>NC_134531.1:77244968-77603968 GCF_050624435.1 Tenrec ecaudatus | reverse complement strand
GCTAGATGGCCGCTTGTTTATCTTCAAGCCTTTAAGACCCCAGTAACTATCTCTTTTGATAGCCGGGCACCATCAGCTTTCTTCACCACATTTACTTGTTCACCCACTTTGGCTCCAGCCATTGTGTCGGGAGAGTGAGCATCATAGAGTTCCAATTTAATAAAAGAAGGTATTCATGCATAGAGGGAGTGTTTGAGTAGAGGCCCAAGGTCCTTCCGCCACCTTAATACTTGACCTATAAATATATACACATAGATCTATTTCCCCATCCTCCTATATATATTTGCATGTACATGTCTTTGTCTAGACTTCCATGAATGCCCTTTGACTCCTAGCTCTTTCCTCCATCTCCCTTGACTTTCCTCCTGCCCTACTACCATGCGTCATCACCACCTGGGCTAGAGTATACCTCTTCTCTAAGCAACCTTACCCTTGATCATTTCCCACCAGGCCTGTCACTCCCCCTTCTCTACCATTTGGGGTCCCATGTTTTTCCCTTGTCCCTGGGTTTGTTAACACCACTTCCTTACCCCCCTACCCCCCACCCCAAATCCCCCCAGAACTGTCGGTCCTCCAGATAGTTCATCCAGCCTGTCCTATTCAGACAGACCTGTGGAGTCACTAACATGCACGAAAACTAGACAGAGGAAAACAAAGCAACAGTATACAACCAGACAACAAAACAACAAAAACAAACCACTGACAAAGAACAGAACAAAACAGTTCACAAGAGAAAAGCTTGTAGTTAGTTCAGGGATCGTTTGCTGGCCCTTAGCAGCGTTTTCCAGTCCAGTCTGTTGGGGCACCACGCCCTGGCCCCAAAGTCCACTTTCAGCATTCCCTGGGGACCTTGCCACTCCATTCCCTTGCTGTTCCGCTGCACTCCCCCAGTGATTTGCTTCGGTGTGGTGGGATCAGGTCAGGTGCAATTCCCACAGTGTCTCCGGTGCTGTCTCCTGTATCACCCTTAGTCACTGAGGGGCATCATGTCTCATAGTGGGGCCAGCCATGTTGTTCTCTCTACAAAACATGGGACCCCAAATGGTAGAGAAGGGGGAGTGGCAGGCCTGGTGGGAAATGATCAAGGGTAAGGTTGCTTAGAGAAGAGGTATACTCTAGCCCAGGTGGCGATGAAGCATGGTAGTAGGGCAGGAGGAAAGTCAAGGGAGATGGAGGAAAGAGCTAGGAGTCAAAGGGCATTCATGGAGGTCTAGACAAAGACATGTACATGCAAATATATATAGGAGGATGGGGAAATAGATCTATGTGTCTATATTTATAGGTCAAGTATTAAGGTGGCAGAAGGACCTTGGGCCTCTACTCAAACACTCCCTCAATGCATGAATACCTTCTTTTATTAAATTGGGACTCTACGATGCTCACTCTCCCGACACAACGGCTGGAGCCAAAGTGGGTGAACAAGTAAATGTGGTGAAGAAAGCTGATGGTGCCCGGCTATCAAAAGAGATAGTGACTGGGGTCTTAAAGGCTTGAAGATAAACAAGCGGCCATCTAGCTCAGAAGCAACAAAGTCCACATGGAAGAACACACCAGCCTGTGTGATCGAGTGGTCCCAAAGGGATCAGTTACCAGGCATCAAAGAACAAAAAATCATATCATTGGCTGCACACCTCCATGATAGGATCGCTGAAGACAAATGGGTGCATAAGCAAATGTGGTGAAGAAAGTTGATGGTGCCCGGCTATCAAAAGAGATAGTGTCTGGGGTCTTAAAGGCTTGAAGATGAACAAGCGGCCATCTAGCTCAGAAGCAAATAAGCCCACATGGAAGAAGCACACCGGCCAGTGCGATCACGAGGTGCCCAAGGGACCAGGTATAAGAAAAATTCACCAGTTCTTATTTTAGTTTCCCCTTCACGTCCATGCCCACGCATTTATAAAGAGTCCACTGGGTTGCTTTAACTTCTTTGCTGCAAACTTTGTGTGAGAGGTTTATTGTGCTGACCCGGCCAATAGGAACATGTGGGATTAACCAGGTCACAGTTTGATTAGAGGGTAAAGAGATAAATGGCTCTGCAAGGCCTGCCCGCCTCTTACTTGCTCTCTGGTGATTCGACCAGCATGCTGCTGCTTTAGCTAGTTCTCTGCCTCCACCTGTGAGCTACCTTATCTGTGGGCCAAGCTAACCCGTGGATCATGTCCCCAGAGTTTGAGGCTCCTTCAAGACCTGCTTTGTGAAGCTGCATACATCATTTGAATTTGAAGCTGATGGATCCTGTTATCTTGAATGCTTGAGTTCAATATTCCATTCTGGCCTGCTTCACTAAGCTCCCAAACTACTGTTGCTTACTTGCCCTGCCGTTTGCTACCTGTGGGCAGACTCTGCCTGCCTTGCCTGAGGGAAGACTCCGCTGTCTGCTTCCTTGACTTTGGACTTGGCAGCCCACGTGATTTAAAGGACTTCCACTATATTAGCCATTCCATGGTAATGAGTTGAACTGAACCCTCTGTACTGCTGTGTGGACTAATTAGCTGTTAAATTCCTTCTTGCTGTATAAACTTATTCTTTTATATATATACAATCATAAATGTCCCAGTTTTGTTTCTCTAGAGAACACTGCCTAACATACTTTGATTCTATTTTCTTTGGTAAAATGATGATGTTGATGATAACAATAATGATAACATAGGATCCTGTAGGAGGTCTGCTGGTCAAGGTGTTTATTGCTGGGTGACTAATTAGTCCCCTGTGCCTCTCTTTACCTAGCAGCTAAAAGCAGTGTGAGATAGCTCAGTTCTTTAAGATCTCTTTAAGATTCTTTTGAACCCTGCATGTCCTTGTGCTTACCTTAGAATAGAGTGCTGTTATTATTCAAGTGTTTAGAAAGTGTGCCTAGTTAAGTAACACCTGCATAGATAAGAGGTTCAGAATGTTTTGTTTTTGTGTGTGCGTTTGGTAATCTCCCAGAATGTTTTTTAAAGCAAATTCTTTGATGTTTATTTTGTAATCATTCCCTTGTGTTAGAAGAGTATAAAAACTAAGCTTTGAATATACTCGGTACTTCAGTCCATCAGATTGAAGTCCTCCCCATCCCATGCTTTGTACGTCTCTTTCTTTTCCTTTCATCCGCAGCCTCATTTCAGACCCAGCTTGATGCGGGATAGCTGGTCTAATCCCCCGCAGAATCCTTTAAAATTAAAGACCAAAGGCTAACCACACATCTGAATTAAGTGGAGAGTAAATGAATTGTAGTATAAACCACATTTGTGACAAGAACTTGTGTGGCTTGGGCTCAATTTCTTCTGCAAATCCCAGGGCCTTGCCCTCAGTGAAAGATGAGATTCTCGTCACCACTGTTTTCTTGCTGTTATTGAACCCATAAAGGAGATTCTCCTCCTATTATTTCACTCAACCTGGTGCCCACACCAGTGTAGGCTGGAATCCTTGCCCCAGATGCAGTGTGGGCAGCTAGCCAGGATGGGCATAGCTAGAGATGTTCTAACATCAGCCTCACTCTTTTACCTCCCAGCCACGGCCCAAGACTCAGGTGAACAGGGTGCTCCAGGTGAACTGTACCTTAAGGCTTCAGGCTTCATTGACACCCCCACCGCCACCCTGTTTTTTCCCACTGCATGACTATCCATGGAGCATATTCAAATACAGGTAGATGTGGTAGGATAAGTAATGGCTGCCCACAAATGTCCATAACCCAATCCCTGACACCTGTGAATATGTTACTCAAATGGCAAAAGAGACTTTGCAGATGTACTTTTTAAAACGATTTGAGATGGAAAATTATCCTGGTTTATAGAGGTGGGCCTTATGTAATCATAGGGGTCTTTATAAAAGGGACGTAGGAAACTCAAAGTGAGATGTATCAGTCTGGGTTGACTTGAGAAACAAATCCAGAGACATTCATAGGTCTGTAAGAGAGAACCTTATATCAAGAAGCAATTATGCATCAATAAAAACATTTCAGCCCAGTCCAGATCTAGTCCATAAGTTCAATATTAGCCCACAAATCTGATATTAGCCCATGGATTCCTTGAGACTCCCGCAGCACATGCAATGATACCGAATGCAGAAAGATCACGGGCCAGTCGTGGATCTAGTGGAGGTGGAAACATCTCAGGCCTGGTGCGGGTCTCCACGTGGCCTCTCCAGCTCCATGGCTCTGGCTGTCATCACTGTGGCTCCATGTGGCTTGTCAACAGGAATGTCTTGTGGAGAGAGTGTGTGGTCTTCTTCCCAGAGGAAAAAGAGGAAGTTCCCAGAATCCTCTGGTGGGTGTTACCTTGTGACCTGATCAACAGGCTAAACTCCACCTCTTCACTCAAATTGAAAGATTATGTAACTGCGGACTTGTGACAATGGGAGCATGGGAGAGAGAGAGATTTCAAGATGGAAGAAGGAGCCACGAACCAAAAAATATAGGACACCTCTAGAAGCAGGAAAAGGCAGGGAATGATTTCGCTCTGAGAAGGGGTGGATTTCCCAATCCAACAATGGTTGCAGCAGTACATTGACGGAAAGCTGCCAGAGGTTCAGCTCAGATTCAGAAAAGGGCAAGGAATATCACTGCTGATGTCAGATGGATCTTGGCTGAAAGCAGAGAATACAAGAAAGATGTTTACTTGTGCTTCATGGACTATGCAAAGGCATTTGACTATATTTTTCATAACAAACTATATATAGCCTTGAGAAGAAAGGGACTCCTAGATACTTCATTGTGCTCATGCAGAATTTGTACAAGGATCAAGAGGCCATTGTGCAAACAGAATAAGGAAATACTGTATGGTCTAAAATCAGAAAAGGTGTGACTACAGCATCAGGATTGGAGGAAGGCTAATTAACAACTTGAGATGGGCAGATGACACAACCTTGCTTGCTGAAAGTGAGGAAAACTTGAATCCCTTGCTGATGAAGATCAAGGATTGCAGACTTCAGTACCGACTGCAACTCAATGAAAAGAAGACCCAAATCCTCACAACTAGAGCAATAGGTAACCTCATGATGAACAGAGAAAAGACTGAAGTTGTGAGGAATTTCATCTTGCTTGGATCCACAATCAATGCTCATGGAAGCAGCAGTCAAGAGATCAAACATCACAATTTACTGAGTAACTCTGCTGAACAAGACCTCTTTACAATGTGGAAAAGCAAGGATGTTACTTTGAGGACTAATGTACGCCTGACCAGTCATGGTATTTTCAATTGCCTTATATACATGTGAAAGTTGAACATTGACAACTAAAAACTCATTTTTAAAAAGTTGGACATTGAATAAGGAATACTGAAGAAGAATTGATACATTTGAATTGAGGTTCTGGTGAAGAATATTGAAAGTTCCATGCCAAAGGGACAGACAAGTTTGGAAGAAGTACAGGCACAGTACTCCTTAAAAGTAACGATGGCGAGACTTCATCTCACCTACTTTGGACGGTTGTCAGGAGACATTAGTCCCTGGGGGACATCATGTTTGGTAAAGTAGAAGGGCAGCAAAAAAAAGGAGAAGGCTGTCAAGGAGATGGAATGGAATAGAGGCTGCAAAAACGGGCTCAAGCACAGGAACATTGTGAGGATAATTCAAGGCCAGGCGGTGTTTCATTCTGTTGTGCACAGTCTCTATGGGTCATAATCAACCTGATAGCACCTAACAAAAACAAGCCTTACGAATCTGTAGCAGACAAGTTCTTACGTGGAACAATCACTGCAGATTAAGTAAACATTATAGCAATCAATACACACATGAAAAAAGAAGAGAAATTCAACATCAACTTCTTAACACAATACCTTCAACAACTAGAACAAGGGCAACACCATAAATTCTCCAACTACACAAGGAAATAGATAATAAAGATTAGAACAGAAGTAAATAAACTGTAAAACAGAAAAACACTGGAAAAATCAACAAGACAAGAAGTTCATTCTTTAGAAGGACTCGCAAAATTGACAAACCACTGGCAAACTTAACAAAGGATAAGGTGAATATGCATATATGTAGATGAAAAGGGTGACATCACAACAGATCCAAATGAAATAAAAGAGTAATAACTCACAACTACAAAAGACTGTAATCCAGCAAGTCTGATAATCTAGCAGAAATGGACAAATACCTAGAAATATGCCATGTCCCCAAATTAACACAGACAGATCTGGAAAACCTGAACAGACCGGTAACAAAAGAAGAAATAGAGATGGTCATCAAGAAACTTCCAACCAGCATCCCCTTGCAGAAGGGCTGCGAGGAGGAGACGAGCCAGTCAGGGAGCAGGATAGCAATGATGAAACATACAACTTTCTTCTAGTTCTTGAATGCTTCCTCTCCCCCACTATCATGATCCCAATTCTACCTTACAAATCCGACTGGACTGGAGGATGTGCACTGATACATATAGGAACTGAACAGATGAGCCCCTCAGGACGAGTGGTGAGAGTGGCAATCCCAGGAGGGTAGAGGGAAGGTGAGGGAGAAAGGGGGAACTGATTACAAGGATCTACATATAACCTCCTCCCTGGGGGAACAGACAGCAGAGAAGTGGGTGAAGGGAGACGTCAGATGGTGTAAGATATGGCAAAATAATAATAATTTATAAATTATCACAGGTTCATGGGGGAGGGGGAGCGGGAAAGGAGGGGAAAAAATAAGGAGCTGATACCAAGGGCTCAAGTAGAAAGCAAATGTTTTGAGAATGACGAAGGCAACATATATACAAATGCGCTTGACACAATGGATGGATGTATGGATTGTGATGAGTTGGACGAGCCCCCAATAAAATGATTTTTAATAAAAGAAAGAAACTTCCCACCAGAAAAAGCCCAGGACCAGATCAAGTAAACACACATAAATCAATATTTATCTTGCTCTTCCTGCTAGGGATTATAAATTTGAAGAGGTTTTGATTCTAGAGGAAGGTGCTGTGGAGCTGGGTGAGAGACAGATACCATCCATACTTAGAAGCAGAATCTTTTTTTGTGTGTGGTAAAAAAAATGTGAAATTGTTCACTACAAAATAGTGAGTGAGCACAAGTATGCACTTGTTTACTTACTGGGCAATCCAGCACTGTCCCCTAGAGTCTTCAGAATTAACAAAGCATTGCTAACGCCTTGCTATGACCTTTTAAAAAATAGTTTTATTGACATATAATTCACATACCAAATAGTTCAATAGTTGCATCATATTAAGGAGAGTTGCACAACATCACAATTTTAGAACATTTCCTTCAATCTTGTACTAGCTGCTGTTAGCTTTCCATTGTCCCCTACCTCCCCTGCCTCGCCCCCTAAGAAATTATCAATCCAGGTATTGTCACTATAGATTTACCTACCCTCAATTTCACATACAGAAAATCATACAAAACAAAAGCAAGAAACAAACAACAGCAGCAAAATAAGATAGAGAAAAACTTCAATAAAAACGAAAGCAGATTGTGATAAGAGCTGTAAGAGCCCCCAATAAAATGATTTTTGAGAAATGAAAAGAAAGCAGAAAATACTAAAACGGAAATGACTCTAATATGGGTCAAAAGGGCAATCAAAGATTAAGCTGCTACACTT
This sequence comes from Tenrec ecaudatus, assembly GCF_050624435.1. Lineage (NCBI taxonomy): Eukaryota > Metazoa > Chordata > Mammalia > Afrosoricida > Tenrecidae > Tenrec > Tenrec ecaudatus. The sequence continues at coordinate 77,596,450 of NC_134531.1, read as the reverse complement.
GAGTTTTGGACATCGGCCATAGTCGATGTTGCAATGCACGTACCACGATTATTCCCTTCCCGGGGCTATGGTGAGAGGGGATTCGCTGGAGGCTTGATTCATATGCGACCCTGCAAATGGATTTGGGGTTCCAGCCATCCATAGCCTTCTGTAAACCAGGTGTTCAGGATTTAAGCTGATACCATTCTCTCTCCCCGATTTGAATTTTATTATTTATAATCCTTGAATCACACAGGCTTCTGTGTTTCTTCCATGCAGACTTAGCTGATGTCTCACTTAGATGCCACCTTATTTTAAGACAAGTCTTTAAGATCTCAGAACACTATGCTTTCTGATAGCCAGGCACCACCTGATTTCACCACAGTTTGTTATAACACCCACATTTTTAGTGATCTCTTTATGATGGCAAGTATTGAGTAGTCTCATAGTATAAGAACAAATTGTTCTTACCCTAGGGCTATTATTAAGTATAAGCCCAACATCCATAAATATATATCTTTCTGGTTCATTTTAGAGAAATCATTATCATTTTATAATAAGAGAACATTACAATCATCTCCCAAGGATATAGGGTAATTCTATTGAATACTATCACTAATTTAGCCAATTGTATGTCCCATAAAGTCAGCACTTCAAGACCACCAGCAGCGCTTTGGGAGAAAGATAGGGCTTTCCAATGGATGGATGGATGGATTGTGATAAGAATTGTATGAACCCCCAATAAAATGATTAAAAAGAAAAGATAGGGCTTTCTAATCCTGTAGAGCAGTGGTTCTCAATCTGTGGGTTGCGACCCTTTCACAGGGGTCACCTGATTCATAACAGTAGCAAAATTTGTTATGAAGCAGCAATGAAAATAATTTTACGGTTGGGGTCACCACAACATGAGGGACTGTAGTAAAAGGTCGCAGCATTAGGAAGGTTGAGAACCGCTGCTATAGAGAGTTACAGTCTTAGAAATTCACGGGGGCAGTTTTACCCTGTCCTATAGGGTCACTGTGAATCCTTATTGACTCAATGGCAGTGAAATTGGTTTTTGAGTTTATATAATTTAAAACCCTATAAAGAAAAGGAAATTATACATCTACAGGCCCACTTTTCAGGCCACAATACATGCATTGCTGACATGTACAGATTAAGTGATTGGGCACTATTTACAGTAACAATGAGGATTGGAGATTGGTCAAAACTTTCAGGACACTCATTCAGAAAGGCAAACGTATGCCTGCCAGACTAAGGTAGCACATAAAAGCAAGGAGGGGATTAAAATAGTAAACATATGAAAATCTGAGACCACCCTTCATTGGGTACCCTCAAAGTCAGAGATCCGAAGCAAAGTCCAATAACCACCTTGGGACCCTGGTCATCTGCTTCTCTCACACTAAGGCGTTTCAGCCTTAAGCTGAAGAGAGTATGTCAATTCCCGAAATCTGCTATGGGTAAGTTTAAGTTAAAGCCCAGTCCATTTAGTGGGATTTCCAAATTGTACCCTTCTGGTGTGGCCTATGAAGGATGGTGTGTGGCTTGAAAGGCTAGAGTCGAAAGTCCCAATAGGGTCATCAAGGTCTGGACAGAAACGAGGTCAAAAGTGTCCCCTTGGAAACAATTCTGGGTGTATTCTCCCATTTGTGTCTACATAAGTCATGGCAGGTACCTTCCCCCCCAAGTTTATCCAGCAACAGAAATGTAATCACTTTCTCTGACAGACCTATCCCTGCACCCCACCTCCACTGCTCGACTTCAATTTCCTAATGAATGTCATTAGGAGCGTCTATTGATTCGGGCTGACGGGAGAACAGTGTTTCAGACAGCAGCCACTCCTGGGGCTCGTCCTTCTCCCTCCTCTTGGAAAAGTGACTGCCTTGCCTGTCACGGTGGGTTTTAAGATGTACAAATAGAGGGGGTGATGGATGGTTCGTGGGCACTTGGCAGGCTCACCACCTCATTGTTTGGGAGACTAGAGTAGAAGATTCCATGATTTGAGAGCCTTTCTTCTGGTGTGTATCCTTACAGTAGTAGTGGACTTGTAGAATATTTGTTCTTTTGTGATTGACTAGTTTCGGTCAATATAATGGTTTCCAGGTCCATCCATGGCACGAGGTGTTTCATCACTCTTAATTCAGCATAAATAAATATTTCCTCTCTGGCCTCAATATTTCAAAACAATTCTGACTGACATTATAGGACCCAACAGAAAGGAATCATGATTATGGTCCTCTTTCTCAATGATAAATGAGAAGAACTGAGAGGACTGTTACTTCTTCCCCAGTTGAGAATAACCCAAGACATTTATTTTTGTGGGATTTTGTTAAAGGATTAGACCAAAAACCAAATACCCTGCCACTGAGTGGATTCTGACTCAAAGCAAACCTATAGGACAGAGAAGAGTTGCTCCTTCAGGGTGGAAACAACCCATTCAAATTGACCTTGATGTTGACAGGTAACACACTATGCCATCGGGGGTCCTTAAGAGGTTATAAGTCAATTCAACTCACTTTCATAGGTCTTTCCAACTCAGAGAGCTTGTAGGGCAGGACAGAACGTCCCCTGCTGGTTTCCAGCACTAACTCTTCATGGGAATAGAAAGCTTCATTGTTCTCCCACAGGCCAGCTGGTGGTTTTGAACTGTTGACCTTCAGATTAGCAGCCCAATGCCTAACCACTATAGCACAGCACTCTTAATGGATTCGTTTCTTAATAATAGTGTACTAAAGTTACCAATTGCTACAAAGACAAGACCCATTTTCCCACTTATACAACAGTCTGATGATAAGAGGCTTTGGTTTTTTTGGGGGTTTTTTAAGGGTGGGGAAGAGGACTCGACCACCTGACGCTGTGGAGTAAGGGGTCAGATTTGGGTAGGGGCGACTGTCTATCTCTCCGCAGGAGGAAACTCCGGGAAGGCTCCGCCGTCCCTACTCTGGGCCAAGTCGCCAGGTCCACTGCTCAGTAGCAGGCGTTGGACAGGGAGGGTGCGTTTGAGGGGACAGAAGGCGGCGCTTTAGGGACCAGAGTTTGACCCCTAAGGCCCGGACTGGCGCCGCCACCCCCACCTGCAGCGCAGCTCCCGGCAAGCGCGTCACTCCCAGCGGAAGCGCCGCGCCGCCCGAGCGTCTGGCGAGGTGCGCACCTCCCGGTGCCCGTCCCCGGTCCCGCGGCTCCTCTCGCCGCCCTTCGCCCGCCGCTCTCCGGCGCACAGGGCCGCCTCTGGGACTCGGACTGCCCGGTACCCGGCCCAGGCGCACAGCCCAGCCCGGACGGCGCCTGCGGCCACCGCGGCCAGGATCCCGAGAGAGCCGGCGAGGCTCCGCCGACTCCCCGACGGCGCGTCCCAGGTCAGTGTGGGACGCCGTCCCTGCCGGCGCCACTTGGAGAAACTTTGGTTTCCGCGGCGGCTGCGCGAGGCGGCACCGGGGAGCGCAGCTTGGAGCCCCGCGGCCGACCGGCCTCCGTGCGCCCCCGGGGCGCTCGGACCCTTTGGCGCGCGCCCTTCCCGCGCGCCCCGCCACTGCGACGCCCGGCACGGGGAGCGCGACCTCGCGCCGGCCGAGAGTGACCCGGCGCCGGTGGCCTCGCCAAGCCTCAGCCCGCCATCCCAGGGGCGCGCTTCACCCAGCCCGGGCTCGCGCCTCCGCGGCCCTCGCCCTTCGCCCCTCCTGGGCTCCGGCTTTGCGCGACACCGGCTGGGAATGCGGATTCGCCTTCGCTTGGGGCGCGGCGGGGGATCGGGAAGGATCGGGAGCTGGGGCCTCACCGGAGCAGGTCGGCGCCGCAGCGGGAGCGGCGCGGGCTCGGCCGCAGGAGCGCGCGGGTCCGAGGGTCCGACTGGGGCGCGTGGCCCAGGGGCGACCGCCCGGGCGACCGGAGAGCGCGACGGGGTGAGCCGGGGGCTGCAGCGCGCTTGCAGCCAGTGGCGACAGAGATGGGAAACCTGCGGGGTCTGGCTGCTTGGGCCCCTTGCCCCGAGCCGCTCGGGCAGGCACAGCCTTGGCGCCAGGATCCCGGGCCCCTTTACGGTGGAGCCTCTGTGCAGAGGGGCCCCTGACGCTCCACCGGAGGACCGTGTTCCTCCGGCAGCGGCAGGGGGACAGCCGGCGCCGGGGACCTCTCCCTGCTCGGTAGCGGCTCGAGGCGTAAGCCCCTTTCAGGAATGGCGATCACCCCGCCCGCCCGCCGCCTGCCCAGGCGGAGACACTAGGCGATGAAACGCGCACCCCACCCCCACCAGTGCCCGGGCACTGTCGCCCCAGTCACCTTCCTATGCCCTTCTCCGACAGCACCTCGAGCTCGCGCCCTCCTGTTCTCGGGAAAAACGGTTTGCAGAGCTGCCAGAGACCGTGGAGACGCTGCCAGCATCCTCACCAGCTTGGAACCCCATCACCTTTCTGCTTCTCCGGTACTTGGCAGTATGGTTGGTGTGTTTGTGAGTGTTGAGAAGAGGGGGTCTGCTGGGAGGCATGAGGGTGTGAATGCCTGCGATCAAAGCCTCCTCCTGGGCCTGCGGGGGGCGGGGGGGGGGAGCCAAAGTCACTGGGAGAAAGCAGCCAGCCCGTTTTGGATAGATGTCCGTAAGGGCAGCTGTTGCCAGCTACTCCTCCCCGCAGGCTGGCAGCTTCCGAATATCTCCTAGGAGCCCGTGCCAGAGAAGAATACTTTTCCTGGCAAGTCATTGCAGGGACAGTCTCAGGTGCATCGTTCGTTTCGGCCTTGCCCCCTTCGCCGTGTGGGGCGGATGCGCACACCAGGGCATACTGGCCTTGGCCTGCCCACGAGGACTCCGGAATTTTGCAGACCTGTCTAAGGAGGATTGGACAGGAAGCCCGGAGAGCCCGGCCCAGGGCACATTAACCCATTGCAAATCAAGACTGTCTTCTAACATGGTGCCCTCTCCGTTACCCCTCTCTTGCTGTGGCAGTCATCTCTGTCCTTAGCTACTGTGGGGAAGGGTCAGATCACTGGAGGCAGGATGGCTAGCAAGGAGGAAGAGCTTTGGGCCAGGACTGTAGAGTTGCCACCAAGTTTGCCAGGAATTTTCTCCAGGGGTGCAGAAGAGAGCGAGCCCAAGCCCCTGGTGAGTACCTGGGGGCGAAGTTTGGAATCTCATTTGAACAAACGCCCTCTGTGATTCTTAGACTCACTAAGGATGGAGAACCCATCCATGTAAGGGAGCGTCGTCTCCATTTTCATACCCTGTAGCTCTGGTGGTGTAGTACTCAGGTGCTGGACTTTGGGATCCTCGTGGTCGGCAGTTTGAAATTACCAGCAGCTCCAGGGGAGAAAGACTGGGCTTTCTACTGCCGTGAACATTTATTGACTCAGACACCCACAGGGGTCGCCATGAGTCAGCATGGACTCCATAGCAGTGAATGACTTAGTGGGTTAGTTACCAGACCAGAGGATTCACTCGTTCGTGTATTTGGTGAAGCATGTTTAGAAGCCAGCATTTATTGGATTCATAAGTGGCAAGAGCGTTACATAACCAGCGTTGGCACTCCCTGCACTCGGGCTGTTTGGTAGGTATTATAATTGTTCTGAGACGAGGAAACTGAAGTTGAGGCCGAGGAGAGTGACTTCCCAAAGGTGGGTAGCTTAGAAAATCACAGAATCCAGGTCTCTGGAAAGACATGTGCCCCACAGCCTCCTCTAAGCCCTTGGTGATCCTTCTGTGGGGCAGCAGAAGGGACTGAGACGAAGGAAGGGGCAGGGGCTGATTTTGGTGTTTTCAGCCCATTTGTTAATCTAAGGAGCCCTGGTGGCATTGTGGGCTCGGTATTGAGTTGCTAACCAGAAGGTCAGTGGTTCCAACCCACCTGCCTCTCCTCAGGAGAAAGATGAGACTGTCTTCTTCTGTAAAACTTTGAAGTCTTGGGGGAAGTCAAGGGGGGCAGTTCTACCCTGCCCTTTAAGGTCACTGTGAGTCAGAATCAACTCAATGGCAACGAGTTTGGTCGAATTTTGTGCCCCTCTTCTCTCTACCCCTACCGTAGCCATATTTTTAGGGAAGGGAGCATGGGACCTATTCAGAAAAGGGTCCCAAAGAAAGTAATTTTTCTCTCTAAATGAAAAGAAAGCTGGCGGGGGGTGGTACGGGGAGGGGAGCAAAGAGCACAGGAGAGGCCAAGGTACCTCGGCCCTCTCAGCACTGCTCTTCTAGAGGCCACACAAACCAGGCACTCCCAGCAGAGCCTGACTACATGGGAAGCTGGCCATCCAGGAAGCAGTAAAATAATAATAAAGAAATAGAACACAGACATATCTGATTATGCCCTGCCAAGCAGTTGAGGAAGACGGACTCTGGAGGAGTTCTCCTGTCCTTCCTGTCTCAGCCTCCTGGTCTGCATAACATGGAGGCTGGACCAGGTGAGAACTAAGACCCTCCCAACCGCAGCATTCTTACCAAGATAGGTGCAGCCCTGCAAAGAGACAAACCCTGGAGGGCTGTCTGCAGGATCCACTCCAGACACCCTGAATCCACCATCGCTGAACTGATTCTGACTCCTAGCTACCTTGTGGCACAGAGTAGAACTCCCTCAGGGTTTCCAAGGCTGAAAACATCTTTAAAGTGGCCACATCTTTCTTCCGCCTCCACCCCACCCCAGTAGCTTTTAGTTGGCAGCTGAGCACTGTGTCACCAGGCTTCATCTTTACAAACTCATAATCAGTGAACTATGATTACCTGGACAAACAGTGTTGGGATTTCTTACCAAGGAATTAAAATGGGGAAGATGTGAGTAAAGGCATCATAAACAAATTATTGGTATTTATGTAACTTTGAATAGCTTTGATTTTTCTCCAGTAGGAACTGACAGCTGGCTGACAGAAAATTCATCCAGGGAGAGACAGGCATAAGCGAAGTATGAACATTTGAATAATGTTGTCAGGTAACTTTCTATTTCCATTTAGAGTGGGTGTTTGGAGGGGTGCGTGTAGCTAGGGTTTGAATCGCTTCATTCATCGGCAGGTCTTTTTCTGTAGTAGGGACTTAGAATCCAGGGTCCGACACTTTTTACCTCTTTTCCCATTCACTCTCTGATTGACGAACAACACTGTGCTCTCGGCTCTCCATGGAGCTAAGACTTTGTTCATATGCCAGGGGCTCAACCCGCTCTCTGACCTCATCTAAATTTTCACAACAGTTTTATTGCCTTACAATGCATACACACATCAGAAAGTGAAACGGTTCTATCTTGTCAAGAAGAGCTGCGCAAGCATCACCACGATCAATTTCAGATCATTTTCTTCTTCCTTGTGCACTTTGTTAGCTCCCTATTTTCTCCCAACCTACCCTGGCATGCCCATACCCACGGTTCTCAACTTGTGGGTCGCGACCCCTTTGGGGGTCAATCAGCCCTTTCACAGGGGTCGCCCGATTCATAACAGTAGCAAAATTACAGTTATGAAGTAGCAACGAAAATAATTTTATGGTGGGGGTGTGTGTGGCCACAACATGAGGAACTGTATTAAAAGGTTGCAGCATTAGGAAGGTTGAGAATCACTGCCCTAGACAATTATTAGTCCATTTACTTACTGTTTATGTAGATTTCCCTAGCCTGAATTTCATATACAGAAAACCATTCAAAATAAGAACAAAACAAAAACAAAGCAAAGCAACAACAGTGGCTAAACAGAATGGAGACAAACTTCAATGTAAAAGGAAGCAGAAAAATTTAGAGACTGAAACAACTTTAAAATGAGTCAAAAGGGAGGTAAAATGGCAATGTGTTACATTTTAATCTGTTTATATCTGCCATAATCTCTGTTTGAGAGCAAAGCTCTTCACATCCCTCGACTTTGGTTGGAGGGGATTCACCGACGGCTTAATCCATGGGGGGTGCTTCCACGGTCATCCAGAGCCTTTGCAAACTAGGTCTTCAGAATCGAATCTCCGTTACCTTTCCTTTCTGTGGTTTTGGATTTTATTCTTTAGAAATCCTTGAATCACACAGGCTAGTGCTTTTCTTCCAACTGGACTTGGTTGATGTCCACTTTAGTGTTTTTTTTAGTGTTTTAACTTCTGCACCATTGACTAAATTAATGATACTTTCCATAGAAGTACCTTATGTCCTATGAAGATGATTTATACTGTGATCTATTATAAAATGATAATGATCATGAACCAAAGACATATGGAAACCCTATTGGACACATGAATGGATTTGGGGCTCACACTTAACGGTAGCCCAAACCCAAGAACAACTTCATTCTTATGACATGGCCCTACTCAATACTCACCCTCATGAAGAGATCACTGAAGATGCGGGTGCTTAGCAAACTATGGTGGAGAAACCAGATGGTGCCGGGCTATCAGAAAGAATAGCGCTGGGGTCTTAAAAGCTTGTCTTAGGACCTCATTTAAATTTTACTCCCTAATAATCACTTAGTCCAGTGATCCTAAGTGAGGGCCAATTTTGGCAGTAGTTGAAGTTATGTTTATGTATCACAGTTGGGGGTGGTTATACTGGCCTCTAGTGGGTGCCTCTATCACTGAGTCGATTCTGACTCATCGAGTCAACTCAGACTCCTAATGGCCCTCTAGGGCGGGCTATAACTTCTCCTATGGGTTTCTGAGATTAAACTCTTTCTGGAAGTAGGAAATTCCATCTTTCTCCCCCACCCCTCACCCCTACGTCCTACAGGGGCCTATCTTTGTGTCTTCCACACTTGGTGAAGACCTCCTTCCATTCATTGAGCTCAGCACACAGAGAGACCCTTTAAATCAGTATTAAGACCTAGGAAATTTTCTTTTCATTATTTTGTTGGTGATTTCTTACTTTGACACTCTTTAAATACTACATGTTCCTTCTCTCTCTCATCTCTGCTTTTCTGCTCCACTCTGACTGCTTCCAACCTTTCTCCGTAATGACTGAGTTCTGTCACTAGATTGTCATTTTTGGGGACTCTTTTCCTCCTCTAATACTGCCCTTTTCACAACACCCTCTTCTTGCTTTGTAGATTCTAAATTCTCTTAGTTAAGGAAACCCATTTCAAATATTTTGACATTTTCTTTTTTTTTTTTGTTTACACTATTCGCTCTGCATTTCTTATGCTGTTTGCTTGGCTTAGAGTTTGTCCACGCCGCACGGGGGCGATGTTTGACTCTGTGAAGTACTGAAAGGTGATGGGAAATTCCGGCAGAATTTGTCACATGGTGGGAATACTAAGATGACTCGCAGAGACCTGGCTGTTTGCTAAGGGACCCCCCCCCCCCCGCCCTCCCACTTGTTCATGTCTACAGGCCTTTTCTCTGGGACAAGTTTCTCTAGAAAGACATCTTCTGATTTACTGCCTGAGTTGAATGTAGGAGACATACACCAAGCTTCCAGTCTCCAGGTCACAGGACAGGGTCCTGGGAAGACAACCATTCAGCATTTAGAGTCTCACTCTCCTCCCAGTTAGCATCTCACCTCCAAGTTTTGAGCCTTTCCTGGTTAATTTGCTCAGAGACTGAGTCTGTTTCCTTGCCTAGGAAAGTGTCCTGCTTCTTAGGAATGAAGTCCTTGGGCGTCCAGCATGCGATCCACATCCGTCCTCCTGTTTTTAGCCCGGTGCCTCATTGCCGCGTTCTGCTGTGCTCGGGGCCATCAGGACCTACCCTTACAGACTGATTGTGCAGTCAGCTGGCTCCCTTCTGAGGCCCACTTCTGCCAGCACTCCATGATGCAGCCTCCTCCGCTTGGCTGTCCCCATCCATTTTCAGAACTTGCTTGCAATCGTTCATCTGATTATATCTCTCTTCCAATTTTCTCTTGTCTTGAGAATGTTTATCTTTTTTGTTTTTGTTATTAATAACGAAGCGGTGGTTGTAGTGGAGTCCTGGGAGTGGAGTGAGGCATAAAAGCAGTCTCTAAGTACACCGTGAAGAATTGGAAGTGATGTTTAAGGACATTCTAATTTTAAAATAATAATTTTTTAAAACCATAAATGTTTATCCAGATGTTTAGTAATTAATACAACAATGTTGAAATTATAGTATTTGGAAATTATGAGGAAAATGCACCTCCAGGGTATGTTCTTTTCCTCTTTAAATTCCATTTATATTTACAAAATACTTTTCAAAGATCCTAAGCCAACAACATTTCAGTATTTTTCACTAAAAATTTCAGTATCTTAGAACAGGCTGTGGACTACAGACATCATAAAAATAAAAGAAGGTTTAAATTCTGAGTTAAAACCATGACAAAGGAGATGTAAGGGGAGAAGGATATGACAGAAAAGTGGGTTTCTAAACACTGTCTCATTTCATTATCCCCTGCCTGGGGGATTTGTTTTGTGATCACTGTTCCACAGATCAGGAAACCAAGGCCGAGAGACCAAAAGATTTGAGAGGACACAGAACTAGTCAGCCTGTCTGCCCCTGAACTTTGCATTGTTCCGTGTAGAAGATGTAACTGGATTTGGGACTTGACTATAACCAGATAGAGCAGAAGATTTGATTGAATGTGTGTTAGTCTGGGTGGACTATAGAAACAAATCCATGGACATTCGTGCATATATAAGAAAGAGCTTTATATACAAGAGCAGTTGAATATTGAGAAAACATTCATCCCAGTCCAGATCAAGTCCATAAGTCCGATATTAGCCATATGTCTGATATCAATCTATAAAGTCCTCTTCAGACTCACGAAACACATGCAATGACACCGAATGCAGGAAGATCAAAGGCCAGTGGGTGGAAAGTCTTGTGGGTCCAGTGGTAGTGTAAGCATCTCAGTGCTGGCGTGGTTCTCCATGCGGCTCCTCCAGATCCAGGGCTCTAGTGTAGCTCCATGTGTCTGTCAGCAGGAAGATGAAGCAGAGTGTGTGTCCCGCCTCCAGGGAGCTATTTATCTCCGTAGCGCCTCTAAATGAGGTTATCAAGCAGCGACCTGATTGATAGGCTAAATAAACTCCACCCCTTCACTTTTAATAGTTTCGAGTTGGCACGAGATGACCATATATACTCGTGTGTAAGCCGAGTTTATCAGCTCATTTTTAATGCAGCTTTTGTGGTAAGATTAGGTATCTTGGCTGATAATTGGGTCAGCTTATACTCCATTCTATATGGTATATAACTACCACAGGATGTAAATGTAATATCAGCACTAGGGAATCCATGAAAAGTTTGCACAGAAAAGGACAGGAGGAAAAACTCTTCTGGAAGTAAGACAATTCCAGGCAAGAGAATGGTTTTCAGCAAAGATAGGTCTGAATTCTATAACAGTAAATAAACCAGACTGAAGTATCAACGTTTTAGATGTGAAAATGGATGAGGTAAAATGAAAGACCAGTTGAAAGAAGAGGAAGAGCAGAAATTTAGGCATGACGATAAAGGGTTAGTCCAATAAAGTCCGGATTTTGCACTGAGACTGGAGAACCAAGCATGTATTCTGTGAAGAAGAAAATGTTGAACAATACTATTTTCTCTGAAAATGTTGATGTTGCTTCACAATTGTTCTACTAATTGTGAACAACTTGAAAGGTTTGCGATCCAAGAGGCTTTGGGATTCCTTAGTGAACAAAAATGTCCTACAGCTGATCTTGGTAACAACCCTTGGGTACTCCCCAGGGAGGTTTGCCTACAGCCACATGGCAGACAGATGAGGCAGCTGACTGTTGGCACTGCCCAGCTTCTGTGCAGCCCACAGGGCCAACTATGGCACGTTCTCATAATGTAACAGGTGAGTTATTAAATTGGACTACTGCACCTTTAAGGTATCCTGGAGAGAAGTGCATTGCTGGCTCTCCTTCCAGAACCTCCTGGTACCAACCTTGGTGAGAACAACTATGGTGTAGCCTTATGGAGGAGGAAGCTTTTTAAGTGAGGTGAAGAGCTGAAAGTCTTTCCAAAATCATTCTTTTAAGACTCCCACCTTACCTTTCAGATTGACCCAATTAGAGTTGGTGAGCCTACAATATGGAAAACTGGCAGTGTGGTTCTCAGTTGCTACGTTAGGCCAAAGGTTTTTGGTTTGGGTGTTTAAGATGGATACTGTTTCTCTTCTAGAACTGTGGTTAATAGGAGGTTTCGATATTGCTCTAAAGGTGCTATTAAGTGCATTTGTCTAGGAAAAATAATAAAGGGAGGTTTCTTTAGTTTTCTTGATCACCTTTCCACCTGATCATCTTTCAGGGGCTTTGCATTCAGAATGATTTCTGAATTAGAACCCAGGAGAACAACCAATCCTAGCATTTCCCTGGATAAGCTCCCCTCTAAATTCCGGGGTTGCAGGTATGCCTGGTTTTAGATGGACTTTTCTGGAACATTGTGCCTGAAATCCAGACATTCGCTTTTATCATATTTATGTATGGATACAGTGAAGTGTTGCTCTTTGAAAGATATGAAGAAAAAAAAAAGAGGACCTGATGCAAAGGGCTTAAGTGGAGAGCAAATGCTTTGAGAATGATTGGGGCAGGGAATGTATGGATGTGCTTTATACAATTGATGTATGTATATGTATGGATTGTGATAAGAGTTGTATGACTCCCTAATAAAATGTAAAAAAAGAAAAGGAAAAAGAAAAGAAAATTATTAGGGCAAAGAATGTACAGATGTACTTTATACAATTGATGTATGTATATGTATGGATTGTGATAAGAGTTGTATGAGCCCCTAATAAAACGTTTAAAAAAAGATATGAAGTGAAACTAACAACTTTCCTTTGAATATTTACTCCCAAGAAATACTAGCTGAAAGTCTACAGAAATATGAAAGGACTTCAAAAAGTTTGAGGAAAAATTGGGATAAAAGATAAACTTTTCCCATGAAATTTTTGAAGTCTTTCATACTATTAATAATGTCACTAGTTATCAAGCATTCAAGGAACAAAAAAAAACATATCATTGAAAATGTGGATGAGTGCAGAGTGGAGACTCAAACCCATTGGTAGCCAACTGGACACCCCTTACTGAAGGGTTGTGGGGAGGAGATGAACCAGGCAGGGTGCAGGGTAGCAACGATAAAACAGATAACTTTCCTCTAGTTCTTAAATGCTTCCTCCCCCCGCCCCCCACTATCATGATCCCAATTCTACTTTACAAATCTGGCTAGATCAGAGGATGTACATAGGTACAGATAGCAACTGGAAACACAGGGAACCCAGGACAGATGACTCCTTCAGGACCAGTGGTGAGAGTGGCGATGCCTGGAGGGTGGAGAGAATGTGGGATAGAAAGGGGGAACTGATTACAGGAATCTACGTATAGCCTCCTCCCTGGGGGAGAGACATCAGAGAAGAGGGCGGGGGGAGACATCGGACAGTGTAATATATGACAAAATAATAATAATTTATGAATTATGAAGGGTTCATGAGGTAGGGGGCAGTGGGGAGGGAAGGGGAAAATGAGCAGCAGATATTAAGGGCTCAAGTGGAAGGCAAAAGTTTTGAGAATGATGATGGCAACAAATGTACATGTGTTCTTGACACAATGGATGGATGGATGGATTGTGATAAGAATTGTATGAGCCAAGCCCCCAATAAAATGATAAAAAAAAAACCCAAAAAAAGTCACTAGAACTGAATTATGTTGTCAAAAATCCTAACACTATTCTTTAGGAGACCGGGTAGTGCAGTGGTTAAAGCACTTGGTTCCCAAGTGCAAGGTCGGGGATTGGAACCTCCTAGCTGCTCTGTGGGAGAGAGATGTGGCAATTTACTTCCACAAAGGTCACAACTTTGTAACTCGACAGGGCAGCTCTCCCCTGTGCTATGGGGTTGCTATTAGTGTTTGCTCTATTGGAACTCATTGTTGCTCTATTTGAACTCATTGTTGCCCAACCACTGTGTCAATGCATTTCACTGAAGGTCTTCCTGCTTTTCATTGATTGGCTTCTTTACCAAGCATGATGTCCTTCTCCAGGACATCTGCTGCTAACATATCCTAAGTAAGTGAAAGAAAGTCTCCACATCCTCACTTTGGGCTATAGTTATTCCAAGACAGATCTCTTCCTCCTTCTGGCAGTACGTGGGATTCAAGGTTCTTCAACGGGACTTCATTTTTATCCCTCTTATTTCCTCCAAATAAGGAGAGGCCGATGGCTGCACTTTAGATGACCGCTCATGACCTCCGGAAGTTCTCACCAAAGTACGGTATAGATTTAGTAGACTATGGTATGTCACGGGACTTTGGTGTCTCCCAAGACTGTGGTCCTAAGTCTGCAGCCCAGTGACTCATTTCTTCAAGTGCCTGGTTGGGTCTGAGAAGTTTCCATCAGTTTGCCCTCTGTGTGCTCCACCACATTCCTGGAGATCGATGTGGCGAAGGTAAACCACCACATACAAATGTCCTCTGTCACACCTCTATAAACTTATGTGTCTGTGCACACATCTGCTCTGAGACCACCGTTATTGCAGGGTGGGGGTAACAGTATCTCCCTCAGATGTCCTTACTTCTGCTGTTCCTCCTCCTGTCCTCCCTTGCCTCAATCTCTCTTCAGCAATCTCCCTCCGAGGGTACACTGCCCTCTCCATTGGAAAGTTCTGGAATTAACACGATTCCCTCTTTTTACTTTATAACAATCTTCATTACAACTTTTTATCTCTGGTCCCCTATTTTTGTCTTACAAGTTTGCTTTACTTTGGCTACTTCTATAGATGGGTTGACTTCTGAGTGGCACTGTCCTGTATGGTAATCTCAGTTGCTGTCTGACATTGTTGGTTCTGTCTGGAGAATTCCCTTTTGTATTTCCTGTGAGTTGGTCTGGTTTTTCAAACACCATTCATTTCTGTATAGCTTGGGGCTATCTAATATCACTGTTGTATCTGAGGGTAATTTTGATGGATAGATGATTTTAGTTGGCAGGTTTTATGTTTCATGTTTTCATTTAAGTCATCCCATTGCTTTCTTGCTTGCATGGCTGCTGTTGAGAAATTAGAGTTTAGTCTTTTGGTCCCCCTTTGTATGGTAACTCTCTTTTTCTCTTGCTGCTCTCAGGCTTCTTTCCTTGTCTTTGGTTTTGAAAAGTTTGATTACGATATACTCTGGTGATTTTTCTTTTGATCTTGATATGCTCTTTTGGACAATGACTAAAACGCCATTATTCTTGAACCTGCCATTCCTGGCCTGGTAAAGTGTATGATTTACTAATTCAGAATACCAATTTCAGTCCATTTTAGCTCACGAATGATTAAGATAGCAATCCTTGTGTTTCATTTTTGACAACTTCCCGTTTTCTTAGATTCATAGTTCCTACATTCTTATTACTAATGCTGGTTTGAAGCTTTTTCTTCATCAGCAAATGAAGGTCCAGAAAGTTTTGCTCCATGCATGTCATTAAGGTTGTCTCCATTTTGAGGAGGTAGCTCTTCCTTAGTAGCATTTTGAGCGCCTTCCAGCCCGAGGGCCGATCTTCTGCACTACATTGATGTTCTGCTGCTACTCAGAAGGCTTTCGGTGGGTAACCGTTCAGAAGTGTTCTGCCTGTTCCTTCTCAGTCTGTCTTAGTCTGGAAGCTCCACTGAAACGTGTCTGCCACAAGTGAACCTGCTGGTATTGGAAATATTTGGTGTATGACTTCCAGCATCACAGCAACATACAAGAAACCCCAGTATGACAGTACTGATTGACAAGTGTTGGAATGTTTTAATGAAGTCATAATGTTACATGTCAACTGATTCAGTTACAATTACAAAGAATTTTGGCTTTTTGCATGACATTGTATTTTAAATATTTTTCAAAATATGTTTTATGATTAGAAAGTAAAGGGATCTCATTTTAATTAATGTGGGATTCAGAGATGTGTGTGTTATCATTATAAATATTCAATGAAGATTTTGAAAATAAATTTTAGTTCATAATTCCCTAAAGGATTTACTATTCTGAAATGTATTTTGCAAGTCACTAGTTTCTCTGCACCTAATTACACAACCCCATTTGTGTCCTCTAAAATTCCTCCTTTTTGTCTGATTCATGTTTTAGAAATTCATTTTGAAGTGTAAACTGTGAATAAATGGGGATGTTGATTCTGACTAATCTTTGGGTCTCCGTTTTCTTTGGAAACCAGGTATTGACATCTGACTTTGGAAGATGGATGAAAGTATAGAGATTTCCAGTGATGGAAATTCCCTGATCAAAGCGGTCCATCAGAGCCGGCTTCGCCTCACGAGACTCTTGCTAGAAGGTGGCGCCTACATTAATGAGAGCAATGATCGTGGGGAAACGCCTTTGATGATTGCTTGTAAGACCAAACATGTTGATCCCCAGAGCGTCAGTAAAGCCAAAATGGTGAAATACCTGTTAGAAAAGAATGCTGACCCCAACATTCAGGACAAATCCGGGAAAACTGCTTTGATGCACGCTTGCTTAGAAAAAGCTGGTTCTGAAGTCGTTTCCTTGCTTCTGAAGAGTGGGGCAGACCTCACCTTGCAAGACCACTCGAGTTACTCGGCGCTTGTGTATGCGATCAATTCGGAAGACAGGGAGACCCTGAAAGTCCTACTCCGGGCTTGCAAGGCAAAAGGTAAAGACGTCATCATCATCACAACCGCAAAATCGCCCTGTGGAAGACACACTACCAAACAGTACTTGAATATGCCTCCTGTGGATATAGATGGGAGTCACCCACTAGCCACCTGTGCTTCTCCTTCAGAAATAGACCTCGCTACCGTCTTGTCACCCCTTCCACAGTCGCCTGAACTGGAAATGACTCCATTTGTCTTCAAAGATCCGGAGCCCTCGGGAAGCAGTGATGACTCATGGGAACCAAGCTCCCCGGTGCCGAAGCCCGCAATGGCCCCTAACGGGCCCAAGCTGCCCCAGGCTCCGCTCTGGATCAAGAGTACCCCATCGCTGGCGCACCAGAACCGAGTGGCCTCCCTGCAAGAGGAGCTCCAAGACATTACTCCAGAGGAAGAATTATCTTACAAAACCATCGGCCTGACACTGTCCAAGCGATTCATCACCAGGCACCAGAGCATCGATGTCAAAGACACTGCCCAATTGTTACGTGCCTTTGACCAGGCTGGCTCGCGAAAGATGTCCTACGATGAAATGAATTTTCACTCATTATTTTCAGAAGGAAGTCAGCACGGTGTTGAGACCCCTGTTGACCAGGACCCCGAAACTAACCAGGCAATATTTACTTCCACTTTAAGAAGTATAGTTCAGAAAAGAAACTCTGGGGCCAATCACTATAGCTCCGATTCCCAGCTCTCCGCTGGCCTGAGCCCTACAACGTTAGAAGACAGCAAAGCACCTGCAGGAAAGAAAAAGATCCTCTCGCCGTCTCCTTCTTTGGTGTCAGGGCCCAAAGAACTGTTGGAGAATATCCCCCCTGGTCCCCTGAGCAGGAGAAACCAGGCCGTTTTAGAAAGACGTGGTTCCGGGGCATTCCCTGTAGATTACAGTGTTGCACACAGCAGACCAGGGTTCCTGCCCCCTTTAAATGTGAATCCGTACTCTCCCCTCTCAGACGTCAGTGTCAGCACCAAGACGTCTAGTCTTCTTTCTTGTGGTCAGAAAGTGCTTATGCCCACGGCTCCTCTTTTCCCTAAAGAATTCAAAAGTAAGAAAATGTTGCTAAGGAGACAGTCATTACAAACGGAACAAATTAAGCAATTGGTAAATTTTTGAGCCGTGGCCACAAAACACATTTTCTGAAAATGTCTGTACTAGAGAAACAGCCATTAGGCGGTCATTGTTTCCAGTCTTGTGATTGGCCACTCCTCCTTAGCGAGCTCCAGATGTACTGTGTACTGTCGTAGGCACCATGGTGACAATTAACACATACTCTGCTAAAGGAATACTTCCAAACAAAACGAGGACTCTCTTCAAACCTCAAGTAGTCAGCGTTATCATGTGGCCCCAAGTTTTTCATTTTCGTAAAAATCAGCAAAGGAAGTTGCTTGTTAGTTGTCAAATAGATGCCAAATATTTTATTAGAAAATATGTCAATAAAAGCTTCCAGTAGTCCCAAGTAATAAATGAGGTAGTAATTTTCCATGATGCCAACAATGTAAAAGGAAACACCGCTATGAAAATATGCTCTGATTAATGGACCTGAGCTAAAAAGACAGACAACCGAGTCTCATAAAGTGTTGAAGACAGCAGATATGTGAAAATTGAATTACAACACATAAGGTTAACCATGATGGCAAAATGAGCCGTTAATATTCATGTCAGTATAGTTAATGTAAAGCCAGCAGGCCAGAGCTTTAAGAGTAAGTAAAAGACTTTAAGAAGGATCCCCACATTAATAGAGGTCTAAATATAGGTATGTATATATGTAAATATATTTATGATGGAGAAATAGATCTATGTGCATATATTTATAGGTTTAGTATTAAGGTAGCAGATGGACACTGGGCCTCTACTCCAATGCAAAAACACTTCATTCTATTAAACGCATTCCATGATGCTCACCTTCCCAACATGATTGCTGAAGACAAAGCGGGTGCAGAAGCAAATGTGGTGAAGAAAGCTGATGGTGCCCAGCTATCAAAAGATATAGCCTCTCGGGTCTTAAAGGCTTGGAGATAAACAAGCGGCCATCTAGCTCAGAAGCAACAAAGCCCACATGGAAGAAGCACACCAGCCTGTGTGATCATGAGGTGTGGATAGGCTCAGGTATCAGGCATCAAGGAACAAAAAATACTATGAATGAGGGGGAGTGTGTAGTGAAGACCCAAAGCCCATTTGCAGGCAACTGGACATCCCCTTACAGTAGGGTCACAGGGAGGAGCTGAGTCAGTCAGGATGCAGTATACCACTGATGAAACATACAACTTTCCTCTAGTTTTTTAATGCTTCCAACCCCCATTATCATTACCCCAATTCTACCTTACAAATCTAGCTAGACCAGAGGATGTACACTGGTACAGATGGGAACTGGAAACACAGGGAATCCAAAATAGATAAAGCCCTCAGGACCAATAATGAAAGTAGTGAAACCAGGAAGGGAAGGTGGGGGAAGAGAGGGAGAACCAATCACAAGGATCTACATATAAGCCCCTCCCTGGGGGGGCGGACAACAGAAAAGTGGGTGAAGGGAGATGTCGGACAGTGTAAGACATGAAAAATAATGATAAATTATCAAGGGTTCATGACGGAGGGAGGGTGGGGGAAAAATGAGCTGATACCAAGGGTTCATGTAGGAAGAAAATGTTGAGAATAATGGCAACAAATGTGCTTGACACGATGAATGGATGGATTGTGATCAGTACGGTACGAGCCCCCAATAAAATGATTTTTAAAAAGAAGGATCCCCAGTAGCACCGTGGGATAAGCATTGGGCTTCTTAATTGCTTGCCAGCCATTAAAATCCACCAGCCACTTCGAAGTAGAAAGATGAGGCTGCATGCTCTTGTAAAGGTTTACGGTCTCAGAAACCCCCAGAGCTGTTCTGCTCTGTCGTACAGGGCCACTTCGAGTCAGAGTTCAGTAGCCAGCAGTGGGCTTTTTAAATC
Organism: Tenrec ecaudatus; assembly: GCF_050624435.1. Taxonomy (NCBI): domain Eukaryota; kingdom Metazoa; phylum Chordata; class Mammalia; order Afrosoricida; family Tenrecidae; genus Tenrec; species Tenrec ecaudatus. Next base: position 77,577,071 of record NC_134531.1, on the reverse strand, counting down.
TCCACTGAGTTCAGTGGGGCTCATGTGCTTTTTTTGTTGTTGTTGCTAAACAACATGTTATTTTATAGCATTATCACATCTCCTAATCCCTTTAATTATTTACAGAAATCCATCAAGAGGTTCCTAATAACAAGTAATACAAAGTACATTTATATAAAATCATTCCTTCCAAAAATGACAATTTAAAAAATAGAGATGTATTATGAATAGAAACTAAATATTTGCTTAGTTTTTTTAAATAAAAGAGCAACTGATTATTAGGTCAGCTTAAGGTAGATAAAATTTTGAAAGCTAGTAGATGCTTCACCACAATATGTGCTAAATATGGGGTCAATATTAAATAACATTTCTACTCATATATACTCACTAGACAGATAGTCCTAGAATAAGGAATTCAAGGGTCATTTTATTAATAGGATGTCCAGTCTAGTATTTTAGGATTTATGAATATTTTCTAACAAAATAAATACCATATTACTAGTAAAAAGAATATAAGTGGCTATTTTACCTATAGGATATTACGAAGGAATATTTCAATCCAGCAATTGTACATTCGCACAATTGTAAACCACACGATAGAAAACCCAAGTCCATGCGGTTGGTGGTGTCACGTGCAACTTTCTGTGCCTTTGCTCAGTAGAAGAGCCTAAAAAAAATGGCGGGATAGCTTCTCTTAGTAATTTGATGTAAGCAAATTGTGTTGTGCATAATGATTATTTAATTTCGTGTGGTTTTTATTTTTTAATTGCAGGTTTTTTCACTTAACATTTTGAAGAAGATTAAGATTGCTAGGTGGTGAAACTGCTTTTGTGGGTTTTAATATTGAGAAAGATGCTGGACTGTGAGGTTTGAGTCAAGTTTGGAAAATTTTGTAAATAGGTTAGTTTTTAAACAAAACTATTATCAATAAAGATTTTAAATATCATTTTGATTATTGATTTTTATTTATCTCGTAATGTTTCAGCATAATTTGAAGAGAAACACATTTGAGTAAATACAAAACAAAGGGAAAATTGCCTTTGATTGCTTTTCTTATCCCAACATGAAAAATCTAATGGAGGATTAAAATTTGTTGATCATATTTTGAAGAATTTTGAACTTGCTGCTGTGGCATGGTGAGCTATACTTTTGGGCTACTTCACAAGGCCAGTAGTTAGAGCTTATCAAGCACCCTGCAGAAGAAAGATGAGGCTTTCTACTCTTGTGCAGGTGTACAGGCTTAGAAACCCAGAGGGGCCATTCTACTCTGTCCCATAGGGTCAGAGTGGAATCACAACTTGGGTGTCAGTGAGTTGAATAAACTGTAATCCATTTTTATGGGCTGAGAGTATTTGGTTCAGTTTGTAAACTTAATGCCTGAGAATTTGCATTCCATTAAGTCGGACACAAAAAATGGGATCCATCATGGACCCATCGCTGAGACATATTTGCAACAAGGAGTCACATAGGTGTGTGGTGGTTAGCTTCCATTGAGTCCATGGCCCCAATCTGTGGCAACCAGACCCAACAGAAGGAAATGCTGCCCAGTCCTGCAGAATCCCATAACCAGGTGGGGATTGGACTGGTGTGATAGATAGAGTTTTCATTGGCTGAATTTTGGAAGTCAATTGCTAGACATCTCCTGCCAGTCTGTCTTTCTTGGTAACTGCTGAAACCTCTCATGATCATAGCAACTCCCATGCTTCCTCTGACAGACAGTTGGTGTCTGCAGAGAAAGGCACATGGACGGCAAGAGTTCTATTACTGAGACAGCAATGTCCTCTTGATATATATATTCAAATATATATTTTTAAATTATATTTTAAAGCATGATGGCACTTCATTTATTCATTTTTCTAATAACATACTTATTACTTGTGATTAGAATTTCCAAATAATCCAGCTAATTCTGAATCATGGTAAAAGTGATTCTTTTTTAAAAAAAAAATTCATTTTATTGGGGGTTCATACAACTCATCACAATCCATCCATCCATTGTGTCAAGCACATTTGTACATTTGTTGCCATCTTCATTTTCAAAGCATTTTCTTTCTACTTGAGCCCTTGGTATCCGCTCACTTTTTTCTCCTCCTTCCCCCAGTAAAAGTGATTCTATAGTGAACATAGGATCATGTCAATTATGAGACAACTGTTGGCATTGTTACCAAAGCAGTGCGTAGGGAAGGTGGTGAACACCTGTTGGGCATATATTTTTGTGCCCTTCACTACCTAAATTTTTTTTTTTAATTTCAAGTGATCAAACTTACCACCCTTATCCTGGGGAAATGCTCGCTATGCAGACTGCTTTGACTTGGGTCCCTAATCAACATCCATGAGAGCAGCAGTCAAAAGAGAATAAGAAGACATTGCCCTGGATAAATCTGTTGCAAAAGACCTCTTTAAAGAACTAAAAATCAAAGATGTCACTTTGAAGATCAAGGTGAGTCTAGCCCAAACCAGGGCCTTTTCACTCGCCTCATATGCATGCCAATTCAATGTTGGACATTGAATAAGGAAGACTGGAGGTGAATTGATGCATTTGAATGATGGTGGCAAAGAATACCGAATATACTATATACACTGCCATGAGAAGGAATGAATCTGTTTTAGAAGTACAGTTGGATTACTTCTTGGAAACAACAGTGCAACTCTGTCTCACATACTTGAGACATGTGGAGGATCAATAAAAAAGAAAGACCCCCTTCCCCTCCACACGCACACACACAATGAGATGGATAGGCACAAAGGCTGCAACATGGGGCCACCATTAGTTGGAACCAACTCAAAGGCACACAACAACAATGCACATTTCTAATAATTGGTTTTGCTATAGCCTGAAAAGAGAATTAACTTGCCCAGGTGATGAAAGGACACTTCAATTGAATGTCATAATTCTTAGTAAATTAGTATTCGAATTGTGTTTAATGCCAAGACTCCTTAAATCACATTTCCACATCTCTGCAGTATGAGGACTAGATCATGAACTGAAGTAAATTCAGTAAAATTGTATCTGCCCACTGATTGTTCTGGTCCCTTGTATACAATCCCTGAAAGAGAAGGCCAGGAAGGAGGACAGTGTGTGGGATAGCTAACAAGTAGCAGTTAAAAGAATCTCAGTTGAAACATTGAATCTATATCAGTAAGCTAAAGTTTAGCAGTCAAGAATATTCCGCCTTTAGGTTTGAAAATTAGTTGCATATAATTATTAACCACTTATAAGTAAAGAAAAAATTATAAGTAAAAAAACACAACAGTTTTAATTCATTGTTTAATAATAATTCGGGGTTGCCAACCCATAGCAAACCTATGTACAACAGAACAAAATACCGCTCAGCCCGGCAGCGTACTCACAATCTTGGCTATCTCTCAGCGTTGTTGTTGAAACCTTTCTGGTGAAGTCTATCGTGTTGGGGTATTTCCTGTTTCTTACTGACCTACTTTACCAAATGTCATTTCTGACAGCATTTTAGTTCTTATTCCAAGACAGTTGTTCATTCTTGCAGCAGTAGATGGCATATTTGTTGGCACATGCTTTGCCAACATTGTAATTCGAAGCCATCATTTCTTCTTAGGCCTTCCTGGTTCACTCATTGTCCAGCTTCTGCATGCACATGAGGCAAATACCATGGTTTTGGTCTGGTGCACCGTTGTCCTCAGAGTGCTTTCTTTGCTTTTGAGCACTTGTGCAGCAGATTTGTCCAATGCATCATGTTGCTTGATTTCTTGATTGCTGCTTTCATGAGCATTGATTGTTCAGTACTTATCTCCATTTATCATGATGTTGTCTATTGGTCCAGTTGTGAAGAGTTGGGTGTTCTTTATGTTGATGTAAAATTCACAGTGAGGGCTATGGTATTTGGTCTTTATCAGTAAGTGCCTCAGGCCTTTTTCACTTTTGGCAAGCTGGATTGTGTCATCTGCATATACAGGTTGTTAATGCATCCTCCTCCAGTCCCAATGCCACATTCTTCTTCATACAGTCCAGCTTCTCTGATTATTTGCTGTGTTAGTCTGGGTTAACTAGAGAAACAAATTCATCGACACTCTTATGTGTCTTATACAATAGAACTTTCTATAAAGAGTAATTGTACATTAAGAAAACATCCCAGCCCAGTCTAGATCAAGTTCATGAGTTCATTACTGGCCCATATGTCCAATACTAATCTGTAGATTCCTCTTTAGACTCCTGCAGCCATGCAATAATGTCGAATGCAGAAAGGTCACAGACCAGTGGGTGGAAAGTCTTTGTGACTCCAGAGGCGGTAGAAGCATATCAGCACTGGAAGGGGTGTCCGTGTGACTCCTACAGCTCCTCGAACTCTGGCTGCATCAGCATAGCTCCATCAGGCATGTCATCAGTAATGTCTCGCAGGGAATGGGAGTGTGTCCCACCTCCAGTGAGCTATTTATCTCCTTTGCACCTCCAAATGAGGTCATCAAGCTGCAACCTGATTGACAGGCTAAACTCCACCCCTTCACTCTTAAGTCTCAAATTGACAACAGATTATGTAGCTACTACATTTGTCCAGCCTACAGACTGAATAAATATGGTGAAAGATACAACAACAATGACACACACCTTTTTCAATTTGAAACCATGCAGTGTTTCCTTGTTTTATTCAAATAACTGCTTCTTGGTTCCTCATGAGCACAACAAAATGTTCTGGAATTCTCATCCTTTAAGATGTTATTCATAGTTTGTTATGATCCACAGTCAAATTCCTTTATGTACTCAACAAAACACAGCCATACATCTTTTTGAGCTTCTCTGGTTTCAGCCAAGATCCATCAGACATTAGAAATACTGCTTGATCCACGTCCTCTTCTGAAACCAACTTGAATTCCTGGCAATTCTTTATCAGCGTACGGCTATACCTGTTTTGGAATTATCTTAAATAATATTTTATTTGTGAGAGGTATTAATGATATTGTTAGATAATTTCCTAATACTGTTGGATCAGCTTTCTGTGTAAGGGGAACACATATGGACCAGTTGGTTAGGTAGCTGTCTTTCGAACTTCTTGGCATAGATGAATGAGTGCTTTCAGTGTTGCATCCAGCTGTTAAAACATCTCCATTGTTAGTCTGTCAATATCTAGAGCCTTGTTTGCCTCTAAAGTCTTCAATGCAGCTTGAACTTCTTCCTTCAATACCACCAATTTTTGATCATGTGCTACCTCATGAAATGGTTGAACTTTGACCAATTGTTTTTATTACTATGGCTCTGCATAGTCCTTCCATCCTCTTTGTTGCTTCATTCATCATTCAGCATTTTGCACGTAGAATCCTTCAATAGTGTGACTCGGGGCTTTAAGTAGATCTTCCGTTCTTTCAGACTGAGAAACGCTGAGTGCGTTCTTCCCTTTGGTTTCTCACTCCAAGTCTTTACACATGTGATCATATCAATGTGAAGATTTGTCTTCTGGAGCTGCCTTTGGAAATTTTCCATTCAGTTCTCTTATGTCACTATTTCTTGGGCTACTCCACATTTAAGAACAAGCGTCAGAATCTCTTCTGACATCCATTTTGCTCTTTTCTTTCTTGATTATCTTTTTAAATGACCTTTAGCTTTTTTCATATATGATATTTGTGATATGGTAGGTTTATTGTGCCAACCGGGCCAAAAGGAACATATAGGATAATAAGGTCGCAGTTTGATTGGAGGGCAAAGAGATAAATTGCTTGGCCAGGCCTGCCCCTCTCTCTCTTACTCTCTAGTGATCGGACCAGTGTGTGACTGCTTTAGCTAGTTCTCTGCCTCAACTTGTGAGCTACACTACTTGGGGGAGAGCGAACCCATGGAGCCGCTGGAGCTTGAGGTTCCCTTGAGCCCTGCTTCGCATTGCTACTGGTATACATCACTTGAGCTTGAAGATGTTGGTTGGATCCTGTTGTCTTGATTGCGTGAGTGATATTCCATCCGGGCCTGCTTCACTAAGCTCCTGAGCTGCTGACTGTTGGTGATCCACCCTGCTATTTGCTGCTGTGACTGGACTGCCGCCTTACCCATGGAAGACTCAACTGTCTTCTTCCTTGACCTTGGACACAGCAGCTCTCATGAGTTGAAGGATTTCCAGTACATTAACTGTCCCATGGAAGTGAGTTGAACTGAGCTCTCTGTACTGCTATGTGGACTAATTAGCTGTTATATTCCTTTGTGTTGTATATATGCATATCTATATAGTCATGTGTCCTGATTTTGTTTCTCAAGAGAACCCTAACACAATGCTCTTGATGGCATCCCATGACTTGTCTGGTTTTGGTTATTAGTATTCCATTTTTCAAATCTGGTCTTAAGATATCCTCAAGATTCAGGTGGGATATACTCTTAATCCTACTTGATTTAATAATCTTCAGATTCAACTTGAACTTACATATGTACAAGTGATTGTACTGAAGTTCACCCTTGTCCTTATTCTGATTGATACTGAGCTGATATTGAGCTTCCTGTAGATGTAGTCACTTTGATTCCTGTGTGTTCCACTTGGGGAGGCATATATGTATAGTTACTATTTCTGTTGTGAAAAAAAACATGTGCCACGAATAATCTGTCTCTTGCAAAGACTTATGTTGGCACAGTTTCCAGGATCGCAGCAACATGCAAGTCATCACAGTATGAGAAATTGACAAACAAGTTTAATATAATCCAAGTTTGTTGGGGCTTATACAGGCTTAAAACTTTCAGAAATTTTGATTAAAAGTTTTATCAGGGTATAATATTTTAACACTAGTAGGTCATTTTAAAATAGTGTGTGTGTGTGTGTGTGTGAGTGTAAAAGGGATGATGGAGAGTATATAAAAACCTAAAATTGGGTGAAATAATTGTGCTGTTTCACTTGGAGATGAAATGACTCACCTGAGATTAGATAGCTGACCTTAAATGCTGAAGTGCTAAGTGATTACTTAGTCTATAGTTCTCCAAATGAAGCTAAAGTATGACTCGAAATTTGAAGTTATCAAACCCAAACATTACTGTCATGTCAATGCCAACTCAGAACCACCCTATAAAACAAAGTAGAACTGTTCCATAGTGTTTCCAACACTGTACGTCTTTACAGAAGCAGGCAGGCAGCCTCATCTTCCTCCCACTGATCAGCGGGTGGGTTTAAACTGACAACTTGTGGTTACCAGCCCAACAGTTAGCCCCTTTCAAATCTCTATTGGCTACAAGAGCTTGATACCAATGGAACAGAATGGTCTTTTCTAATAAGGAATGAACCATTATTTTAAAATATAAGCAGAGATGATAGAGGAAAATCAGGGATTTAACAAGAACTTCTTTTTGTTGAATTATCTTTAAGCTTCTGTCCAAGTAGAAGATGCGTTTTACTTATTAACAGTTTTATATTCAAACTAGTTTTATATTAAAACTAATGATTAAAATTGTATTTTTAGATTTCAATCATTCACACTACTTTTTGGCTTTGTTTTCATGTTCATTAAGTATTGGTTATTATCCAATGCAATGCATTCTTTGATCTCTTGACTGCTGCTTCCATGAGCATTGATTGTGGATCCAAGCAAAACGAAATCCTTGGCAACTTCCATCCTTTCTTCATTTATCATGATGTTACCTATTGGTCCAATTGTAAGGATTTTTGTCTTCTCTCCATTGAGTTGTAATTCATACTGAAAGCTACAATCCTTGATCTTCATGCAAATGCTTCAAGTCCTCCTCACTTTCAGCAAGCAAGGAGGTGTCATCTGTGTACTGCAGGTTGTTAATAAGCCTTCCACCAATCCTCATACAAAATTTTTCTTCATATAATATAGCTTCTGTGATTATATGCTCAGCATACAGATTGAATAATAAATGGTGAGAAGATACAACCCTGACATACACCTCTTTAAAGTGCTGAAAAGCAAGGATGTTACTGTGAGGACTATGGTGTGCTTGACGGCAGTCATGACATTTTCAATGGCCTAATGTGTATGTGAAAGTTAGACATTGAATAAGGAAGACCAAAGAAGAATTGATGCATTTGAATTATGGTGCTGCTGAAAAATACAGAAATACCACGGACTGCCAAAAGAACAAACAAATTTGTCTTAAAGAAGTACAACCAGAATGCTAGTTAGTGGCAAGGATGGCAAGACATGTTAGAGGGTCTGAGATAAAGTGGGAAACAAACTTAAAACAGAATTCATAATCATTAAAGAGAACAGTCTAATTGGTTGGCTAGAAACTGGTGGGAACCCCATGATTATAGCATTTAGTCACGCTTCAGGTCTGGGACTGAGCTCACTCCCACTGTTAGAATAAACAACCGTTTGTGTCCAAAAGGGCAGCACTTACGAAAGGACAGGGGGTTAGGAAAGAGGGAAGATGGAAGCAGGAAACATTGAGAAGTGAGAGAAGTACATTGAGAACACTGCAATTGATGAGTTGAAACAAAAAGTGTATAAATTGTTTAATGTAAAACTAGTGATCTATTCTGTAAAACTTCACCTAAATGAAAATAAAAGGTTTTTTAAAAAAATCTGTCTCATTCCTGCAACTTTGTTTCTATTAGTATGAAAACTTGGGGGGGGGGGGGCTAAGGAAAAAACACTTCCACCAAGGAACACAATAGTAGTTCCGCCAAATGGAAGCTGAGATAACCGTCCTTCATGGGAGAAAAGTGGGTCAGCATTTTTACTATAAAATACGAGGTAGAAGAAATAGGGATAGAATCTGAGGAACTCAATGAGCTACCTGGCCAGTGATCAATGGCGATTATCACAATCCCACACAGACTAGACCAATAAAGCTTTATTCATAGGGAATGAATGTGCGACACACCATCAGATACTTTCTGAAGTATCTGCTCCTTCCCCTAGATACTGGAAGGGGCAGTCTAGCACAGGTTACCATTTCATAGGGTTCTGTCCCTCCTACAGATGATTGGATCAAGGATAGGCAACTGACCCAAGGAAATTAAGCCGTAAACATCAATAGAATCCTCTTAATATTTCACATTTGCTAATTTGATGGACCTTGCATTTTTCCTAGTTCTTGTATCACCTGAGACTATAGGTTAATATTGTCTATAAATTTTCCAAGCTGTAAATCCTTAGAATAAACTACTCTCTGGCCTCCTTTAGGGGAGCCTAGTGGCACAGTAGTTACATATTAGGGTGTTCACCACAAGATCAGCAGTTTGAAACCACCAGCCAGCTCTACAGGGGAAAGACGAGACTTTCTACTCCCATAAAGAGTTGCAGTCTCTGAGAATCACGGGGGCAGTTCTGCCTTGTCCTATAGGGTCTCTATGAGTCAGCATCAATTCAATGGCAGTGAGTTTGGTTTTGTGGGGGCTGGGGGCCTCCCTTTATTTGAACGGGTTTCTATTATTGTAGCCTAAGATTTCTGATGAAAACAGTATCTAAAATAATATGTGTCACATCAAAATAGAAATGCCCAGAAAGAAGATAATTATTATTAGAGCAAAGACATAAATGACAGCTATCAACAATTTTTTCTTTATGAAGAAGAAAGCTACTTTTCGGGAATATCAAGACAGCCTTTTACCATCTGGGTCTGGATTATAAAAAAATGTTTTAAAATTAACACACTGTATCTTAGCACCCTCATAGGGCACTAGTCAAGCTCAGAAGTGGGTGTGAAATTTGGTATATTGGAAATGAGATAGGTGATCCAAGGTGAATTAAGTAGGTTTAATAAACTGAGAGAAAGGAATTCCTACTTCATTCCTATGAGAGACTTTCGTGTTTCAATGAAGGAGGCAAAGGAAGTGGTTTTGTAGAACCCTGGATAGAGACTGAGAGGGGAAACACAACAAGGGGTGTTTTGGACGTGTAGACAACTCAATAGAGGCCCTGCAGGCAGAAGCTCAAGGAGTTGATGGTAGAATTAAGGTTGAAGAACCAGAGGCATGAGCACGGCTGCAGGATACAAAAGAGGCTGGGCAGAGGGACTTGTCCCTCATTTCTACATTGAAGATAATCTGGTCTACACATGTTGTTAAGTACAAAACACTGCCCTGTCCTGCTTTATCCTCCCAATTGTTGCTGTGCTCGCACCCATTGTTGCAGTGATTGTGTCACACTATCTCATTGAGTGGATTGCCAACCCCCTACTTTTCCAAACATAATAGTTCTTTCCAGAGTCCAGTGTATCCTGGTAGCATGTCCAAAGTACAGGAGACAAAGCGTCGCCAGCCTCTATTCTACACATGTGTTAGACAGGGTTGACTAGAGAAGCAAAACCAGTGACATATATGTAAGAGAGAGTTTTGTATCAAGAAGTAATTTTATATCAGGAAAACAACCCAGCACAACCCATCTCAAGTCCTTAAGTCCAATAGTAGTCCACAAGTCTCTCTTCAGACTCACGCAGCCACATGCAATGATGCTGAGTGCAGGAAGATCACCGGCCAGTGGGTAAAAATCCTTGGGGCTCCAATGGCGATGGAAGCATCTCCAGGGTTCTGGGAGCCATCAGCGTCAGCAAGCTGGAAGGTGAAGGCAGACAGAGAGAGAAAGAGAAAGGGAGAGAGAGAGAGAGAGAGAGAGAGAGAGAGAGAGAGAGAGAGAGAGAGAGAGAGAGAGAGAGGTTCCCATGACTCTCTGTATGAGAAGGACACGCCCACAAGGAGGCATCATCAGGCTATGACCTGAGTAACAGGCTAGATTCCACCCCTACACTTTTATGTCTTCAAGTTGACACAAAAGTAACTACTACAACACCAACGAGTTCCATTTGCCAAGGGCTGCTTTGGCACCTTGAGGAACAGCTTTGCAGAGTCCCAGGAGATAGTTCAGTGAAATCAGCATCATCATAGAGAGTCTTACAACCGTGCATCCCAACATTTTACGGCTTCTTTTCATCACCATCACCACCATCAATTTGAAAATTAAGCATTTTAGAAAATTAGAATACGTGGATGTTTTGATGAATTGGAAAAAAATGGTTATAACAATACTTCTTTCTCTTCAAAGGTCCAAATAGGTCATTTTGTACAAGCCCTACTAACTCAAAAACACTGTAAGTGTATGTTTCAACTGCTGGTAGATGATCTAGTCTCGGGCCACTTCTGCAGCCTGGTGCATACTTTCTGAGCAGGTCACATTTGGCTCATTCGCACTTTGTGTTCCTTTGCTCCCAGCTCTGCCTGAAAGGCTGGCTTTCCCACCTTCACCACCACCAGCGGTCTCCTGGTGAGTACTTACTCCTCTTTCAAGATACAGCCTAAGGATCTGCCCCCAACTAGAACAAACTGCCCTGGCAATATTGTTGGGTAAGCATTGGATTACTAGCCATGAGGTTGGCGGGGTCACTCTGAAGAAGAAAGGTGACATAATCTGCTCCCTAATGATTCCTACCAACAAGGGATGGAGGATGGGGGAGGGAGAGAAAAAAGAGGAGCTGAAACCAAGGACTCAAGTAGAAAGAAAATGCTTTGAAAATGATGATGGCAACATATGCACAAATATGACTGATACAATTGATGTGTGGATTGTTATCAAGCTCTGAGAGCCTCCAATAAAATGATTTTTTTAAAGATTCTCAACCTTGGAAACAATATTCGGGTCCCTATGAGTCAGAATCGACTCCATGGCCGAGGGCTTGGCTGTGTCTCTAGGGCTCTCTCTACAGTCTGTGTATATAGTTCTGTGTTAGTCTGGGTGTACTAGAGAAACAAATTAATAGACACTCATATGTGTATAAGAAAGAGCTTTATATACAAGAGCAATTGAATATTGAGAAAACATCTCAGCCCAGTCGAGATCAAGTTCATAAGTCTGATATTAGCCCATGTCTGATACCAATTTATAAATTCATCTTCAGACTCATGCAACACATGCAATGACACTGAGTGCAAGAAGATCACAGGCCACTGAGCGGAAAGTCTTGTGGATCCAGTGGCAGTGGAAGCATCTTCACACTGGCAAGGGTCTCCATGTGGCTCCTCCAACTTGAAAGGGTCTGGCTGTCATTAACATAGCACCATATGGCTTGTCCAGCAAGCTATTTATCTCCTTAGTGCTTCCAAATGAGGTCATCAAGCTGTGACCTGATTAACAGGTAAACTCCACCCCTTCATTCTTAAGTCTCAAATTGTCAGCAGCTTGTGTAACTACCACAAGTTCCTTCAGAGGAGTTGTAGTAAATGTCCACTTATCCGTTACAGGTCTTTCTCTTCCTACTGGACTGTAAGTTCTTTAACGTCCAAACAATTTCCAAATTACTCACACAGCCCGATCCTGGAAGCCACTAATCAGATGCCTTCCCCAGCAATACCTGCTGAGGCCCTGAAATTCTGTCACATGGCCCTGTTACCAGAGAGAGAGGTGACTGGACAAATTATGGGCCCTTGACCAAAGACTGGTGTGTACACAGAAGACAAGCAAATACAGTAGAGAGTAAATGAGTCACATTGGCATACTCTGGAGCACTGGTGCCCAAATGTATTTGACCGACTGCTCCAATTCAAGAAAAAATACTCAACACCCTCCTGGCAATTAAAAACATTGTTATGATGTTGCACAATCCAGATTAAAGTGTAGACATCTGCTTTTGCAGCACCCACACACACACACGCACACACACCAATCATTCCAGTGCCTCCAGGGGGCAGTAGTGCCCATTTGGGGAAACTGTTCTAAAGCAAAGACTTGAAGTGCCTACTGCTAAGGTCCTGTATGTCCCACTCTGCTGCTTCTCAGACCTGATCAAAGGTTCTTTCTGGGTTCATTTACTCCTTAGACTCCCAATTTCTATATATAAACAACTTCTTTAGCTCTACCAGCCTCATATTTCTTTTTATTACTCACTTCTCTATTTTCTCTTCATGGTCTCATGGTTTTATGATTGCTTCCATAATTACACTTTAGGGTTTTACTGGGTAGGCTCCCATCTTAAATTTCAAGGCACTTAAGTTTTTTCAACTACAGAAAAATAAAACAAAAAAAAACCCTCTCAGCTCCAATAAACAAACAAACAAGAAAATAAGCAATCTATCCCAATTACTTTTAACAATTTCCCACTGGATAAATGGCTGATTAGCAATTATCTTGCTTTGAAAAGACCATAAACTATTCCACTTTTTTTTACAGCTCTGAGCTTTTGAGCAATAGACTTTCATGTCAAAGTATGCTATAAAGCAGTATTGATCTGCCAGACTTGAGAAACAGTTCTTGGCTCCAAAGGGGTCTCAATACTAATGCATCAGAGATGAGGAGCTTGAAGGGAAAAGAAACACTTGTTGCCTGAAATTTGTCTCTTGTGTGTTGCTGTAAGGTTGAACAGGTTTTAGCTGAGTTTAGCAGTTACATAATCTTCTTTCAACTTGAGCAAAGGGGTGGAGTCTGGCCTGTCAATCAGGTCATAGCCAATAATGCCTCTGTGTGGGTATGGCCTTCTCCTGAGGATTCTGTAAACTCCGGTCTTCCTCCCTGGTGGTGGGACACACACCCTCTCTGCTTCACATTCCTGTTTGCAAGCCACATGGAGCCATGCTGATAGCAGGCTGAGCCCTGGAGCTAGAGGAGCCACGTGCTGAGATGCTTCCTCAAGATTTCACCCACTGGCCTGTCATCTTCCTGCTTTCAACATCATTGCCTGGGCTGTATGAGTCTGTAGAAGAATTTATGAATTAGTATTGGACATATAGGCTAATATCAGACTAATGGGATAATATTGCACTTATGGACTTGATATGGACTGGACTGGGATGTTTTCTTAATATACAATTACTCTTAGCTATAAAACACTCTCTTACACACATATGAGTATCTCTGGATTTGTTTCTCTAGTCAACCCAGACTAACACACTGTGCTTCCAAACTAAGAATAAAAGCCATGCAATCTATTTATGAAATATCGGCAACAAAAACCCATGAATCACAATATTGTGCATTGTTGTGCAAGCGTTGTGATGTGTCAGGAGTTCAACTTGCGGGCAGCTAAGGACAACAATCATTTACCGACTTTTTGGGTGTGTAAAACCACTCTGTCAGAGTAAAATCAGAGAGCCTTATTGAAATTTCAGAGAGTAGTCCAGACTGGGGAAACGTCCAATATTACGAAGTAGAAGACAGCGCCCAGATCAAATCACCTGCCTGGTGCTCCTGTTGTTAGATTAGAAAATTAAGAGGTAAGGAGACCAATATTGGGAGGCTGGGTGCTAAAAATAGATTCAGTGTACTAGAGTCTGGTTAAGGCTTCCAGGAACGATTTTCACCCACAGAGAAATTTGAGAGCTTGCTGAAACACTCTAGGTTCACTGCATCTGCCCGTGGGCTCTGCTACCCCACCCACCAGATCTACTGCAGCAATTGGGAACCCCTGGGATATTTATCCATGATATAGCTGCAAAAGAGAGGGGGAAGAGACACAGGAGGGCCACCAGGGGAGAATTCAGATCCAGTCAACCCCAAATCACATAGTAATCTGGTTCCCCTTCCCTGGGTGACAGCGAAGCACAGCCCTGAAACCAGGGCATGCCACAAGACCATCATAAAATGAAAAAAAAAATTTTTTCTAAAACACAATTCTAGTCTGTGTTCCTTTGCTTCAATTTGAGTGTTAGCTGCAAGAAACCTGGTCCTGGTCTATTAGCATAATATTAGCATAACAAGGCAAAAATCTAATCCCCAGAACACAGACTAGGATTTAAACATAACCAACCAGGAAAAGCCAAAAATTGGCTCTACCAGTTTGGGGCTCTCCATAGAGAATCTTTAAAAGACTGCAAATTGTGGCCAGACATTCCAGGTCAGACACATTCCTAAAATGCAGACCTGCCCCAACCTGGCCCAGTGGCATAACTACAGTCACCAGCCTCAGCACACTCTTCAAGTCCACCCCCCTCCTCCAGCCACTGAGTTGCTCCTGCACTTTACCTGCACAGCAGCCTGAACCACCACCATAGTAGGCCACAGGTAGTCCCTGAAACCACTCTTACCAGTCACAGAGAGAAAGAGCTCAGGGCTTCTAGGTCTCCCAGGATCACGGCTCACAGTTCTTCCAAAATGGCATGTAGACAGAAACATAGCTCAATATCCTCAACAAGAAAATAAGAAAAACCAAATGCAACAGTGGGAGAAATCCTAAACCCAAGGACACGCATAGAGGAACCAAGCATTCATCTGCCACACACACACACACACACACACACACACAAAATCTTTAGAATGATTCTTGGAACAATACAAGATGTGAGGGAAGCAACTCAGAATAAGGACACAATGACAGAGGAGATGAAGCCCACATGCCAAAGGGAAATACAAGAACTAATAGAGAGGTAATAGAAGCAAAACACAAGATAACTGACCTCACCAACAGACTGGAAAAGGCAGAGAATCATACCAGAGATCTCAAGGATAATGAGGCAAACTTCGACAAACAGGAAAGACAGTCAAATTGGATAATCAAAGAGGTGGAAGGAAACTTGAAAACAATGAAAGATGCTTTGACGAGGTACAATATCCAAATAATTGGACTTCCAGAACAAGACACAATGAAGAAATCTACAGTTAAATTAGCAAGGAAGTTGCTGGAAGCAAACTTCCCTACCTTAATGAATGAGAATAAGACATTCAAAAAGGAAGCAGAGAGGACACCAATAAGACTAAATCCAGGAAGAACTCACCAAGGTACATAATAGTTAAATTATCCAACTTCGAGGAAAAAGAAAAAAAATTAAGAGCAGCAAGAGAAAAAAAAGGCAGTCACATACAAGGATGTTCAGGTAAGAATATGCTCAAACCTATCAGCAGATACAATGAAGAGGAGGGGAGATTGAAGCAACATCTTCCCAAAACTGAAATTAAAAAAAAACTTCCAACCTGAGAATCCTCTACCCTGCCTAATATCTATTAAGATACATGATGAGGTAAGAGTTTTCTAAGACAAGGAAAAACTGAAAGAATACGTCATAAAACACGCAATCCTGCAAAAAAATCCTTGCCAATTTATTGTGGTCAGAAGATCAATACCCACCAAGCAAAACCAGGAGACCACCATAGAGTTAAACTCCATCCAGAAGTCAACACACCAAAAACAATTGCCAAATAACAATGCCTCAGATGGACAATTAGGCAAGAATGAAGCCCCCACATAAACACAGCACACTGATATGAAGGGAGATAGGAAAACACCCAACACCAAAGGTATGAGATGACAGCAATAATCCACAGATGGGGTAATAACTCTGAATGTCAAAGGCCTGAACTTGTCCATTAATAGTCATAGGTTAGCAGTCAGAAAATAAAAAACATCCATTTGCTGCCTGAAAGAGACACATTTTAAGCTTGATGACAAAAATACACTAAGAATAAAAGACTGGCAGTAAGTATACCTGGCAAATGGCAACTTACAAAAAAGCAGGGGTTGCAATCCTAATCTCTGACAAAACTGACCTCAAGGTGCAAATCATTACAAAAGACAAAGTTAGGCACTATAAAATGCTTAAAGGATTAGTAGACCAGGAACAGTAAGCATTATAAATATATACGTGCCCAACAAGAGATCCAAAAAATTCCTCAAACTATTTAAAATATGAAAAAAGGAAAAACAGACTCAATCATAGTAGGTGATTTTAATACACCACTAGAAGAGAAAGATAGATCACTGGGAAAGAAGCTCAGCAAGGAGGCTACAGAGCTAAACACTACAATTAGACTACTAGACCTGATAGACATTTATAGAGCTTTCCATTCAAATGCAAAAATTTCACATGCTTTTCAGGTGTACATGGTTCATTTTCAAAAATAGACCACATGGTGGGATATAAGTCGAGTCTGAGTAATTCAGACATGTAGAGATTACTCATACATCCCTCTCAGACCATGACGCCATAAAACTGAAGATCTGCAAAAGGACAACCAGAAAAACAAGGGTAAACAATAGGAGGATGAATACTGATCTGCGAGAGGAATGGGTACTGGCACACATTAGAGAGGTAATTAGAAAGTTTCTAGAAGCTAATGAGGATGAGAATACAAATACCAAAACCTATGGAATACAGCAAAAGCTGTTATCAGAGGAAATTTTATAGCAATTAATACATATATGAAAAAGAAAGGGAGACTTATGATTGATACACTACCACAAAACCTCAGGCAACCAGAACAGAGTCAACATAACAACCCATCCAACCGCAAAAGAAAAGAAATAATAAAAGTCGGGGCAGAGTTAAATGAGTGGGAAAACAAGGGAACAATGCAAAAATAAAATGATCTTTTAATTTAAAAAAAAGTAACAAAAGAACCCACAGACTGGGCGAGGATTTTTAGCATTGACACGATAGACAAAAGGCTAATAACTATAATCCACTTGCTTGCATAAAGAAAAACAGCCCCATGAAAAAAGTGGGCAAAAGATCTGAACAGAAGTTTCACTAGGGAGGAGACACAAATGGCCAATAAACATGCGAATGCTCCTGATCACCAGTCATCAGAGAAATGCAAACTAACACAACTATGAGATAATACCCTTGAGGATAGGCCAAATCAGAAAATTAGAGAGCAACAATGTTGGAGGGGATGTGGTGAGATAGGAACTCTGCTTCTGTTGGTGGTCGTGTAGATACCTAAAGACACTGTGGAATGCCATCTGGCAATATTTAAAGCAAATGGAAATTGAGTTACCTTACAGCCCAGTTATCCCTCTTCTGGGCATATACCCAGGACCAAGACCAGTGGTCTGCATTCCAGTGTTTATTGTGGCACAATTCACAATCATAAGGAATTAGAAACCATCTAAATTTCCATTGATAGACGAGAGGATTAGAAAACTCTGGCACACCACCAAGCCCCGAGGACAATATTCCTGCTCAGAGCAGTCAATGCACAGAGAGAACCATAGGACTGGCCCCACCATGCAACATGACGACATCCCTTCCTAAACCACAGCGCTATGAGGGACAACACTGGAAGCAGAATTGGGTCTGATCTGACCCCACCACACTGGGGCAATCTGCTAAAGACTTGAAACAGAGCACCAAGTGGAGCAAAGCAATGAAGTCCCTGGGAACACCAAAAATAGACTTTGGGGCCAGGGCATGGCACCCCATCTAACTTGACCAGAAAACACTCCTAAAGGTCAACAAACAGACCTGGAACAATTTATAGGCTTTCTTTTTTTCTCATTGGTTTTTGTTGTTGTTGTTTTGCTGTCTTATTTTTGTGCTTATTATTTTATCTGCATGTCTATCTAGATAAGATAGGTGGGGTAAACAATCCGGAGGAGAAAACAATGGGACTGATCGTTCAGGGGGACATGAGAGAGGAGGAGGCAGGGGAACAGAAGTGGGTGTTAACAAACCCAGGGATAAGGGAACAACACGTGATCTAAAATCGATGGTTAGAAGGGCATAGGATGCCTGGTATGGCTTGATCAAGGGCAATGTAACCAAGAAGGATTACTGAAACCCAAATGAAGACTGAGCATGATAGTGGTACAAGAGGAAAGTAAAAGGAAATAGAAGAAAGAACTAAAAGGTAAAGGACAATTACAGAGGTCTGGGAAACATCCATAAAGGTCAACAGACAGACCTGGAATATTTATAGGCTCTTCTTTTTTTGGTCATTAGTTTTGTTGTTGTTTTCTTTTGTTGCCTTGATTTGCTTTGTCTTGTTTTTGTGCTTATTATTGTCTCTGCATGCCTATCCAGATAAGAGACCAGACAAGCAATTTGGAGGGGAAAATAACAGGACCGATGGTTCTGGGAGGACACTGGTTCTGGGGGGAAAGAGGAGATGGGGAGGCAAGGGAAAGGAAGTGGGTGTTAACAAACCCAGGGATAAGGAACAACAAGTGATCTAAAATCCATAGCGAGGAGGGTGTAGAAGGCCTAGTAGGGGTTGATGAAGGGCAATGCAATCAAGAAGGATTACTGAAACCTAAATGAAGGCTGAACATGAGAGTGGGACAAGAGGAAAGTAAAAGGAACTAGAGAACAGAACTAGGAGGGAAAGGTCGTTTCTAGAGGTCTAAATACAGGCATGTACATATGTAAATATATTTATATATGAGGATAGGGAACTTGATCTATGTACATATACTCATAGGTTGAGTATTAAGGTAGCAGATGGAATTTTGGGCCTCTACTCAAGTACTCCCTAAACACAAGAACGCTTTATTCTAATAATCTTGCATTCCATAATGCTCACCTTCCCAACATGATTGCTGAAGACAAGGTGGGTGCATAAGCAAACGTGGTGAACAAAGCTGATGGTGCCTGGCTATCAAAAGATAGAGTATCTGGGGTCTTAAAAACTTGAAGGTAAACAAGCGGCCATCTAGCTGAGAAGTAACAATGTCCACATGAAAGAAGCACACCAGCCTATATGATCATGAGGTGTTGATAGGATCAGGTATCAGGCATCAAAAACCCAGAGCAAAAAATCATATCATTGTGAATGAGGGGTAGTGTGGAGTGGAGACCCAAAGCCTATCTGTGGACATCCCTTACAGAAGGGTCATGGGAGGAGACAAGCCAGTCAGGGTGAAGTATAGCACCGATGAAACATACAACTTTCATCTAGTTCTTTAATGCTTCCCTCCACCCCCACTATCATGACCCCCAATTTTACCTTACAAATCCAGCTATACCAGAGCACGCACACACGTACAGATAAAAGTTGGAAACACAAGGAATCCAGGACTTATAAAACCCTCAGGACCAATAACGAGAGTAGCAATACCAGTAGGGTAAGGGGAAGTTGAGGAGAGAAAGTGAAACCAATCAAAATGATAGAATTATAACTCCTTCCTAGAGGGATAGACACCAGAAAAGTGGGTGAAGGGAGACATTGGTCAGTGTAAGGCATAACAAATTATAATTAATAAATTATCTAGGGTTCATGAGGGAGGGGGTGGTAGGAGAGGGAGGGGAAAATGAGAAACTGATACCAATACCTCAAGTAGAAAGAAAATGTTTGAAAATGGTGATGGCATCAAATGTATAAATGTGCTTGACACAGTGGATGTATGTATGCATGTATTGTTATGAGTTGTAAGAGCCCCCAATGAAATGATTTTAAAAATAAGAGGTATTGGCTTACGTGTACGTATTTATACGGCAATACATTGAGGAAGTGGACAGACTTTGGACCTCTTCTCAAGCCTTCCCTCAATGCAACAACACTTTGTTCTAACAACCTGTCATTCTGTGGTGCTCACCCTCCTGACACCATTGCTGAAGACATAATGGGTGCAGAAGAAAAAGTGGTGAAGAAAGCTGATAGTGCCCAACTATCAAAATATACAGGGTCTGGGGTTTTAAAGGCGTGAAGTTAAATAAGCGGCCATCTAGCAGAGAAGCAACATACCCACATGGAAGTAGCACACCAGCCTGTGAGACCATGAGGTGTCTTGACAGGATCAGGTATCAAGCATCAGAAAACCCCAAATAAACAAACAAACAATATAAAAATAAACATATTTTTGAGAATGAGGGGCATCGGAGCAAGCCCATCTGAAGACATTAGGACATCCCCTCACAAGGAAGGGATGAGTCAACCAGGGCACAGTGTAGCTCCAATGAAACACACAATATTCCTCTGGCTCTTTGAGGCTTTCTCAAGCCCCACTATCTTGACCTTAGTCCTGTCTTTCAGTTCTGGCACAATCGGAGCAGGTGCGCTAGTCCAGATAAGAGTTCACAGCACACAGAATCCAGGTCAGATAAACTCCTTAGGCACAGAAATGGAAGTAGCGATGCCAGGAGGGTAGGGGGAAAGTAACGGGAGGAGGAGAGGAAGAGGGAACTGATCTCAATGACTAACTGATGCATAATCCCCCACCCCCACCCCATCCAGAGGGACGAATAACAGAAATGTAAGTGAAGGAAGACAGTGGTCGGTGTAAGATATGGAAATAAAAATAATTTATATTTTATCAAGGGAAGGAGGTGGGGGATGGAAAACAGAGGAAAACCAAGGACTCAAATATAAAGCAAATGTTTAAAAAATGATGAACGCAACATATGTACAAATATGCTTGATACAATTGATGTATGGAATGTTATACGAGCGATAAGAGCCCCCCATAAAATATTTTAAAAACAAAACAAACAAACAAATCACAAAGTGAAACTGACCACGCGGAGGAGCAACAAGTAGCCATTGTGACAGGATTAAATAGGCACCAAAGCTACAACATATGGCTGATGGCAACTGACAACCTAAGCAGGCCAGCTCAAAGGGGCTTTTCCTGGGACTGGCTGATAACATTTATGTGGGGTTATGTGATTGGTTACGGGTACATAGTTTTATGCGTATGGACCTTTCAAAAGATAACAGGATGGTCACAAAACAATTATGGTATGTTTTGGGGGGAACATGCTATCAAACCTTCTTTCCCAACCATACCTGTTCCAAGAGGTTGGTTGTAAAGGAGATATGCAAGAATGCTGTGGGCCAAGACCCACTGCGTACAGACTGTAGACCTCTCTCATTGGCCTTAACACAGAGACTTTGGTGGCACTTCAGTTTACCCACTGGGGTGCTAACTAAGGTCAATGGTTCAAACCCACCTTCAGGAAAAACATGAAACCATCCGGAGCTGTTTTTCTTTGTAAAAATATACTCTACTACAGTGAGTTTAGTGTACATGGTTAAGTCAAGACAAAAGTTAACATCTCCACAAACCAAACTCACTGACATTGAGTCAATTCTGACTCATAGTCACCTCAGAGGATGGGATAGAACTTCTGTGGGTTTCCAAGACTAACTATCCATCTCTATCTCTGTCTCTCTTTTAAAAGGAGCTATTACCCCTTTTATTTTCTCTGTTTAAAATCAAGCAGAAAAGAAAGCATACATCAATTTTGTTATACGCTAACATTGTAAAAATATATCATTTGTATGAGAGAAGGACTCAGAACAAAAATGTGTTTACAGAGTCCAAATGTAAGTGTCAGCAATTTCATATAGTCTTAGATGGGACTCTGAGGAGCCACTTCATCATCGCTGGCACTAAACAAAGTGGCAAAATTCTTTGCCAGGTACTTTAGGAAATCATGAAGACAGCTCTGTAACAAAACAAGACTCTTCTCCTCCAGAAGTGACGAGGTCAGCTCTGCTCTAATTTGCATGAACCACCTCAGTAGACATGGCACTCCAGACACCTGGGACGTGGGGGCATCAGGGTGATCTGCGAGAATTTCAGCATGCTGACGATTCTCAAATGTGTACAGCAGCTGAATGCCCGACATGACATTGAAGTATCCCTGCCACAACCTCACTAACGATGCATTCCTTATTATCTGTGTCTCCTCAACATTTCTTATCATTTGCATAATCCTCTGTCCACATTCTTCTCAGGAAGATGAAAGAGCTGTTTTTGCCTGGTGATTAAGTCCCGGTCATCAACAAGCCATAGTTTCAGTTTTTCAGCACCCTTGACTTTGACTTCAGCTCTGCTTGCGAATGTTTCCTTCTTGTCAACAGTTGGAGCTACTCAGGCCCTTTTCTTTCAAGGCAGCAGCAGGGTCTCACTCACTTGGACTACCGCCATCTCCAATGCCAGGTGTTTCCTGTTTAGTCTTTTTTGTTTCCACTTCAACATGTTTCTGTTGCAGTCCAGATGTTTTATGTTTTCTTTCCTGGATTAGCCCCTCTCATTGTCCCCTCCGCATATTGTCCCTGGTTGGCTTTTTGAAGTTCTCTCTGTTTCTGAAGAAACAGTGACAGTGGAAGCATTTCAGTGCTGGCAGAGGTCTCCATAAGACTTTCCAACCATGGGCCTGTGAGCTTCCTGCATTCAGTGTCATTGCATGTATTGTGTGAGTCTGAAGAGGATTTTATAGACTGGTATTGGCTATATGGGCTCCTCCAGTTCCAGGGCTCTGGCGCCACCAGTGTATCTCCATGTGGCTTGTCAACAGGAATGTGAAGAGTATGCCCCGCCTCCAGGGAGGAAGAAAGGAGTTCCCAGAATCCTCAGGAGAAGGCCATGCCCACACAGAGGCCTCACTAGCTATGACCTGATTGACAGACTAGACTCCACCCCTTCACTCATGCTGACAGGAGAGTAAGTAACTGCCACCAGTGTAATTCCTACTGAAAGCCATAGTCTCTGATGTTCATCAAGTGCTTCAAGTCCTCCTCACTTTCAGCAAGCGAGCTTGGTCAGCTACATACCAGAAGTTATTAATTAGCTTCCCTTTCATTGTAATGCTAAGTTAATTCTTTCTATGGTTCATCTCCTCAAATTACTTGCTCAGCATACAGATTAAATATGGTGAAAGGATATAACCTTGACACACACCTTTCCTGATTTGAAACATGCACTATTCCCTTGTTTTGTTTGATTGATTGGTGGTCTACATACATAATTCTCATGAGCATAATAAAATGGTCGAAAATTCTTATTCTCCCCAATATTATCAATTTGTTTCATCCACCTAATTGAATGCCCTTGCATCGCCAACAAAACACAGATAAACAACTTTCTGTTACTCTCTGCTTTAGTCTACATCATCTTCTGAATTGGACTTGAATTTCTGGAAGCTCACTGTGCATGTGTATCGATGATCTTGTTTGATCATTTCTACATTCTGTTGGGTTACCTTTCTTTGAAGTGAACACAAATATGAATTTCTTTCAGTTTGGTTGACCAGCTGGCTCTCTTCCAAATTTCTTGTAATGAATTTATACCTGGTGGCATAGTGCCTATGAATTAGGCTACCAGTCACAAGGTTTGTAGTTTGAAACTACCAGCTTTATCAGGGGAGAAAGAGGAGGCCATTTACTCTCATAAAGAGTTATAACTCGGAAACCCACAGGGGTAGTTCCACCATATAGGGTCGTTGTGAGTTGGAATCACCTAGATGGCAATGAGTTTGAATCTGAGGTTCTTGAGTTGTGAGAAAATAAATTTCTAGTGGGAGCCCTGCTGGCATAGTGGTTATGCTTTGTGCTGCTCAACCACAAGGTTAGCAGTTGGAAACCACCAACTGGCCCAAGGAAGGAAGATGAGGCTTTCTACTCCCGTAAAGAGTTACAGTCTCTGAAACCCATAGGGGCAGTTCTACCCTGTCCTATAGGGTCACTATGAGTCAACAGTAGTGAGTGCCGGTTCATTTTGTAGAAACATTTCTACTGGCTTTCCATAAATTCCTGGAGCCTTGTGTTTTTCCACCAGTTGTTTCAGTGCAGCTTGAACTTTACTTTCTCTATATGATTCTCCACCATCTGTTAGTTTGCCATACTGTGCCAATTGGTGTGTTTCTGTGATGCCGGAAGCTTTGTCACTGGTATTGCAAGTGCCAGCAGGGCCACCCAGACCCAGAGTGAACAGATTCTAGCGGAGCTTCAAGACTAAGAACAGACAAGGAAGAAAGACTTGACTCTCTACTTCAGAGGAAGGAGCCACTGAAAACATTATGCAAAGTTTGGAAACATTGCCAGACACTGAAGGCCTGATGAATGGGGGCAGAACGTGGTCCCTGATGGTGCTGGAGGATGCGCCCTTCAGGTTGGAACACACTCTAATGTGACTGAGGAGGAGCTGCTTTCTCAAAGTGGTCAACATGCTGACGTGGGTGGAGTGAAACCTGTGGGAGGGGAGCGTTTAGGATCTTCAACTCAATGAAAAGAAGACCAAATCCTCACAGCTAGGCCAATAAATTGGTAATGTCATAAGTGGGGAAAAGATTGAAGTTGTCAAGGATTTCCTCTTGCTTGCATCCATGATCAATGCTCATGGAAGCAGCAGTCAAGAGATCAAATGATTCATTGCATTGGGTAAATCTGCTGAACAAGATCTCTTTATAGTATTGAAAAGCAAAGATGTTATTTTGAGGACTAAGGTGCTCCTGACTCAAGCCATGGTATTTGTAATAGTATCTTGGGCAGGTGAAAGTTGGACATTGAATAAGGAAGCCCAGAGAATTGGTGTGTTTGAATTGTGGTGCTGGAAGAATACTGTGATTGCCAAAAGGATAAACAAATCTGTCTGGGAAGAACTATGGCCAGAGGGCTCCTTAGAGCAGCGGTTCTCAACCTGTGGGTTGCCACCCCTTTGGGGGTTGAACCACCCTTTCACAAGGGTCGCCTAAGACCATCGGAAAACACATATTTCTGATAGTCTTAGGAACTGAGACACCGCTCCCCTATCTCTCTCCAAGCGGGTCCACCCACATGTAGATATGCTGATCTGGTGAGAAAGGAGCTCTCTCAACCTTCGCACTGACGTTGGTTTTTTGCGCATACTGTCGCAAATGTAGCGATATAGTTTGCTGTTGTTATATTATATTATGCTACACCATGCTTCAAGACAAAATTTCATTTATTTGTAATTAGAAATAAATATTTCACAATATAATTACATAATCTTGTGATTAATCACTATAATTTAATTATGTTTCAATTTGTAACAATGAAAATACATCCTGCACATCAGATATTTACATTATGCTTCACAACAGTAGCAAAATTAATAAGTAGAAATGAAAATAATGTTATGGTTGGGGGTCACCACGTGAACTGTAGTAAGGGGTCACAGCATTAGGAAGGTTGAGAACCCCTGCCTTAGAAGCCAGGATGGTGAGACTTTGTGTGACATACATCAGACATGTTTTCCCAGAGAGCGATCCCTGGAGAAGGACAGCATGCCTGTTAAAGTAGAGGAGAATGACAGGAGGAAGGCCCTCCAGGAGATGACAGACACAGTGACTCCAACAATGGGCTCAAGCTAGGAACAATTGTGAGGGTGGCCCAGTAACAGGCAGTGTTTTATTCTGTAGTCATTAGGGTCACTATGGGTCGGAACCAACTGGCTGGCACCTAACAATAACAATATATGAATGATGTCCTTGATGTTATCTCACATTAATGTTCAATGCATGACATTTATTCTTGAGATCGTCTGTAAATTCATATGGGACATATTCAAGATAGCATTTTGTCTCTCGTGGACTTATTTGAATTTTCTTCAACTTCGCCTGCTTTTGCATATGATCAATTGATGACTGTTCCACAGTTGATCTCTGGCCATGTTTCAGCCTATGGTATAGAGTTTCTCTATTATTTTTTCCACAGATGTAGTCAATTTGATTCCTGTGTATTCCATCTGATGAGGTCCAAGTGTGTAATAACCATTTACATTGTTGAAAAAGATATTAGAATTGAATAAATTGGTTCTGAAAAATTCTGTCAAGGCATCTCTGACATTGTTTCTATTAGCAAGGGAAGTTTTCCAACTTGAGATATTTCTTCTTTATGCCCAGCTTCCCCATTCCAGTCACCAAGAACTATTAATGCATCTAGAGTGCATAACTGACTCACTTCAGACTGACGATGATAAGAATTCTTAAATGTCTTCATAATTGACTGGGACAAGTGATTGTGACATACATTTGAATTAACTCTATTGCTTTCTGGTAGATTCATAGATAATGTTCTATCATAGATAGCACTTTACTTCAAGAAAGTTCTTGACATTTTCAGTTTGATACTGAATATCATTCTTTTTGAGTCTGTCATCCTGGGCATAGTAAACCATTTGATTATCTGATTCAAAATGGCCAATATTAGTCCCATTTCAGCTCATCAACTCTTAGGCTATCCATCTTGAGATTGTTTTTTCATGACTTCCAATTTTACTAGATTCATATCTCACCTGGTCCACATTTTGATTATGAGTGGATATTTGCAGTTGTGTCTTCTCATTTTGAGTCATGCCACATCAACAAATAAAGGTCCTGAGAGCTCAGTGGCATCCACATCATTAAGGTTGACTATATTTTGAGGATGCAGCTCTTCCCCAGTTGTATTTTGAGTTACATATTGGTCTGCTAACTACATGATCAGCAGTTAAACCCACCACCAATTCCTTAGGAGAAAAATGAGGCTTTCTATTCCCTAATTTCTATTCTAGTCTGGGAAACCCACAGGGAGAGTTCCACTCTGTCCTACATGGCCTCTGTGAATCAGAATTAACTGACAGTGCTTGAGTGTGCCTTCCAATTTGAGTAACTCATCTTCTAAGACTCTCTGACAATGTTCCACTACCATTCATAAAGTTTTCAATGGCTACATTTTAAGAAGTGTTCTGCCTGTTCCTTCTTCTTTGTCTGGAAGCTCTGCGGAGACCTGTTCACTAGCTGGTATTTGAAGTACCAGTGGCACAGATTCCAGCACCACAGTACCATGAAAACCACAACAGTACAACAAGCTGACAGGTAAGTGGTGGTATAGTCATCTACTGAATTCTTATATATCAAGGCATTTAAAAAAATTTTAAAGATCACAATATTAAAATTGAGGTATAATTTAAATACAGCAAAATGCAGTGTAGGAGGCCTGGTGGAGTAGAGGGTTTTGCTTTGGGCTGCTAACCGCAATGCCAGCAGATCAAAACCACCAATTGGTATGTGGGAGAAAAACAAAGGTTTCTACTTCTATAGAGAGTTAGTCTTGGAAACCCACAGAGTCAGGTCTCCCCTCTCCTATAGGGTTGATATGAGTCAGAACTGACTTGACAACAGTTGTGAAACTGCAATGTATAACTAATTGCTTGTCTATCCTAAAGCCCATCCCCAGAACATGATATAGAATATTTTCAACACATCAAAGAGTTCCCACCTGCCCCTGCCCCATCAATACCCCATCCAATCAGCAGAGGTACTAACTAGTCTGATTTCCATTGCCATAAGTCTGCCTATTCTTGAATCAAGTATCAATGGCATTATCATATGTATTCCTTTTATCAAGTAGTTCAGCATCGAATGAACCGTTATGCATTGTTACCAGAGCTTCAGGTTTTTGCCTTCTCAAAGTAAAGATTTACTTTGAGAGACAGAGAATGGGGGTTCTGCGTAGAGAAATTTTGGACATCTCCTGGAAGAAAGAAAAAGCATCCCACCAGCCTGCAAGACTGGATCTCTGAAGATTCTGTAGTGTTTTAAATATCTGCACCAAAGCTTTCTGGGAACTGTAGTCCCAAGATGTTACATGACTTCTGTGAATACTCAGTCCAAATATTCACCATTTCTCCCATGCCCTACCACATTCCCCCTGAAAGATTTCATACACATAATTCCTTATGGGATCAGGGGCAAAGGTCTCTCCTATAGCTACTATCTGCTTTTATGGAGTGTAAGTATATCATCACCCTGCCTGTGTACATAGAAATCACTCAATGTAAGCTGTATTAAAGGGGAGCAAGCTCTTTCAGGTAGAGATGCTGAAGGTGAGCTGTGAGTCATTCATAGACACTGCCAACAGTCTAGATTCTTGCAGGATTGACTGGGTCTGTTATTTCAGCAGCCACATACACAGGTGTCCTAGAGCAGCGGTTCTCATCCTGTGGGTCGCGACCCCTTTGGGGGTTGAACAATCCTTTCACAGGGGTTGCCAGATTCACAACAGTAGCAAAATTATGGTTGGGGGTCGCCACAACATGAAGAACTGTATTAAAGGGTTGTGGCATTAGGAAGGTTTAGAACCACTGTCTTAGAGGAAATTGTTAATTATAATAAGACAAAAGAAAAAAATAGTGCAAAATGGACTGGCAACCATCAACACCACATCTGTTTAAGAACGATACCCAAAACACAAATTTTGTTTCTCCCTTCTACTTCATTCTTTAAAATTCCTAATTTAAGCTTTGTTATAGAAACAGGGATGAGTTGGTTGGTCTGACAGGCTGAAATGAAAGGCTAAAGAAAGAAAACTCTTTTTTTCTACATGGTCTGGTTCTGAGGACACTTTAGACCACACTTCCTAATTGGTGTGTCTGCATGTGTATGTGTCAGTGTGTGTGCGTCTTACTCTTTCTGTAAGCATACTATTTCTCTCTGTTATTCCTGGGATTTGTCCTGGCTACTCGTGTAGTTTAGTGGTTATAAATTTGTGTGTAGCTTTGTTCTACTAACCCGGCACTCTGTGATGCTCACCTTCCCTGACACAATCGCTGAAGACAAAATAGGTGCATAAACAAATGTGGTGAAGCATGCTGATGGTGCCCAGTTAGCTAAAGATATAGCATCTGTGTCTTAAAAGCTTGAAGATAAACATGAAGCCAACTAACTGAAAATCAAAAAAACCCACATGGAAGAAGCACACCAGTTTGTGTGATCATGAGGTTTTGATGGGAGAGGTATCAGGCATCAAAGACCCCACACAAAACAAAACAAAAATCATATAAATGTGAATGAGGGGGAGGGCAGAATAGAGACCCAAAGCCCATCATTGGTCAATTGGACATCCCCTGTCAGAAGGGTCACAAGGAAGAGATGAGCCAGTCGAAACACACAAGTTTCATCTAGTCCGTTAATGCTTCCCTTCCCCCTCACTATTCTGACCCCAATTCTACCTTACACATCTGGCTAGACCAGAACGTGTATACTGGCACAAATAAACGTTAGCAACACAGGGAATCCATGACAGATAAACCCCTCAGGACTAATTGTGGTGGAAGGGTGCCAGACCCCCACCATTAATCTCAGGTTCGATAGGCACAATTGTACAGTTAAGATACATAAATATTCTAATAAAGTCCAAAAGAGCATGAGAGATAGAAAAGAGATTGAAATGATGGAGTCAGACACATTTCATGGTAGCATGTTCACCTCAGCCTCACTTGGTTGGCAACATGGAGCGAGGGGGAGGGCAAGGAGGACAAGGGGAAAGGGAACAGGGGAGAGAGGATGGGAGAGGAGTCGGGGAACCGACAAGAGCCAAGAGGGGCACCCGAGAGAGAGCTCTTTACTGCTAACCCAGGCCTATCTATCTTTGGGGAGAGTGCAAGTCCACTAATTACAGGTAAAGACATATGTCACAGGAAGGGGTTGTACTATAGGTTATACAGCAATGAGAAGGGGACAATCTAGGAATATACACGCAATAGGAAGAGGAGGGATTGGGGCCACATGTGTGACAAGGGCAGATCCTAGCTTCAGGATGGCAGCCTACCTTTGGATGTCACTGAGCCAGTGAGATCTGTTTTCTGGATCTCCATAGAAACCATTATCAGTAGGATGTAAACCCCACCTACAGGAACAAGCCTGCAGGTAGAAGTAACCCATTGTCCTTAACAGCAGAGAGTGGCCCTGTCTGGCAACTGACTGCCTTCAGGGAGGATGTCTCTAAGCATCTGACCTCCCACCATATGCTGGCAAAAAGCCTCTAATATTTGGCATTTCTTTGGGGGAGACAAAGCTGGGGAAAAGTCTCTTTATAATCCCACAACCAATAATGGGAGTAATGATACTAGGAGGGTAAAGGGAAGGGCCAGGGAGAGGAGTGAGGGGGACCAGATCACAATGATTGACGTGTGGTCTCCTCCCAGGGGGAAGGACAACAGCAAAGTGGGAGAAGGGAGGCAGCAGTCGGTAAAAACATGAAAAAAATTTTAAATAAATTATCAAGGGTTCATGGGGAGGGGAGAGTGGGGAGGGAGGGAAAATGAGGAGCTGATAGCAAGGGTTCAAGTAGGAAGAAAATGTTTTGAAAATGATAATAGTAACATATGTACAGATGTGTTTGACACAATGGATGGATGTATGGATTGTGATAAGAGCTATACAAGCCCCCAATACAATGATTTTTTAAAAAAAACTCTGTGTGTAGATGAGTACTGAAGATGGCTTTTGGCCTGCCTCAGGCTCTGTGTGTAGGCTGTGAAAAGCTTCCTCCAGAACAGTGCCTTTCAGCTATGGGCAGTGGTACATTCCTTCTTTTGAACAGAGATTGAAGATAGCACACTGATAATTACCCTGGGCTGTGGCTGGGCTTCAGATGGTGCCAGGGTTCCACTAGATACATCTTGTCTGTTTTCACCAGTATAGTTCGTCGTGTTGATCAGAGCTATGGTCATCACCTTGGTCCAATGCATTTGTTTTCCTCTACTACACCTGAGCAGCAGTGAAAGCTAACGCTATGAATGAGATGCAGATAGAAATATTACTCTCCTTTGTGAAGCTGACTTAGCTCTTGGGCCCATGCTCGCTCGCTCTCTCTTTTTAAATCATTTCATTGGGGGGGGCTCTTACATATGCTGCCATCAAGATTTCTAAAACACTGCCCAGGTCTGTGGATTTCTTCTTCCGTGTGCCACAAGGAGCACTGACTATACTAGACACACTCTAACTTGTTGGGCTAGTAAAAAAGAAAGCTCAAAGTTGCTATTGCGTGGGGCCTTTGGCATCAGAGTTTAAGCACTGCTGCTGTGATCTCATCCCTGGTAATAGATAAGTTTCTTATAGATCGTTTTAATTGAACAAAGTAGAACATTCTGAAATATGACTCAGCAGGTTTCTTGCTTATTCTCATTTTGCAATATGCAATGCTGCAGTTTCAGATTTTGTTATAACTTGGCACCAGTCAAGGAAAGGCTTGGTATGGTGTAAAACAACATCGATTTCCCCTGACTGGAAAATGAGGAGATTGTTTAAGCAACTGTGTAGCACACAAGTAATCATTTAATTAGGCTTTAAATGAGATTAAAACAGGTACTAATAGAGGTAGTCAGGTTATGAAAGGGGAGTCCTTAATTTAACTTACTTACTCAAAGTGAAATCTTACAGTTTAAAACGGAAGGCAGAATCAAATGGCAGTTAAAACAGGGTTTCTTGTGGCAGATTGAACACTGCATTCAATTATCAGCACTTGCTATGGATTTTGACGGTTCAATAGACACATTTTAAAAAATATCATTTTATTGGGAGCTCTTACAGATAAACAGCATTCTTTTTTTTATAAACAGCATTCTTAATCCAAGCATCTACCTCCCTAAAAGGCAAAAGGTAACTAGACAGTTAATTAGCATAATTTCACATGAAAAGATTTAACAAGTAGCACACATGGGACAATTAAATTGTACTTGCAGGTGAGTTACCCACGAAGGGAGGCCGATTGATGGTTGAGTCAGGAGAGTGCATAATTTCTAAATTCAGTCCATAGTTGGTTTGGTCCCCAGTCAGGAACTTCATCTTCTTTCACTGAGAAAGATGTACTAAGACTTTATGCCCAGTAATTTTGCAGCCTTTAGAATTTTTTGGCATTTAACCACCAAGGTAAACTTAACCTGCAAGACTAGAAGATAATAAGGATTACAATAACAGGTGGCACATGTATGTAGACCCAAACTGACAGTCATTAGGCAACCTGGGAAGTAACAGAAATATAAAGAATTCAATATCTGTAGAGGATTTTGGGACATCCTTGCTTCTGCCTGCAGTAGACATTTTAGCTTTTAAACTTTAAAGAAATATTTCAGTTCCCTTAATCTATAAGGAGTTGGTTTTATGATAAACAGGCAAAGTTCTATTACAGCCCTTTCTTGTAGGCAGACCACTCTGCTTTGTCAAAACTTACTAGAGATCTGTTGGGAAACTGAAAGGCTAATGCTGAAACGATTGACAACTCAAGTGTGCTAAGGTTATAGGGCAACTCTAATCCTCATGTGTCACTGATAAAACCAAGAAAAAGAAAACACTCATTAGCCTTGCTGGTGGGTGTGTAGTGGTATCTCATTGTGGTTTACATTTGTTTTCTGGTAATGATGTGAATATCTTTTTATGTTTATTGGTGATTTATGGTAGTTACATAATCTGTTGTCAATTTGAGACTATTGAGAGTGAAAGGGTGGAGTTTAGCCTGTTAATCAGGTATCAGCTCAATGACCTCATTTGGAGGTACCAAGGAGATAAACAGCTCGCTGGAGGCGGGACACACACTCACGCCCTCCAGGGCATTCCTGTTGACAAGACACATGGAGCTACACTAGAGTCCTGGAGCTGGAGGAGCCATATGGAGACCCTGCCAGAGTTGAGATATTTCCACAGCCATTAGATCCACAAGGCTATCCACCCACTGGCCTGAGATCTTCTTGCATTCGGTGTCATTGCACGTGTTGTGTGAGTCTGAAGAGGAACTTACAGACTGGTATCAGACATAATGGCTAATATTGGACTTATGGACTTGATGTGGACTGGGCTGGAATGTTTTCTTAATATACAATTACTCTTTTACATAGAGCTCTTTCTTATACACAAGTATGTCCCTGGATTTGTTCCTCTAGTCAACCCTGACTAACATATCACTTGAATATCTTTTGTTAAAACACTATTCAAGTCTTTTGTTCACCTTGTAAATGCATACATGGGTTCCAGGTTTTATTCTGTTCTCTAACTTGTGTCAACAAACTTCTATCTTCACTTCTCTTTCAAATTCATTCTGTTCAATGCAGATTGTAAAACCCATTATTGGCAAATGGAAAGCAAATGTTTTGAGAATGATGAGGGCAACAAATGTACAAATGTGCTTGACACATGGATGTATGCATGGATTGTGATGAATTGTATGAGGCCCCAATAAAATGATTTAGAAAACAAACAAACCACTGTTTGCAATGTAAAGTTTCCCTTGTTTGTTTTTTCTTCTTCTTTGTTTTGTTGGTTTCATGTAAGGGTAGGGGCCACTGTTGGAGATTAAGGGTCAATTCACATTGAGGCTGCTGGGGGCTTTTCTTGCTGCGGCAGCTTTGGTGATCTGTAATTCTGGCCAATGTCTTGGGACTTCCTCTTCCCAAAGACTTCCCCCAGCCTTAGGATCTTCCTGTTGTAAGTCCTCTCAGTGGGGTTAAATTTGGGACATCTCTGGGTCCATTTCGAAAAATTCTTGCACAGGAAAATTGAATTTTTTGGCCATGTTTAACTGGGTTTGACTTTTTATCAATTTAACATCCTACATTCTAATGCACTTGCTTTCTAGAAGTTTGTGTAACCCTGCATCAAGCACGTGAATCCATGTATCCAACAGCAGATGCTTATTCCGTGTGAATCCATGTATCCAACTGCAGGCGCTCATTCTGTGTGAATGCATGTATCCAAAAGCACGTGCCCATTCTGTGAAGTTTAGAAATGATCACGTTCCAAACTTCTTCATAATGCCCTTCCACAATCAATGCACTACAGTATGGTTTAATCACAACTTTTATATTCTCTAAACAACAAGCACACTCATTGCCACTGAGTCAATTCTGACTCCTGGAGAAAGATGAGGCTTTCCACTCCTGCAGAGTTACAGTCTTGGAAACCCTCAGGGGCCTGACTTAGAGACGCTAGGAAATTCCAGAACTCATGGTTTGCTGTTTTGCGATATTCACTTCACTGCAGTGGTTCAGCACCAACCCACTCTCTCTCCAAAGTATGCCTCCATAGGGGTTCTTCACATGCTCTCGCTATGAACCCTTTGCTAGATATGTGCCAATGGTATCTTAAGATTTGAAAGATTTTAATGTTAATAAAGCCCAGCTATAAAATTTTCTTTTATGCTTGATGCTTTCTGTGTTATGGGTAATCTTTGCTTTCTCCAAAGTCATAAAATAGCTTCCATATGCGTTATCTTTTTAGCTCCACGTTTAAGTCTAAGATCCATCTCAAATGATTATTTGTGTATGGTGTAAGTAGGGACCAACGTTATTCTTTTCCATGTGGATATTGTTATAGATTACATTTTATCCCCGCTAGTCCCCTCCCCCCAAAAAATGTGTTGTAAATCTTAACCTCTATGCCTACAGTTGAAATCTCATTTGGGTATGCATTGTCTTTGATATGGTAATGAGGAAGGATTAGTATAGGTTGATTGCCTTGAGTCAAATCTCTTGAGATATAAAAGGTTAAATAATCTAAAGTTGTAGAGGTGGGGTGAGACGCCAATTCATTTGAAGATCACCCAAAAGCAGCTCAGAAGAGTCAAGGACCTTCCTCCAGAGCCAGCACAGAATGGAAGCCTTTCCCTAGAGCCAGTGCCTGAAATAGGACGCACAGCCTCCTCACCTGTGAGAAAATACATTCTGTTTGTTAAAGTCACCCACTTGTGGCATTTTTGTTATATGGGCACTAGGCAACTGAGACCGATAACCATTACAATTTTACACTTCCATGGAACACATTTCACAATTAGCTTTGTGACTGAGAATACTTCAAAATATACTCTTAAACCTAAATATAAGTGACACTCCACTGACACATTTCTCAGTATAAAGAAGCTGAGTATATGGTTCATGTTTTAAAAAAATTGAGTCATGAAAATGGTTTGAACAAATTAATTTTAATTTAAACTTCATCAAAATGCAATTGATTTATAAATTCAAGTCTCTACAAAATAAATTACTGTAGAAAACTTATCAATTAAATATTATCTTTTTATTGCATTTCAGTTATCCTTTGTTAACACTGTATTTTTATTATTATGAAACTACTTTTTGTTGTTGGCAAACAACCAAAGAGAGTAATGTTTTAGGTGAAACACTGCATTCAGCTGAAGCTAAAATTTAAAGTGAAAGTATTGAAACTATTTTCAAGTATTTATGCCTACAGTGTTTCATGTTATGGCCCTGAATTGTACCTACCTACCTACCTGAAGAGCCTTGACAGTGTAGTGGTTATGCATTGGGCTGCTAACTCCGTGGCCATGAGTTTTAACCCTACCTACATGGATGTAACAAAAACATACAAACTCGGTGCCATTGTTCTCCAGGTTAGTTTCTATCACCACGCCATATTTTCCAACTACTGTTACTTCGTTTCCAGCTTTCATAATCCAATCACCAGTAATGAGTGCATCTTGATTGCATATTTGATCAACTTCAGAGTGAAGAAGTTGGTAGAATGCTTCAATTTCATCATTTACTTTAGTGGTTGGTGCACAAATTGGTACAATAGTTGCATTGACTGTTTCCTTGTATGTGGAAAAATCATACCATCACAGACAGCATTGCACTTCAAGGAAGATCTCGACTGTATCTTTTTGACAATGAATGCTATGCATGCCTCTTGAGTCTGTCACTCCTGGTTAGACTGGGTTGAGTAGAGAACCAAATCCAAAGACACTCATATATGTATAAGAAAGAGTTCTATATCAAAAAGTAATTGCAAATGAAGAAAACAACCAAGTCAAATCCAGATCAAGTCCATAAGTCCATTAGCCGGTAAATCCTTCTTCATGAGTCCAAAGTTGACATGAAATTATGCAACAACCATACCTGGCAGAGTAAACCATTTGATTGAATAATTAAAATGCCCAATACCAGTTCATTTCAGCTCACTAATACCAAGGATATCAGTCTTTATGCATTCCATTTCATCTGAAGAATTTCCAGATTCATTCTTCGTACATTCTATATTCCAATTATGAATGGATATTTGGAGCCATTTTCTTTCATTCGAGTCATGCCTTGTGGCAGTAACATAATTTCATGTCAACTTCATAAATTAGTCTAGGGGTGGAGTCTAGCCTGTCAATCAGGTCAGCCCTGATGATGCCTCCTTGTGGGCGTGATCTTCTCACAGGATTCTGGGAACTTCCTCTCTTTTGATTCTGCCATCAGAAGAGGTAGGCCTTTCTCTCTCTGCTTTCATTCTGCTGACAAGCCGTGTGGCAGAAACATGCGGACACATCCCTGCGATGCTTCCACTGCCATTGGATCCACAAGACTCTTCACCCACCAGCCTGTAATCTTCCTGGATTGGGCATCATTGTGAGTGGCAACATGAGTCTGAAGAGGAATTTATGGACTAATAATGGACATATGGGCTAATATAGGACTTATACACTTGATCTAGACTAGGCTAGGATGTTTTCTCAATATACAATTTCTCTTTGACATACAGCTCTCTCTTAACACATATAGAAGTGTCTGGATTTGTTTCTCTAGTCAACCTGGGCCAACACATGCCTCGTCAGCTGTCATTCAGGCCAATTGTGCTTGGAGGAGGAAGCTCTTCTCCAGTCAGATTTTGAATGCTTTCCAAACAGAGGGGCACATTATCAGAAAATATCCACCTGCTTTAAAGAAGTTAATGGCACACTTTCAAAAGTGAACTTCCTCTTCCTAGTCTTTGTCTAGAAGCACCAAAAAAAACCCTGTTCACCACAGTTGACCCTGCTGGTTCTAGAAATACTGGTGGCGCAGCTTCTAGTATCTCGGCAACATGCAGCCCCCGTTACAACAAAACAAAACAAACATGCAGCCCCACAGGACAACAAACCGATGGATGAGGAGGGAAGCTTGACACAGAAACACTTTATAGAGAAAAGTGTTTGACTAACGAAAGGTAAATGACATAGTATAGGACCTTCACTAGTAAAATATTTTCAGTAACTCAAGAAAGTAAGGTTTTTTGTTGTTGCTTCATGGATATCTTGTTCAGGATTATGCTAGGTCCTAAAAAGGATACTTTAGTCTAGCTGAGGAGACGTAAAATGTATAACACAACTAGTGTCCAACATTAACGAGTTCAAATGACCTGTTAAAAGTTATAAAGCATGGATGCTGTACATTCTTGAAATGAAGTGTTGTGTTGGAGGACATCAAGATCACTGTGCATGTAGCACCATTTTATTAAAGGGCTCAAGAGAGGCAAATTCAATAACATTTAAATTAAGATTTTTCACTTGGCACAAAGCAGTGCTTCAGGAAGTTTTGATTATAGGACATGTAGAGTGCTCTGAATAGAGAGCATAAGGTGACATCCTGAAAAGGAAGTTCATAAAATTCTAGTAGAACACCAAACCCAAACCCATCAAATTCCTAGCCGCCTGTGGGACAGGGTAGAACTGCCCCTATGAGCTTCTCACAACTCTTATTGGAGGAGAAAGCCCTCTTTTTCTCCCAGGGAACAGCTGGTGGTTTCAATCTGCTGACCTTGTGGTTAGCAGCCCAAATCATAACCATTACGGCATCAAAATGGATGATTGTAATGATGGTGAAAAACCTAGAAAACAAATGTTATAAGGATTAAAACAACTCTCTAATATTTTGCTCATTATGTATAAAGGTACTATGATAGACACAAATAATACAAAAAAGATACACAGCTATCAGTATGCTTCCCAATAATATGGAGATTCTAGATCCATCTTATTTAATTTACATTGTTTCCAGAAAATGGATTTGATCTTGGTATGAGAAAGCTACTACTCTTCCCTGCATATTGCTTCAGATCATCCAGCAATGGTTGCAGCAGTACATCGACAGGGAGCTGCCAGAAGCTCGGGCAGGATTCAAAAGAGGATTTGGAACAAGGCATAACATTGCTAATGTCAGATGGATCTTGGCTCAAAGCAGAGAATTCCAGAAAAATGCTCACTTGCGTTTCATTGACCCTGGAAAGGCATTCTGCTACGTGGACCCTAATCAACTGTGGACAGCCTTGAGAAGAATGGGCATTCCAGAGCACTCATTGTGCTCATTTGGAACTTGTTACATGGATCAAGAAGCAGTTGTGCTAATAGAATAAGGGAATACTGCATGGTTTAAAATCAGGAAAGACCTGCGTCAGGATTGTATTCTCTCATCATACTTGTTCAATCTATATGCTGAGCAAATCATGAAATGCTGGATTAAATTAAGTAGAATGTGGTATCGGGATTGGTGGAAGGCTTATCAACAACCTGCAATATCCAGACACAACTTTGCTTGCTAAAAGTAAGGAGGAGTTGAAGCACTTGCTGATGAAGACCAAGAATTGTAACTTCCAGTATGGATTACAGGTCAATGTATGAAAGGCCAAATTCCTCACAATTGGACCTATAGGTAATATCATGATAAATGGACAAAATGTTGAAGTTGTCAAGGATTTTTTTTGTCTTGCTTGGATCCACAATCAATGCTCATGGAA
Organism: Tenrec ecaudatus; assembly: GCF_050624435.1. NCBI lineage: Eukaryota > Metazoa > Chordata > Mammalia > Afrosoricida > Tenrecidae > Tenrec > Tenrec ecaudatus. The sequence goes on along the minus strand of NC_134531.1, from coordinate 77,538,507 downwards.
GCAGCAGTCAAGAGATCAAAAGATGTGTAACATTAGGTAAATCTGCAGTAACAAGACCACGTTAGAGTATTGAAGAGCAAGGATGTTCCTTTGAGGACTAAGGTGCTCCTGACCCCAGCCACGGTATTCTCCACTGCATTATATTCATGTGAAAGTTGGACACTGAATAAGGAAGTCCATAGAAGAACCGATGCATTTGAATTGAGGTGCTGGAGAAGAATAGATAACGTACAGTGGACTGCTAAAAGGACAAACCAGCCAGTATTGGAAGAAGTATGTCCAGAGGGCTTCTTCATCTTACATACTTTGGACATATTGTCAGGAGAGACCATCCCTGGAGAAGGACATCATGTTTGGGAAAACGGAGGGGCAGTGGAAAAGGGAAGGCCTTTGACAAGCTGGATGGACACAGTGGCTGCATCAACAGGCTCTGACACAGGAACAGCTGTGAGGACAGTGCAGGACCGGGCAGTGCTTTGTTCTGTTGTGCAAGGGGTCGCTGTGGGGGGAAGCCAACTTGATGGCACCCAACAATATCAAAACTCTCCCCGTAAAAGGTCAACATATTTTGCAGCCCCCTTGCTCGTTTTCTCAGTTCTCCCTAACAAAGGAGTGTGTGCTATACTTTCACGGAGTCATTTTGTGTGGAGGATACCGGCTCTCATACATAGAGTAGCTATCCATTGGAATTGACTTGAAGGCAGTGGACTTTTATGATATGTGAATTTTTTCATCACCTTAGCAGATCATAATTATTTTTATGCATTTCAGAGCATTCTTTTCCAAGATTATTGAACTTTTCCTGACTTACTATATTAATAATTAGCTAAGTTATTAACAACTAGACTAGTAATTACTTATATATTAGATTGAAGTCTCTTCTTTGTAAATCTCTTATGTAAACATAGTGTTATAAGGACATATTCCTACTAGAGTAAGCACTCTTATGTGGTTTGACTGGCTGAGTTATACCATAAATCAATAATCATAATTTCAATGGTCATTTATCAGATCACAGCACAGCAAGGTTGGTTTATGAAATTAAGACATAGGAAATTATTTCCAAGAGGCTTCTTCTTAGCGGTCAATTTTGATTCCAATGGCTTGTTTAAATTCATGGTTTTGCGGCTCCAAGATGTCATAGAAAACTTGACTTTTGTCAAAATGGTTTCTAACACAAAGTAAATCTTCAACAGCATAGTTATCCTCTTTTCCCGTCCAAATAGTCAGGCTGTACCTGCATTAAAATAAGGCAGAATTGTAATGTTAAAAGTGAAAGAAAGGGAATCATGATGAGCAATTCCATTAATCCCAAAGATAAGTTACTCTCACTTGTCAAAGGCACACGGATGAAAAATGTGTAGGTGCTTGTCTCATTCTTTCATCAGTCTTGAAAGGGGACTAGAGAGCAAAATGCACATCCTCGTTATCTATATCAGGCAATTGCTAGTTCTGGATAGTGTGTGCACTGCAGGAATGTTCCACGGTTTTAAAAACTAGGGGCTGGAAGCGCTGGACATAGGCTACATTTTAGAAGGAAACTATGGGGGACTATTGTTGATCAACTAAGCTGGTCCCTGCATCTAACACTCCAGGTCTGAGCTGGTCTCTTCGAAAAGCTCCAGCCGTGAAGTTGGTTAAACGTTGCGCAGCAAACAGCCAGGGGCATGGTTTGAACCCACCACAGCAGAAAGAGGAGGCATGAGGCTTTCAACTGGTGTAGATTTGTAACTATGAAACCCTAGGGAGTTCTCCACCCCACCGGGCTGCTAAGAGTTGGAATGGATTTGATGGCAGTGTAATTAGTTTTTCAACCAGGTCTCTTCAAGGGACTGCTAGAACGGAGGAGTGACCCGAACATTGCCAGTATCCTAAACATTTTCTTTAAGTAATCTTATTATCCCTTTGGGGAGTTTTGCCAGAGATATAAGAATGCCAAAAGCTGTCAGTAAGCATGCCAAATAAAATAAATTTAAATCCTTTTTTGAAATGTTGAAAACAATGATAATATATGCATATTTATTATGGATGCAAGAATATGCTCAGAATTTCAATGTTATGCAAAGTATATATTTTTCATTTCTTCCAGTAAAGCTCCTCTTATTCCTTGAGAGATAAGGAAATACAAATGTGCTCACAGTCTTTTCATATTTACTTTTCCACAAACTTCTTGGAAACCAGGGGGAAATCTCCATAACATTTATTATTAAACTAATGAGAAGAAACACGGCCTCACCCAGGTACCTGCTCTTGTTATAGCTACACATTCCTGTTCCTCAGGATGGCACCACCATTGGGAAATATAACAGAGGACAGTAGGAGAATAAGTCAAGAATGATTGCTACAAAATCATAGAAACCTTTATTAAACAAAAATAACAAAATGTGAAGCTATTGGCAAGTATCTCCATCTCGCTAACCCTCCTTGTCTTTCAGCAGGCCATGGTACTTCAATATTCTTCAGCAGCACCATGCAAATGCATCCATTCTTCTTCAGTCTTCAAATTACGGTGCCGGGAGGAATATTGAAATCATTGCTGGAAGGACAAAAAGAGTCTATCTGGAAGAAGTATGTCCACCGTGCTCCTTAGAAGCAAGGATGGCAAGACTCTGTCTTACATACTTCGGACAGACCAGTGCCTGTGGGAGAACATCATGTTTGGCAAAGTCGAGAGGCGGTAACAAAGAGGAATGTCCTCACCACGATGAAGACACAGTGGTTAACGCAGGCTCAGGCACAGGAACGACGTGTGGACGGGGCAGTATTTCATTCTGTTGTGCAGAGGGTCGCTACGGTCGCACCAGCTCGATGGCTGCAACAGTGACATCACCCCTGAGGGATCCCTTGTGTTCTTTGTCAGTGTTCCTTGAGCTTGGGGAGTCTGTTGGGCGAATGGGGTAAGATTTCTTAACAGAACTGCTCCTGGGACAGCCCTGGCTGCCCCTGAAGCGCGAGCAGGGAAGACCAGTCCGCAGCACAGCTTTCCTGGGTTTGTGTGCCTCATTGAAGTTTCCGATTTCCTTAAAGCTCCTTCATGAATGGGCCTCCACGATCACCAAGTGCCCTCTGAGAAAATCTATCAAGACGACCCCTCTGAAATTAAAAAGTACAAACAAAACAGCTGTCGTACATGTCTGAGCTGACCTCTCTGCAGGGGCCCAGCAGATCCCCTTGGAAGCCACTGTGTTGGCTGGGCCCCTCCTATTTTGTAGGCACCCTCACGAGACCCAGACCAGTGTGCTGCGGAGAAAACTTGTCTGCAGCCATCTACTGACCGCAGAGACATGTTTACACAGGTTTTGCGTGCACTAAACCCATGCATGCAGGGAACCGTAGCAGCAGTACATTTGGAGTTGTCCTTGTATTTTGGATTTTTCCCCATCACATAGTTATATGACAGCTAAAAAGAGAATTTGTAATCTCTAACTGAGAATGCAGAAATGGAACAAAGAAAATTAAGGGTGAGACCTTTGTTTCTTGCTAAAATGCCATCTTTATTATTTGCTCTGCGCCCCTAGTGGCCAACCTTATAAAAAGGAAGCGATATGAGCGTTCCAATTAAAAGACACGCTTCCTGGTGTTATTTTCCTTGTTTTAGTATTTCCTCTATTGAATTTAAACAAGTGGGAAAAATAAAATTACCCAAGTTTATTTTAAATTGTATTTATGCAAATAAATCCTCAGGTTTAAGTCTTTTTTAAAATTGTGAAATAGCATACATAAGAAGTACCTAAAACACAAATATACATTTTAACAAATTATTATGAAGTGAACTACAATGTAACTAAATCTCAAATCAAGCAATAGAAGCTTGCTGGGGGCTCAGAAAGCACCTGCACGTTACTTTCCCACTACAATCTTTCTTTTGTTTTGTGTTGTTGTTGTGTAAGGTTCTGATCCACAGTGACCCCACACACAAGAGAAGGGAACACCGTGCGGTCCTGTGCCATCCTCCCACTTGCTGCTGTGCCTGAGCCCACTGTTGAAGCCGCTGGGTCCATCATCTCCCTGAGGGCCTTCTCTTGAGCTGCCCCTCCACTTCACCGAACACAATGCTCGTCTCCAGGGGCTGGTCTCTCCTGACAACATGCCCAAAGTTTCTAAGACAAAATCTCCCTAAACTTGCCTCTAAGGAGCACCCTGCACATACTTCTTCCAAGATCTTCCGGCAGTCCACAGTACTTTGTCCTGTAGTTCACCGTTATCCTGACTTTCTGATAGGCGTCTTCATGCATTTCTTTATAGTTTCACCACCTACAAGGGGTCTTCAACATACTCAAGGAAACAAATCCATTTTCTTTTTAATCCACTTTTCCCAGTAACTTTTTAAAGCCCCTGGTATGCATGCATTCTAAACAATAGCTTACTTTTTGTCTGCTTTTAATTCCATATAAATGGAATCATATGGTATGCAACTTTTTAATCTTTTTTAATTCTCAATATTATGTTTATGAGATGTATCAAAGTTGTATAGCTCTATTTCATTTATTCTCTTGGGAAAACAGTTTAGTATTATCAACTCATGTTGGAAATATTAATACCCTACGCTCTAGAAATTCTAACCATAGTGATTTCTTTCTATATAATCACCAGATGTACAAGCATACATCTACTGAGATATGGAAAGGAGACAGACAGACATTCAAAACTAATGCACTCTAGCTTGTGTGTGCACCCTAGCACGCGTGTTCACAACGGCAATCCTCCTTTTTAATAGCCAGAACCATGAAACAATTCAAAGGCCCTTCAATAACAGGAAGAAATGAATGGAATACACAAATAATGGTACACAAATACAGCTATGAATTCCGTACCCGCTGCCAGCAAGCCGACTCCAGCGCACAGCAAGCCTACGCGAGGCTGCTGAGACCGCACATCTCTATGCGAGCAGGCGGCCTTGTGTTCCTCCTGTGCGCTGGCTGGCGGCTGTGAAGCGCTGACTGTGCTCATGGCAGCCCAATGCCTAGCCCAGGGCCCTTTAATTAGTTACAAAATGTTCCCATTCTGTGCCTGATTCATGCTCTTCATGGTCTCTTTCCATGGAAAAACATCTCTGACATAGTCTTCAAGGCTTTTGTACCTTAAGAAGTCCTTGCTTGGACTCGTATTATGAAGACATTCTCTAGTCATACCCTAATATATTACACCAAAGTTTTGTTGTTTTACCTGTTATATTTAGGTACACAATAATGGAGAAGTCTCATCTCTCTCACTCTGTTGTTTTTTTTCTTCACATGGACATGTCTTGAAACTTCTTAGTGAATTTTTTTTCCTTTCTCCACCTCCTTGCAGAGCCGCTGCTGCTAATAAATCAAGCACTATCTATCCATGAGTCCGTTTCTGGCTTCTGAATTTTTTGTCAGTTTATTTTATTCCTATATCAATATCACAAAGCTTAATTACTCTGAGTTTGTAAGAAGTCTAAGTATTTGATACCTTATTATTCTTCAGAAGTATCTTGACATTTTACCTCCCCCCCAATTTTATAATTAGCTTGAGTTTTCAAAGTAAAACAAAACTTAAATTTTAAAAGCCTGCTAAAATTTCCATTGAGATGGAATTGAATTTATAAATCAATGTGGGAAACATTGCCAGTTTTCTATAATACAGAATCTTCTAATTACCCTGTGAATATGGCATTTCACTCCATCTATTTCTGTCTTCTCTAATGGTTCTCAATCAAGCGTTCTTACTTTCTCTACCAATGTCTTGTACATTAAACACAGATCGTTTACTGGATAAGCCCATGTCATCTGCTCTCGAAGACTATCTATCCCACCTTTTCTTATTAGGTGCAACCACAGAACTGAGCCAGCAGAAAGCACACAAAGAAAGGCTGCCTCATGTGGCAGTTGGATGATTTTATGTCAACTAGACACTCATGGCTCGGGGTAGAATTAAACCTGGCATTCAAGTGGTAGCTTGATGATACTTCTTTGGAAGTGAAGGACTCTGGGAACTGTTCCCTCTCTGACCTTCTACTTTCTGATTTGATAGAACTTTGCCTGCCTCAAAGACTGGCTCCATTTGGGCCACCTGACACTGAAAGCTACTGGTGCCCTGCTGTACTTCCACTCACTTTGGATCCAAGTGGCTCTGCATCCACCAGCCTGTGATGTCCCTGCGTCCTCCTGGTTCATCATTCTGCGTCACTGGCATGTGGCTACGTTGACTCTGAAGAGGGGCTAATGGACTCACATTGGACTTAAGGACTTGAGTTGGACTGGGCCGGGATGCCTTCTTGATATATAATTATTTCTTGACATAAAACTCTTTCTTATACACAAATGAGTGTCACTGGATTTGGACTAACACATCCAATTGAAGTGGTTCTGTAGGTGGCCAGTGTGGTAGTGACATAATCTCATGTCAATTTGAGAAGTAAAATGAAGGGATGGAGTCTAGCCTGTCAAACAGGACACCACCTGATGATGCTTCTCTGTGGGTGTGGCCTTCTCATGAGGATTATGGGAACTTCCTTTCTTCCACCCTGGAGGTGGGATGCATTCTTGCTCTGCTTCACCGTCCTGTTGAGGAGCCAGCACTGAAATACTTCCACTGGCATAGACTCTCCATCCACTGCCCTGTGATCTTCCCACACTCGCCGTCACTGCACGCGCTGTGTGAATCTGACGAGGAATTTATGGACTGGTATTGGACACATGGACTAAGATCAGACATATGGACTTGATATAGACTAGGCTGGGATGTTTTCTCCATATACAAGTACAAAAGTTCTCTGGATCTATTTCTCTAGGCAACACAGACTAACAAGCCAGGGAAAGCACATATTGAAAACACGCTGTTACAATACTGAAGGAATCTGGGGTTCAGAATCATTTGGAGGGCAATAGTATGCTAATCAGAAACATCAGTTTAGTACTTTACATGAGCAGATATAAACTTCTGTGTAAATCTGTTGAGTTTTTAAAGTGTGTACCTCACAGCCCTTAATGTTATCATAATCAATACAGAAATGTGCACCATGAATGAGGCTCTGTTTTAAAGGATTAAAGAATGTGGAGCCCTGTGACACTGTGGTAATACACTGGGCTGCTAACCTCAAGGTCAGCAGTTCAAAAGGGTGAAAGACAAGTTTCTACTTCCGTAAAGAGTTGCAGTCTTGGAAGCCCCAACGGGAAGTTCAACCCTGTCCTGTAGAGTAGCTATGAGATTGGAATAGACTGGATCACAGTGAATTTGAGTAAGTATAAAGAATGTGGCCCCGGCTTTGCTAACCAGTGACATGGACACTGATATCAAAACCCAAAAGTGTTGGCCTATGTTATGGCAGAATAAAACATTACATAATACCCCATGGCTAACTGCATGCCCAATGAAGCTGTCGCTTTAAGGGAAATAGTCTGTTTTTTTAAAGAGCAAAAAAGCATGTTAGTTTTCACTTTCTTTTTTTAGTACGTCTTATGACAAAGAAAAGACCTCAGGAAAGAATTGATTGGATTGCAAGAAATATCAAAAGAAACAGAGTTAGGAAATTTGATTCCTTATATGGACAAAAATCATTTTCTTTTTATTGGATTACAAATGTATAGATATTCACTGGGTTATTTGATGTCCTATCTCATGTAGAATTAATTTTTTAGTGTGCAGTATGTTGTTTTCACGCACACACCACCACAGTAACAGACACAGCCGTCAACCCAACACATTTCCTCTAGCTCCTTTGTAATGTCTCTTTAACTTCCACAAAGCTTCCATGAATTCTCTGTTGCTACTAAAGATTAGTTTGCATTTTCTAGACTTCTATATGTGTGGAACTGTGCATTGTTGTTAGGTGTAATCGAGTCATAATGAACCTATGCTTAATAGAACAAAACACCGCCCGGTCCTGCACCAGCCTCACAAATGTTCCCTTGCTAGAACCCGTGGTTGTATCCACTGTGCGAATCCATCTTGTTGAAAACCTTCCTCTTTTCCACTGCTCCACTACTTTAGCAAGCAGGATGCCTTTCTCCAGGGATTGGTCTCTCCTGACAACATGTCCAAAGTATATGAGAGAAACTCTCACCTTACTTGTCTCTCCGGTGCATTCTGTGCGTACTTCTCCCAAGACAGATTTGTCTGTCTGTTGGCAGTCCATGGTACTTTCATGATTCTTCACAGCACCATAATTCAAAGGCATCAATTCCTCTTCGGTCTTCCTTATTGAATGCCCAACTTTCACATGCATATGAAGCAATTAAAAATACCATGGCTTGGATCAGGTGCGCCTTAGTACTCAAAGTAACACCCCTGCTTTTCAACAATCTGAAGAGGTCTTATGCAGCAGATTTACTCAACGCAATATGGCTTCTGATCTCTTGACTGCTGCTTCCATGAGAAACAATTGTGGATCCAAGTAAGATGAAATCCTTGGCAACTTCAATCTTGTTTTCATATATCATGTTGTTGCCTCTCGCTCCACTTGGGAGAATCATGGTCTTCTTTACATTCAGTTTTAATCCATTCTGAAGGCTGCAGTCCTTGCATCAGTAAGGGCTTCCCGTCGTCCTCACTCTCAGCAAGCAAGGCTGTGTCATCTGCATCTGGCAGATTGTTAGTTAGCCTTCCTCCAATCCTAGCAGTGAGAGCTAGCTAATCAGCTAACACTACTTCCACTTTTCCTGCTTCCCAGGCTAGGATCATCCCAGAATATTACTATATATTAATGAAAAAATTATGGACTATTAATTAATGGTCTTGGGGAACGTGGATATCCATGTGGAGAAAATAATCTATACATTCAAATTATATGTAAAAATTAGTTCAACTAGATTAAATACTTCAATATGAAAGGCAAACTTTAAAACTTCAGAGGAAAGCTTTTTGTGTTCTTAAGAGAGGAAACGATTTTTAAGAAAAACCCTTTACAAAAAAGGTAGAGAACCTACGTATTTAACTTCACTGAAATGAAAATTTTACTTTCATCAAAAACACACCATTAAGAGTTGTTGGGCTGAGGAGCTCAGGAACACAGTCTCAGGGGACACCTAGGAAAACTGGCATAACAGTTCACAGAGACAGGGTTTAGAATCCTACTTTGGTGAGTAGCAACTGGGGTCTTCAAAGCTGTGAGCAGCCATCTAAGGTGCAACTGTGGTCTCTTCTGGTCCCGAGGAAAGAAGAATGATTAAAATGGAAAGAAACATGGAGATAATTCGTCCAGTGGACTCAAGGGCCACATAGACAGTCTCATAACCCTGAGCCCAGAAGAACTGGATGTGCCATCTATCGCTACCAATTATTCTACAACGATTCATTAGAAGGTCTGAGATAGAGTGGAACAACACTCAAAATAATGAGAGGGACCGGGCTTACTGGTCAGATAGAGACGCGGGGAACTCTCAAGACTATTGATAGTCTTCAGTCACCCTTCAAGTCTAGAACGGAACTCATCCCTGTGATTCAATTTTCAGCCAAATAATGTACAGGTCTATAAAGGGAACAATGACAATAGTGTGTTATCAACACCAATTAAGATCAAAAGGGCAGCATTTCCCTCGGAATGAAGGTCAGAAGTTTAGGGAAGAAGAGCAATGGAAACAGAAGGCTCAGGGAGGAAGCAGAGTGAGTGCAAGGCACACTGAAGGCATCGCAGTGGATGAGTCAAAACAAAATGTGTGTGAATTGGTGAATGCAAGACTCATGATCTGGTTTGTACACCTTCACCCAACTCACAACAAAAAGTAAAAAAAAAAACCCAAAGACTCCCATTAACGGAAAAAATGCCATATATTGAAAGATCAAATGTGTGATGCACAGAACCAGTGGAGATATATCCAGAAAATATACAGATCTTTAAAAAATCTGTAAGATTAAAAAAAAACCCAAAAAATACCCTGAAAGGAAACTATACAGACACTTCAGAGAACAGTAAATATAAGTAGCCAATAAATTATGAAAAGATCTCTAACCTCATCAGTAATAATACAAATGCAAATTCAAACTTTAATGAGAAACCATCTTATAATCAGTAGGACACCAAGCCTTAGGAGGTACAATGCTGGTGGGTATATTCAATGGAATACTATACTCCCTTTTGAAAATAATTTATAAAGCTGAAGATGTGAAAAATCTTAAATCAGTATTTCCATTCCCATATGTGTATACCAGATAAAGTCATTAACATTTCATGTCGTCATTATTTCAAATAGCAAAACACTGGAAACAAACCAAAACTCTTTCGGCAGCAAAATGGAAATAAAGGGAGGTCTGTTCCAAAGCAGGTTCTTGGTTGAGGAGTGAAGTAGGCTATAGCCAGAAAGAGGACAACACAAAGGACAAAAAGTGGGTCAGAAAAGACAGAATATAGTATCACACCCTTTCTGGACGTTTTAAAAACAAGCACACTTACATAATGCTGTTTAGGAATCCACATATACAAGATAAATGAGGACTCCAACAAATAATATAAAATGAAGGTCGTTGTGACCTTGGAATGGGGGCAGGGCTGGAGAGGACACAGATCAATTCCACACTACTGTTAATGCTCTGTTCACATGGTAAGTGGTGTATGGATATGCCTGATATGCATGTTCTGTATATTCCTCATACAGAGATTCACATGGAAGGGAGAAAAGAATCCGAACCATACACACTGCTCTTACTATGTCAACCTTGTTTGAGCGATAACTTAAAGGAAATAATGCCACTTTTCAAACTGAAGGTCACCTTTACTGCAGAACATTGTCTAAGTGCCTGTTTTGCAATAGTTTTCCCCCCTCCCTATGGCCTACATACATGTGAAAAGCTATAGATAAAAATAAACTATTGCTATAAAGTAATATTTTCCTGGTTTGAAAAATCTAACTTCATATACTTCAAAAGGATGTTGTATACACTCGAGTATAAGCCAACCCAAATATCAGCTGAGGCACCTAATTTTACTACAAAAACTGCATTAAAAACATGCTGAAAAACTTGGCTTATACATAAGTATATACGGTCATCTCTGTTTGGTTGTTAAATTTCTTACAATGGTTTTGCAATATTGAACAGTCTACAGATGCCCAGTCAGCAAATGACAGTTTCCATCATGCCAACAAAATATGCCATGTTCATTCTGCTTTTAAAAAATATTTCTGGGTTATGCATAAAAATCTTTCTGAGACTTAATCTCAGTTAGAGTGTCTTGGGTTATTAGGTGCCTCTGTGAATTCAAAGTTCTATCAGGATTGAACATAATCATTCAAAAGTTATTGCAATAGCATTAAAAACAATTTTAAATGTATGAAAAGGCTTTTAATAAATTTCCTGGGTATTTATAAGCTTTTCATTTTTTGTTGTTGGTTGTTTTGGGATTTTTGTTTTCTTTTGTTGCTTTCTTTTCCTCTGTCATGTTTTTGTGCTTATTACTGTCTCTGAATGTCTATCTTGATAAGATAGGCAGGATAAATAATCTACAGGAGAAAACAACAGGACCGATGGTTCTGGGGGGTCCTGGGAGAGGAGGAGCTGAGGGAATGGTAGGGGAGTGCCAACCAACCCAGGGACAAGGAACAACAAGTGATCTAAATCTATGGTGAGGAAAGGATAGGATGCCTGATGAGGCTTGATCAAGGGCAATGTAGCCAAGAGGAATTACTGAAACCCAAATGAAAGTCGGACATGACAATGGGACAAGAGGAAAATAGAAAGAAATAGAGGAAAGAATCAGGAAGCAAAGGACATTTATAGAGTTTTAAATACAGGCATGCACATATGTAAATATATTTATATATATTGCTGGGGGAATAGATCTATGTACATATATTTAAATGTCAAGTATTAAGGTAGCAGAGACATTGGGCCTGTACTCAAGCACTCCCTCAATACAAGAACACTTTAATCTAGTAACTCGGCATTCTGTTATACTCACCTTCCAAACATGATTCCTGAAGACAAAATGGTTGCATAAGCAAATGTGGAGAAGAAAGCTGATGGTGCCCAGATATTAAAAGACATAGCATCTGGGGTCTTAAAGGCTTGAAGATAAACAAGCGGCCATCTAGCTGAGAAGCAACAAAGTCCACATGGAAGAAGTACACCAGCCTGTGTGATCATGAGGTATTGATGGGATAAGGTATCAGGCATCAAGACCCAGAACAAACAATCATATCAATATAAATAAGGGGAGTGCAGAGTGGAGACCCAAAGCCCAACTGTAGACAATTGGACATCCCCTTACAGAAGGGTCACAAGGAAAAGATGAAGCAGTCAGGGTGCAGTAGAGCACCGATGAAACACATAACGTTCCTCTAGTTCTTTAATGCTTCACCCCCAACCACTAGCATGATCCCAATTCTACTTTACAAATATGGTTAGACCAGAGCATGTACACTGGTGCACACAAGAGCTGGAAACACAGGGAATCAGTACAGATAACCCCCTCGGGCCCAAATAATGAGAGTAGCAATACCAGGAGGGTAAGGGTACGGTGAGGGGAGAAAGGGGAAACCAATCACAATGATCTACATATAATCCCCTTCCAGAGGGATGGACAACAGAAGAGGTGAAGGGAGACATCGGTCAGTGTAAAACATGAAAAGATTCATAAATTATCAAGGGTTCATGGGGGGCGGGGGCGAAAAATGAGCTGGTCCCAAGGGCTCAAGTAGAAAGAAAATGTGAAAATGGATACAGGTGTGGATTATGAGAAGAGCTGTAAGAGCCCCCAACAAAATGATTTTTTAAAAAAGTTCCTGGATAAACGGAAACATTGCATGACATGAATGGATTTGAAGGACATTATGCTGAGTGAAGTTAGTCAAGTACAAAGGGTCAAATAATATATAAGACAACTGTTATATTTTAAAAAATCAAGACAAAGTTTGCATACCAAAAGAATATTTCAATGGTTACTAGGAGTGGGAGGAATGGGAGGAAAGGGGAAGCAGTAGGCTAGACGGGAAGCAGTAGGCTAGACGGGAAGCAGTAGGCTAGACGGGAAGCAGTAGGCTAGCAGTAAACAGGTGTTAATTTGGGTCAAGGGGAAGATAATATACTACAAGCCAAAGATGGGGGCGAAGGCAAAGGTAGAAACAGGTCAAGTCACTGGGAGGTTTGAAAAGTTGTTTAGGTTGTTGAATGCAAACATAATTATCTGATCTGTAAAACTACACCTAATTCTCAAACTTCTGGCTCTAGCATAGAGGTGGAAAACATAGAAATTTTGCATATAAGGGGGTACATATGTACCCACTCACCCAAATTGGATTTTTTTCAAAGCTATGTATTTAAATTTATTTTTACAATACACCCTTATTACCTTCAAAGTACTCTCCATTCCACTTAATAAATTTGTCAAATCTGGATGCCATTCTTTGAAACATTTTTCTAACTCATCTGTTCAGATGGCTGACAGCATCTCCCTCATTTTTTCCTCACCTCTTCTGCATTGTCAAACCACTGTCCTTTCATGTCCCTCTTAATTCACAGAAATAAAAGACAAGTTGCATGGAGTAAGGCCAAGTGAGTAAGGTGGGAGGGGCAAGAAAGGCATGCTGGTTTTGGGGTTTGTTTGTTGTTGTTTTTGTGTTTTTTTTGCCAAAGTGGGCCCCCTGAGATAGCTGCATGAGCAGGTGCACTGTCATGGTGGCAAAACCAGTCCCCCACCCACCTGCCACAAACCAGGTATTTTTTTTTGTAGCACACTGTTATGTAATCTTTTCAGAACCACTAGCTCAAGAGAGCTTCATTAACAATCTGACCTGGTGAACAAACTCCATCTGTTCAGGAAGTTGACAGACGTCCAAAATGAAGACTGTCATCAATCAACATTTCACCTTTTTTGAAACTAGAAAACCACTTGTACACTTGAGTTTTCCCCATAGTGCTGGCCTTGTAAGCTGTGTTGAACATCACAACAATTTCTGCGGCATTTTTTCTGAACAGGAAACAAAATTTCCAGCCACACACTGTTCTCTTAAATTGACCATCACAAAAAAGGTTGAGAGTGAAACTGCTTTTATGAAAAATTCACTGTGAACAGAGAGACCTTCCCAGACAATGCCACTGGGTGCACTTGCTAGGTGGGAAAATGTGTATTATGAAAGCTCTGCTCTGTTCACTGCAATTCTGCCTTTTTTTTCTTTTTTCTTTATTAAATCATTTTACTGGGGGCTTGTACAACTCTTATCACAATCCATACATACATCCATTGTGTCAAGCATATTTGTACATTTGTTGCCATCATGATTCTCCAAACATTTGCTTTCTACTTGAGCCCTTGATATCAGCTCATTTTCCCCCTCCCTCCCTGCTCCCCTCCCTAAGAACCCTTGATAATTTATAAATTATTATTTTTTGTCATATCTTAAACTATTCGATGTCTCCCTTCACCCACTTTTCTGTTGTCCATCTCCCAGGGAGGAGGTTACATGTAGATCCTTGTAATCAGTTCCCCCTTTCTACTCCACCTTCCCTCCACCCTCCCGGTATCGCCACTCTCACCTGTGTTTCCAATTCCTATCTGTACCAGTGTATATCCTCTGGTCTATCCAGATTTGTAAGGTGAAATTTGAATCATGATAGTGGGGGCAGGAAGCATTTAAGAACTAGAAGAAAGTTGTATGCTTCATCATTGCTACATTGTACCCTGACTGGCTCGTCTCCTCTCTGCGTCCCTTCTGTAAGGGGGTGTCCAGTTGCCTACACATGGGCTTTGGGTCTCCACTCTGCACTCACCCTCATTTACAATGATATGATTTATTTTTGTTCTTTGATGCCTGATACCTGATCCCTTTGACACTTCATGGTCACACAGGTTGGTGTGCTTCTTCCATGTGGGCTTTGTTGCTTCTGAGCTAGATGACCGCTTGTTTATCTTCAAGCCTTTAAGACCCCAGATGCTATATCTTTTGATAGCTGGGCACCATCAACTTTCTTCACCTCATTCGCTTATGCACACATTTGTTTTTAGTGATAATGTTGGGAAGGTGTGCATCATGGAATGCCAATTTAATAGAACAAAGTGTTCTTGTATTGAGTAAGTACTTGAGTGGACGTCCATTGTTCATCTGCTGTCTTAATACTAAATCTATAAATACATGCATATAGATCTATTTCCCCACCATCCTATATAAATATATTTACATCTGTGTGTGCCTGTACTTAGACCTCTAAAAATGCCCTTTGCCTCCTAGTTCTTTCCTCTATTTCCTTTTACTTTCCTCTTGTCCCACTATCATGCTCAGCCTTCATTTGGGTTTCAGTAATTTCTCTCAGTTACATTGCCCTTGCTGAATCCCTACCAGGCCTCTCACACCCTCCTTGCCACTAATTTTGGATCACTTATTGCTCTATTGTCTCTGGACTGGTCAACACCACCTCCTTCCCACCCCCTCCCCGCCTTCTCCTTTCCCATGTCCCCCCAGAACCATTGGTCCCATTGTTTTCTACTCCAGATTTGCAATTCTGCTTTATGGGGGGGTGGCATACCCCCTTGTACTTAAGTGGGTTCCTGGTGACACTGTCAGGGAAACATTGAGTTGCTAACTGTACAGCTTCTCATGAGTTTGAAGTCATATTTCCAATGGGGTTGCAGTCAGCTAGTTTTGACAGAGGGTCAATTTGGTCAACTGTTTGGAAGAGATCCATATTTGTACCTAAATTTGTTCCTTTCTAAAGAAAAGTGACTCCAGGGAGGGGAAAGGGCAAGAAGGGGGGAATATAGGTTGGTGGGAGGGGGGGAAAGACAAGCTTATATTAAAGAAAGGGGACCCAACAGAATGCACAAATTATAGAACAATATCATTGATATCACATGCAAGTACAATTTTGCTGAAGATCATCTAATAACTCTTCTAGCAGTACATTGACAGGGAGCTGCCAGGAATTCATGCTGGATTCAGAGGAGGCTATGGAACATTACTAATGTCAGATAGAGCTTAGCTCAAAACAGATAATACCAAAAATGTTTCCGTGTGTTCTGTTGCTTATGCAAAGGCAGTTGACTGTGTGAATCATAACAAACTACGGGTAAAGCTGAGAAGGATGGGAATTCCAGAGCACTTCGCTGGGCCCACGAAGAACTTCTCTAAGGATCAAGAAGCAACTGTATAAATAAAGCAAGGGGATCCTGCATGGATTAAAATGGGGGTGAGAGTTGCATCCTCTTATTATACTAGTCCATCTGTATGCTGAGCAAATACTAAAAACTCTGGATTATATGAAGAAGAATGTAGCATCGGGATCGGAAGGAGGCTTACTAACAGCCTGTGATAAATAGATGACACAGCCTTGTTTGCTCAGACTGAGGACTCGAAGCACTTGCTGATGATGCAGCCTTCAGTGCAGATTACAACTGGTGGAAAGAAGACCAAAATTCTCCCAACTGGACTGCTCGGTGACATCATGCTAAATGAAAAAAAGATGGAAGTTGCCATCTTTTTCATTTTGTTTGGATCCACAATCTATGCTCATGGAAGCAGCAGTCAAGAGATCAAAAGCGATATTGCTTCGGGAAGTCTACTGCACAAGACCTCTTTAGAGTGTTGAAAAGCAGGGAGGTTACTTTGAGGACTAAGGTGTGCCTCATCCAGGGCATGGTAATTGCCTCATTTGCATGTGAATGTTGGACACTGAATAAGTCATCCGGAAGAAGAATCAATGCATTTGAATGACGGTGCTGGCAAAGACTCTTGAAAAGGCCATGGGCTGCCAAGAGAATAAACCAATCTGTCTTGGGAGAAGTCTAGCCAGAAAGCTCCTTAGAGGTTGGGATGGTGAGAGTTTCTCTACATACTTTGGACATGTTGTGCGGAGGAGCCAGTCCCTGGAGAAAGACACCGTGCTTGGGAAAGTGGTGGGGCAGTGAGAAAGAGGGAGATCTGCAACGGACGGATGGACACAGTGGCTGCAACAGTGGGCTCCAGCAGAGGACCACCTGTGAGCACAGCACAGGGCGGGGCAGCATTTTGTTCTGTGGTGCACTGGGTGGCTATGAGCAGGAATCCAAACAACAACAGAGCTTCCACTGTCTTTTCCCCTTTCTTTCAGTTTCACAGATGTTTGGATTGGGCTGAGCTGAAGCAGGTCAGGGCCCCACTTCCCTGCATGTCCAGGAAGTTGGCAGCAGATGGTGCCAGGTAAGATAACCGGTGAAACCAGATGCCCTGGGTTCAGAGAAAGCTACAAGGAGTGGACAAGCAATTCTCGCTGTTTCCAGACCCCATATGCTAATTGCTATAATTGCCACACATGCCTCACAACCCCTTTAAAAACCTCTGCCCCCCCCCCCTCCTGCTACTGAGCACGACTTCCCTGACCTGTTGGCCTAGGATCCAGGAGCTCCCCTTAATAAAGCTGTTTCTGTCTCCGCTCTCCCTTGTCCTGTCAGTTATGTCTGTCTGTCTCCCTGTACCTCAGTTTCACCTTTACAGTTTTATTTTAGCATTTCTACATATCGTACAAATAGACTGCTTATTCACTAGCTCAGTGTTAGGTTTCAACAAATAAAATTTAATCTTTTATAACATTTATTCTCTCTCTCTCAGAAGAGCATGTACACTCATTTATCTGGCAAGTTGATGCTGGCTATTGGTGTGAGGCCCCAATGCCTCTCCACATACAACTATTACCTGAATTCCTTACAATCTGACAGGTTCCAAAGTTGAGCATCTCTAAAGAGAGAGTGTAAGCTGCAACCTTTTCATAATTTAGCCTTGGGAGTCACACGGCCCCCTTCCATTTCTTTCCATTGGCTGAGGCATTCCTAAGGCCAGACTCAAGGGGAGGGGATGAGTGCTGTGTCCGAGGTACGCCAACCGCCCCATAAGACGAGGACATGGGTGGGAGAAATAGACGTAATTTTTTAAGACCCATTTAGTCCACATTCTCAACTGACGCATCTACTGGTCCTTTAGTAATGGCAATTGGGTCTACTGTCAAACACGTGGGGACTTCAGAAGAGTTGTGGGAAAATCTATTATCTGCTAATCCTATTTTGTATACAAAAAATGTTAAGCCTCCTCCTATGGAATAGCATTTATGTTTTCCTTCCAAGTCCCAATGTTCTAAGATGTATTAAGTCAAATTACATAGATTCAAATATTTAAAAATAAAAACCCATGGAATGGGTTAATTAATGGGAGAGTGGAAAAAGAGGGCTTCCATATTTGTTTTTGAATAGTGGTCCATTTATTAGTATTTATACTATTATGCTCTTTTTCAGACTTGATCTGATTTAAAGTAATCCTATTTACCTATAGTCGATATCAAAAGCTCTCAAACTTCATTGCACATCCGAATCAGCTAGCTACCTTATGAAAACACAACTTGGTGGGCTTCAGCCCCATCAGGAGATCTAGGGGCTAATCCAAATCCTGCATTTCTAACAAGTTTCCAGGCAACAGGAACACTGCTGGTCCTGGGATCACACCTGGAGAATTTCCGTCCTACATTGTTCAATTTAGAGAGATTTAAAAGAAACTGGTTGTCAAGTACTTCAGGGCTCAACTAATTTTCATAGAACTATTTTTAGATCAAATCTTTTCCGTTATGGCACAATGATTGCTTTTAGGTGTGCTTGAAATTCATAACTTGAGCAACGTTTTAAGAGAGACTGGGAGCTAAAAGCACCCATTTCCCCCAGGAGCTTCAATAACAGGATTCATACAATAAATATTTAATTATGAAACCTAGAAACCAGCAAACCCCAACAATGAGTGAATCAGTCCTTCGGTACATAAACCATTTCCTCTTCCTTTGGTCTGGCTTCCCCGCACTCATTAGCACAGGAGTGTATCACATTCTAGCGCCCTTCTCATCTATTCCGATGAAAACAAAGCCCAGAGCCATTGACACAAAGCTCCTGCAGCCATCTGTTTGTTTATTTATTTATTTATTTATATACATACGTGCTAGTTCTGGTTCCAAGTTATGGAACCACAGTCGTTAATAGCTGCCTAGTATAATGTAGGGACCCTCGTGTCACAATGGCTGAGTGCTTCGCTGCTGACCGAAAAGCGAGCAGTTTGAACCCATCCTGTGGTCCCAGGGACAGACAAACTGGCCATCTACTGCCATGAAAGGGATACCAAGAAGGCTGCCTGGGGCAATTCTAGTCTATCACAGGGGGCCACTGGGAGTCACAATCACCCTGACATCCCGCTGCACCACCACCACCACCACCACATAAAACTCATAAGCCCCCACTGATGTTTCCACGTGATTCAATGTGCACCAGAGAAGAAATTCCTGTAGGGCGGATGACGGCCTTGATTTTACTTTGTTGTTGCTGTTAAAAATATATTATTACATAAAAGCAAATATCGTGTTGTTTCAAAGTTTTATACTTTCTATATCTTTATATTAATGTTTATATTTTTATTCTCTCTTGGTGTTTTTGTTTGTTTGTGTTTTTTTCCCAGTGCTGGTCATTTCTCCCAAACCCTGGCAATCAGACCACAGGTGTAGGGGTCTCAGAGTGGTGAAGCCTGGCTGAAGGGAACTAACCCAACAGACAGGGATGGGTTAGAAGCCACTCTGCCAGCGGTGTGGTGGCAGCAGCGCTGTGCGTCCCATCCTGGGGCAGGGAGTGTCTACAGCTGCAGGGTCTGACAGCAGAGTTTCGTGTTCTCAGCTCCCAGCCACCCTTCCTGCTGGTCCATTTTCTACGTTTTCCGGGACTCCTGTTGATTCTGTGAGCGACCTGATACGCTCCGAATAAATCTCTTTTCTTGCTTGAGGGAGCCAGAATTTGGTCCCGGTATTTGTAGCCAAGAACTTGATGAGTATAGATTTGGCACCGTCTGATTCTCTTTCAGTGTGATGCCAGGAGCCACGGACTGAATCCTGGGAGACCCGCTTACCTATAAATGCCTTCATACAGCCTCTGTTTCCCCCCCCTACAACTGGAGACATACCAGACTCACCATTCTGCCTGTGGATTTTTTTTTCCATTTAAAGTATTTTAGAGGTCAATCCACCTTAACAGAGAGTTTATCAGAATGTTCAACATCCAGGTTTGGTGAGTTATGTCTGGAATCTTGGAAGGTTGGGGTGGCCTTCTGAGAGATAGCTGCTAGTCTCTATTCTTGGGATGCACAAGAAAATGACAGCAAGCAGAGGACCAAAGAAGAAAGGAATCCACACGAACTACAACCTTTTGAAACTGAAGGCCAGACGCACTAGCGCAGTGGTTCTCAACCTTCCTAATGCTGCGGCCCTTTAATACAGTTCCTCATGTTGTGCTCACCCCCCCCAACCATCAAATTATTTTCATTGCTCCTTTATAACTGTCAGTTTGCTACTGTTATGAACCGGGCAACACCTGTGAAAGGATCATTCAACCCCCAAAGTGGTCGCACCCCACAGTTTGAGAACCGCTGCACTAGATGGTGCCCAGCCTCCAATGCTGGGAGGTCCCAGATAGAATGGAAGAAGAGAGTAGAAAAACCTGAAATCTCTTTAAAAGTCTAGACCTACTGCACTGAGAGACTGGAGGAACCCCTGAGTCTATCGCTGCAAGATAACCTGTGAACATGGAGTTGAAACTATTTCTGAAAATGATACAAAAGAAACTGCCTTACAAAATAAGCGTGAATTATGTCAACATTTCCTGAAAAGCAGAGTTGAGACAGCAGGACGGGAAATTAGATCAATGGAAACAGAGCAAACGCATGAGACTAATGACAATGCTGACACATTGTAAGGAGCATTGGCAACACAGGGTTTGGGTTATGCACCCAGGAGCGGGGCCTGGCATCTCATTTTAACAAGCTCCCTCCATCATCCTTAGGCCCACAAAGGATGGAGAACCCATCCTTGTAAGAAGCTCAGTCTCCCCTTTCCAGATCCTGGAGCCCTGATGGAGAATTGGTGACGCACTGGACTGCGATCCACATGGTCAGCGGTTTGAAACCACCAGCATCCCCGCAGGAGAAAGACTGGGCTTTCTATTCCCATGGACAGCTGCGGTCTTGGAAACCCACAGGGCATCACCAAGAGTCAGCACTGACTTGATGGCAGCAAGTTTGGTTTGGTTTAGACACATTGTGAGAACCAATAGTACAGAATGGTTTGTATAAAATTGTCAAAGGGGAAAATTTGCTGTGTAAGCTTTCACCTAAAATACAATGAAATATTAAGTAAAAAAGAAAAGGTGATTTATAATGAAACAAACACAAATGTGCTGCCATTCAGTCAACGCTGACTCATAGGGAGCCTACGGACAGTCAGACTGCCCCTGTGGGTTTCTGATGCCATATATCTTTATGGAAGCAGAAAGCCTTGTTTTTCTCCTGGTGGTTTATAACTGCTGACCTTGTGATTAGCAGTTGACCCACTATGGCGCCAGGGATCCTGAGGTTGCCATCAGGCAAGCAATATTCCACTGTATGGGAACTGTATACTTTCTCCAACCAGTTTTGTGATGCCAGTTCAATTGCTTTGTCCTTTTGCTTTTATAAACAGTCCTCCAGGACTACGGGTGCTCCTACATCTCTGGACTTAGGGCACCTCTATTAGTAATCCATGCCCTCAGGAAGGAAACCCACAGGTGGGCCAGACTTCCCCACCAAGGAAATGACTGGCCAGGTTACATGCCCACCAATGATGTGTATGTGTCCCCTGTGCTCTGTAATGGAGGGATTATCTGATTGAGTCTTCCACTTGATGGTTTCTAAGTATTCTTTTTTAACACACATCAGGGCTGTGGGGATCTTGGTTTATTCTAGTTACTCGCTGCTCCTTAATGACTAATCTATCCCCCCACCACCAAAAAAAAAAAAATCCCCACAAAAAACAGCACCGAGTTGCTTTATTATCTGTTCCTTTATATCTTAATAATTAGAGATGGCTCAATGAATTTTCATTATACCGTTAAATAATGAAAATTTTATATGTGACAAGAGACTTCAGAAATTACCATGGAATTCAGAAATTACAGTGAAACTATTTTATCTACTTATATCTTTCCACGAATGTGTAATGCAACAACAACAACAAAACTCCAAAACCATTTACTGGGCACTTATGAAGTATAAACACTTCTGAGAGGAAACGATGCCATAAATTAGTTAAGGTTCATAAAGGACCACCAGTCCCGCAATGGGGCCTGTGCTTATGAAATCTGTGTTTCTCCTTTCTGCCTTTGTCTCCCATATGCAGTCCTTACATAACCCAATTTTCATTCACTGTCTGTCTCTCAGATGCTCTTTTGCACGCACACAAGGAGGATTATGTAAACACATACCTGCTGGATTTCTCTAAGAGCCACAGTAACTGGGAACACGACTGCCTGACTAGCGCTGCTCTGACGGGAAATGTTACAGGCTGACTCAGCTCACTGCATATGCAGTCCATCTCTTTCACCATGGACCAACTGTAACCTGAAACGAAAACAAAAAACAAAGCTCTTCTGACTGAAATTCTGAAAGTCAATTAAATAAAAACCTAAATTTCCTATAAACATATAAATTTCCATTAGAAAATTTGTTTCCATTCGAATTTGGTATTACTTAAAATACCACTGAATACTAGGACATATGTGGATAAAAATTAAATCTAAAATCATACCACAGTAAATTTAGGCAAAAACTAAAATGTTAAAAGGGGTTTACCAATATTGCAAGTAAAAAGAAGCACATTTAACCCTATTTTATTTACTTTAAAGATTCTCAGGTTCACCTTGAAGAAGGAGACCTCACATGGTCTAGGTAACTCCTTCAAGAGGTGGGAAATGGGAGAAGACCATCCGCTTGAGGCTACACAGCACGGAGACGAGGCTGGAACAAATCAATAGACCTCCACAGCAAGGGAAGGACAGCCCGGATGGAAAATCAAGCTGAGGCCAGGGAGGGGAACCTCGCCATTGCCTAGCAGACACTGACAGTTCCCTTGGTGAGGATGGTGGGTGCTTGGGGAAGGGATGCTAAACAATGATTGGACAATGGGCCAGATTTTATGTTCCTGGGTAGACATTACACATACGTTTCTATCCAATCCTCAGTGAACCACCAGAAAGGATTAAGCCCCATGATGACCTTGGGCCCTGACCTTGCAGGCAGCATGGCATGCCCCAGGGGCTATGGCAAGACTTAACATAGACGTCCTGCAGAATGAACTGAGCCCTGCCTCAAAGTTGCCCATACCCTTGGGCTGAGGACTGGGAGTCACTGGACTTTGGGGAGACCCCCGGGCATGGTGGGTGTCCGATGGACAGGGACCCAGAATCACCATGTATTTAGTACCTCAATGCCCTTTTCACAGTGGCATGACAGGTTTTGGTCTGTGGGCAGGGATCTGCACTTACAACTGATCCAGGAAGTTTCCTCCTGGCACCAATCCCCATGCTTAGGGTAAACAGAGCTCAACTGAACTGGAGCTCGAGCTATGTAGGGCAACAACACATGGGTTTTGGCTCCAGCTGGAAATATATTCACATAGACTCCTCAAGTGGTCATTACTGGAGGGCTGGGGATAAATGACAATGTCTTGCCTTTTTGTTTATATGTGTTTTGTTTTCCTGCCTTTAGTTTGTTTGCTTTCATTTTTTGTTTGCTCGTTGGCTTGTTGTTGTTCTTGGTCTAGTAGCATTTTGGGGGTTTTGATTTTGTCATAATACAGCTGCCAAAGTATATGCATGAGTCATGCACATCCCACAGGCAAGCAGATGGATGCTGGGCTCCCACTTCAACTCTAGCTCCAATCCAAGAACGGTTAGTTCTGATACCGTGGCCTTGCTCGAGACTCACCTTCATAAAATGATCACTGACGAGAAGGTACTACAGCAGCGGGTGGGGAAGACGGCAGATGGTACTGGCTATCAATCGGAATAGTGGCTGGGGTCTTACAGGCCAATCAACTTAAGTCCACATGGAAGAAGCACACCAGCTTGTGTGATCCAAAGTTGACAATAACAAAATCAATATGATGAAGGGAAAAGTATCAGAACTTAAATTGTGAACTCCTAATTGGTAGGAGGACAGTGGGAGCCCAAAACCCATCTGCAGAGTATCTAGTCAGAATGAGCCTCTGGCAGATCCCTTTCAGCTATAAGCAAGGGTCCTGAACAGCTTTACTATCAGAAAGAGATCACTGTAATCTTGATTATGCTGGATCAAACATGATACTGGGTCAGTAGACCTCCCCTTGACCCAACCTGAATTTGTTCTAGCTGCAAGTATCTCTTCCTTGTTCCGTGACAAAAACTTCTTCCCTGGCTTTTTAAATATCGATGGTGGTCTTTTCTCTCTTACTCATTATTGGTTTATTATCTTTATATTATTATTATTAGATTATCCTTACCACTTTATTTTTTGGTTTTTATCGTTGCTGTTGGTTTTCCCAGTTTGTGAAGCACCTAAGTAGTGGATGCATAGAGATAATAACTGAGGCAAGGATTTCTAGGCCTGTAGGGGTGGGGGGTGGGGAAACAGGGAGGGTCAGGGGATTTCAGGAGCAAATAAGGTAGGAAGGGGAGCACTAGAACTGATTGTGATTACACAGCTCTTTTTAAAAGTGATCTAAACATGAACAACAACAAAGAAAATGTTTTAAAATTGATTGTGGTAATGATTATAAAATTCTTCTTTATATGATTAAAGATATGTGTATTATGTGCCAATAACACTAAATTTTTTTAAACTAATTTTTTTAAGTGAAAAAAAAAGATTCTTGGGTTCTTTGTTAGATATTGGAAGAAAAAAAAAAAACAAGCATTACAAAAACCCAGCCCAGTGACAGCTGAACACATGCTGATGATTTTTTTCATTGCTTCCGATTTCTTTTTTAATCAGTTATATATACATCCATTGTGTCAAGCACATTTGCACGTGTGTTGCCATCATGATTTTCAAAACATTTTCTTTCTACTTGAGCCCTTAGAGTCAGCTCATTTTTCTCCCTCCCTCATGAACCCTTCATAATTTATTTTTTCATGTCTTACACTGACCGATGTCTCACTTCACCCACTTTTCTGTTGTCCATGCCTCTGAGAGAGAGTTATAGGTAGATCATTTTGATCACGTCCCCCTTTCTCCCCCCACCTTCCCCATACCCTCCTAGTATTGCTACTCTCGTTATTTCTATTTCTTTTTTGACTTATAGTGACCCCGTGGCGGTCCGAGCCCCACTGTTCTAACGGCTGCAGGTTGCCAGGCCTTTGTTCCGTGGTGTGTCTAGGTGAATGGGACCTGCCAACCTCGCGGTTAGCAGACCAGCACTTCGCCTTTTGCACCACTCTTAGGTATACTGCATCATTAACAGTCTCAATAAACGTATTTACCTCTGGGTTAATTTTTGTTTTCCAAAAGAAAGAGAGCTGCTGTGTATTTACTAGCTGTTTAAATGATATTTAACTTCTAATCCATTGTTTTGGGTAGTCTAAATTACTTGCACATATAATCTACTGTAGACATACATGAACACATACATGATTTTATATGTATGCTTTCCATCATGTTAAGACACTGAAAAAAAAAGACTCTGAAAAACACATTGCCTATTTATAAACATCAAGGAAAAAGTATTTCAAAGATTACTTTTTATATAGCCCTAACTAAATGCTATCAAGAGATATTTTATATAAATTCTAAATGAATTTGTTAACTTTGCAGCAAAATTCTTAATGAAAGAAGGAAAATGTCCTACTTTCTTTTAGGGTCTGGAAGATTATGCCTTTTGAATTAGAAAGAGAAATCGCTACTAGAAAGCTCAGGAGCCACGGTGGTTTAGTGGTTCCTCAGTGGGTGCGAACTGCAAGGTCAGCAGGTCGAAACCACCAGCCGCTCCAAGGAGAAAGACAGGGCTTTCTACTCCTGTAAAGAGGTACAGTCTCAGGAACTCACTTGGGTCGTTTGACCCTGTCCTATAAGGTCGCTGTGAGTTGGCATCAACTTGATGGCAGTGAGTTTGTTTGAGTTTGAATAGAAAACTCTCCTTACATGATTATAAACCTGCAAATCCCGTTTTTTAAACCTGTGTTACCAAAATGGAAGCTCGAGTTCAAGTTGGTAACCGTGACAGGACAGGGAGAAAGGCAGCCTGGAAACCTTCAACACCAAAGCAGTTTAAAGACCCAGCTACTGGCTCACGTCTCTTGAACTCCTTTACTGTGGCATCCAAACCTCCCCCGCCCCCCACGGGCCCTGCCCCCTCCTGAGCCTCCACTTGAGGTAGGGGAAGGAGAGTACTCAACGTTTTACAAATTGGTTCCAAGCATGTCAGGAGGCGGCTTCGATTCTTAGGGACCTTCCGAATAAATACTTCCCCTGGGGGCTTAGTGAGAGAAGGTCACCAACCACGCACGGCAGGGCAGGTCTGAGAGAGCAGAGAGAGGAGCCAGGCCTCCAACTCTATCAGGCTCCTAGGTATTGGGAAGGGGGTGTGTTTTGGTTTTTGTACCACGGTTGCTATTTTCATCTCTAGAGAGTTGTTTAACTTGCTCAATTAAAAATGTACACTGTGAGGATCTGACCTTCGTTGACTTTCTGAGGATGCCATCCCGTGGTCCAGCCCAGAGAGAATGTCACATCTGGAAAGAAGGAAGTCACAGTGTCTAGAAATGGTTTTGCATCCACCACTCGGCCACTTCCATTTGGACCAGGAAGAATATCAGCATTGATCCACACGGGGCGCTTCAGGTACCTCTTCATGTTTCCCAAGAGCATCATGGATGGTTCGACAGCTGCCAGACTGAAAACATACTTTGTGCCAATCACACACATGCCTACAGTGAGAGCTCTAAAGAAAGACATCCTTTTGAGCAGTAGTTTCTGTATTCTCAAATTCATAATAAAAGTGTAATACACTTCTGGTCATCTATCGCACTGACTTGTTTACAGGTGCTACAAAAATGCTTGCCTCTCTCTCAAAATGAAGACATGAATAGCACAGGATAGGATTGCCAATTGTGTTTTCACTTTGGTGTGTGCTTACAGCAGCACACGATGCTTCTGGTTTTGTCACTTGGAGAGTTTTCAAATTCAGAGGAAAAGAAGTTAAAAAAAAATGTAATGTCCTAACAACAGTGAGTACAGGAAGGAAGACAATGTTCTAACATTGATTGTGGCGGTGACTGCACCATTCAGCATGCTGGAACTACTGAATCGCAGGCTAGGTGAATTACATGTCACCAAAACTATCTTTCAAGTGTTGTAGAGTAATGCCTGGGTTAAATATAATCAAGCAACAGATAACTTACATCATTATCTTAGCATGCCATTATCTCTCAAAATGTTGACTTGTAGGCACTATGCATGATGGAACCTTACAAATCCTATCAATGCCACACTATATGTGGACAGAGAGAGGTTTAAGACTCCCTGTTAGAAAGGATGATTCAACGCAGCAACCATTTAAGAAAATCGTGAAGGTATCAACAAGGCAACACGTTAGAAGTGTTAGTAACTGGCAAAGCCACATTCATGAGAATGCTCAGGTGCTCCCAGGTCCCTGGCCTGGATAGCAAGGATCATAGCGGTCACCGAACCCTTGGGATGAGGATGACAATTCCATGAACTAACACGTGTGGCGCACTTAGGACAGTGCCTGAGACAAAACAGGTGTTCGTGTAACTATGGTTTTCATTAGTTCCACCTCAGATGTGCTACAATCCAACCACGTACAAACTCTTTTTATAAGAGGCGAGGATTTTGGAATGAAGGCGCTGAATCTTACTGTGGAGGAGTCAGAAACACATCCGAGGGAACGATCCATGGGGTAACAGTAAGCAAGGATCTGAGTATGAAGGAAGGCAGGACCTACCACGTGGAGTCACCTAGCATGGAAGAGCCAATGCTTGGTTTTAGGCAAGAGAAAACACTGGCTCCAGGTGGAACCTGGCTTCTGGTGTGGCATAGCCATCAAACTTAGATGGTTAAATCGGTTCTTCTTTCTGGGCCAAAGTTTCTTTGCTAATAAAGCAAAGTTGGAACATTCACGACTCTAAACGCTGAATGATCCTTATGCTGTTGTTAGCTGTTGAACCAGTTCTGACTCAGGGCAACCCAGTGTGTATAGAGTGCCTGTGGGGGTTACATAATCTATTGTTAACTTGACACTATTAAGAGTGAAGGGGTGGAGTTTAGCCCGTCAATCAGGTTGCAGCTTGCTGACCTCATTTGGAGGCACTAAGGAGACAAATAGCTCACTGGAGGCAGACACACACTCACTCCTTATAAGGCATTCCTGTTGACAAGCCACATGGAGCTACACTTATGGCAGTCAGAGCCTTGGAGCTGGAGGAGCCACATGGAGACCCTCGCCAGCACTAAGATGCTTTTACCACCACTGGATCCATGAGACTTTCCACCCACTGGCCTGTGATCTTCCTGCACTTGGTGTCACTGCATGTGTTGCATGAGCTGAAGAGGAAACTACAGATTGGTACTGGACATAAGGTCTAATATCAGACTTAGGGACTTGATCTGGATTGGGCTGGGAAGTTTTCTTACTGTACAATTACTCTTTATTTAAAGCTCTTTCCGACACACTTATGAGCGTCTATGAATTGGTTTCTCTAGTCTACCCAGACTAACACAGTGCCTAAATATATATATATAGTTCTTTAAGTCATAAGTCATTGTTAAGCCAAGCTCCTACAGATCAAGTTTCTGTACACCCATTCATTCATCAACAGAACAATGAGCTTTGATGGTCTACTGAGTCCCATAATAAAAGGTCAGAAGGCCATCATTAATCCCATGAGTAAGATTTCCAAGAGCTTTATAATTCTTTAAGGTGCTATCAATTTCAAAGTGCTGCACAGGGATGAGTTTGGATAAATCCTGGTATCCGTCAGAGCTGGTCAACTTTGGAGGTGTCACAATGAATTCCTGGATTTACGTGGAGTTTTTGCATTGCCACCAAAATAGCACAGAAGTCAAGATTGTTGGGAGAGCGGCAGGAAAGGAAATGACACCTATCCTTGCTCTTTATTTTCAAGGACTCCCAAATGTACAAAATCACTTTTGTAAGAAACCTTTTGGTTGACAAATTCAACATCAATTCCCTCATACACAAAGGCCAAACATAAATCATGCAATGTCGCATTTAACTCTTCAGCAAAATGGCCTCCCCTTCCTCTCTCGCAGGCTCCTTCCTAATGAAAGCGGTTACTCTGGTCAGGTGCCCTCGAGTCAGTTCCATCCGCAGCGACCCCGGCACAACAGAAGCAAACATGGCTTGGTGCTGGTCGTCCTCGCATTGTTCCTCTGCCTGAGCCCATGGCTGCAGCCAGGGTGCCAACCCGTCTCACTGCGGGCCGGCCTCTTTTTCACTGCCCCTCTATTTTATGAAGTGTGATGTCCTTCTGCATCGACTGCGCTCTCCTGACAACAGGCCCATGGTATGTCATACGAGCTCTCGCCATCCTCGCCGCTAAGGAGCGCCCTGGCCATACAAGTAACATTTTAATGTTACCATTCGATTATACAGGAGCCTTGCGATGTAGTGGTTATGCATCGGGCCGTGATCCGCAGTTCAAGGTCACCAGCTGCTCCGAGGGAGACAGGAAGGGCTTTCTATTCCTGTAAACAGTTAGTCTTGGAAACCCAAGGAGGGTTTCGATTCAGGGGCAGTGGGTTTGGTATTGGTTATTATATCATAGGGCTGCTTACAATAAGCTCCTTTATAAAAATTAATTTTAGCCTCATAGAGTCCCCCCCCCAAAAAAAAAACAATTTTAGCAAACAACTCAGTGGGTCTTAGGTCCATTCCTAAAGCATCCTGGGTCTATAATTCTATTTTTAGTTTGGAAACAAAGTACAAGGATCGATAACCAGACACAAATACATGTGGCTATTTCCTCTCTCTGCCCCTCGACAACATGCGAAGCAGATCCAACATGTTTGTAGAAATACCTCTTGAAATCCAGCTTGATGCCTTTATTGCTTTTCACAGCTTCAGCCAGCCACTCCTGGAGAGTGTTATCGCTGCTCACCTCTGGAGGATGCGCCATGACTGGCTGGCCGTGTTCGGATCCCTCTTCGGGAAGAAGGACATCGGCCTCTATCATGTGCACAGCACCTGTCCAAACAAAAGACCGGGAGTGAATGCTAACAAAACAGTGGGCAGAGCTACGGGAGACGGGCTGGTCTTTTCCCGGAAGATGGAAGGAAGCAGAGAAAACGAACGTTTACTGAGTAACGGCTCTGTGCCAGGTGACTCGACAACCTGATCTGCTGTTCCTCCTTTGCACAGGCGACCACACGGGGGCTGGAAAGGTAAGTGATTTTCCTTCTGGTCTGACGTGGCTGTTAAATTTCTTCTTGATATCTAACAAAGTATGCATGCAGAGGGAATATTAGTAAGTCTTCCTTTACTTTTCTGGGAGTAAAACCTAGAACTTTTTTCTTCTCTCTCTCCAGATCATTAACCACACATATTTACTGCCCAAGGAGCCCATGGGTATAATGGTTAGGAGTTGGCCTACCAACTACAAGGTCAGCAGTTCAAAACCATCAGCTGCTCCGCAGGAGAAAGGTGGGCTTTCTGTTCTTGTAGAGTTATCGTCTCGGAAACCGCAGGGGCAGCTCTACCCTGCCCTAAAGGGTTCCTGTGAGTCGGCAGGACTGGATGGCAGCGAGTTTACTGCCCTCGTGATGGCTTTACGGAGCCCTCCTCTCACCTTGACATACACACCCAAACTGCTTTGTGAATGCCATGCCCATTCCTTGTCTTTTGGCTCAGTCGTGGCGAGCCCTCTTCCTTAACGGACGCTGTCCTGTCTCCAATCTAAATCACTCATATCCTCAAGGCTTGTTCTCTCAGAAGTCTTTCGCGCCTTTTCTGAACATACACGGACACGCACAGTCTGTAAAAAGTGACAGTGCTCTGAAGATGTTTTTTTCTGTAGTTGGATGGGTGGCTTTTGCCGCAATAACTATGAGTGGGGGCAGATTTCTCAGAACTCGTGACCGTGAGAGACATGAAATACAGTACAATTCTACTAGATCTCCACAGATTGACGTCTACCATTATTTGGTAAAGGTTTTTGAATAGATTATAGCAATTGGAATTCTAGAAGACTATATACTCCATTCTTGGCATCCTGTTAATTATTATAAGTTAATCCAGTTTTTAAAATTCAGTGACTTTTAAATTCTGTTTGGCGCATGTCCATTGTGCATCCTATTTGTGTAATCAGTGTGAACCATCCTATTTTTCTTTTTTCATTTAATCTATAAAGTTTGATGTATTAACATGGTCCACTATCTTACATCACTCTAAATAGATTCTATTCTATTGAATTCTAGCCAACAGTTTGTCTGATCCATTCACTAATTATTGAGAATTTAGGTTTCATGTTTTACCCTCCTCCCTAGCATTTCTCTTCTAAAAACATGTTTATACAAATTACTTTGGGGTTAGGGAAAAGATTGTTTGAAGATTAATATGCCCTAAGTAAAACTGTCAGCTCTGGAGTATGAAATCACCAAGTGTTGTATCATCTGACCAAGGAATAGGTACCGGTTCAAAGACCGTCTTTAAAAAATATTTTTTTATGGACAGATTTTATTGTCTGTTAGAAGCATTCTATCCTGCATGGTTTACATTGAATTCTGATTAACCAACTAAGTAGTCACAGCCGCAATGACAAAAGAAGCAAGGGAAATAGAAGCAGAGAAAGCTGCTTCCTTTGAAGAGTTTCTAGGAGCTGACATTTATTTTCTGTAGCATTTAAATTCTTCAAGCACCAAATTGCCTTATTTCTGAGATGAATTCAACTGCTGGCTCAATTCCCATCTGTCCTAACAACAAACCTTCATTATGTGAGGGACCCGAGAGCTTCTTGTAGTCCAGAGCTTTCTGAGATGTGGGAAAGCCCATGGACAAGCCTACTGCAGGAGAAATACTAAGTTCCTTATTACCAAGCAGGGGTTCCTGTTGCTCGATGCCATCACGGTGGCTCTGACTCACAGCGACCCTGTGCACAACACGAGGGCACACTGCCCGGGGCTGGCCATCCTCACAATTGTTCCTCTGCCTGAGCCCAATGTTGCGGCCACTGTGTCCATCCGTCTTGCTGAAGGCCTGCCTCTTTTTGACCAGTACGTTCTATCTCATTAGTTCACATGACAACCCTGCGAGGCCGGTGGGAAACAAATGAAATGACAGATCAAAGAGTCTCACTCTCCATGTGAGTTCTGGTCTGTACCAATATGTGTTCTCTGGTCTAGCCAGACTGGTAAGAGTCATGGTAGTGGGGGTGGGGCGGGAATATTAATCTTAGACTGTGCAACTTTGCTAAACTCATTTATTAGTTTTAGGGGTTTTTCGGCTTTGTTTTGCTTCCATACATTCCTTGGGCATTTCTCAAATACAAGATTAGGTCATCTCACAGGCAGCCCGTCCCTGTCTTAAGACAAGGTTCCACTCTGATGACTCCTTGGAATTTGGTTCCAACTAAGTTGAATACCTTCTTTTTCTCTTAAGTTTTCATTATGATTATATTTTATTGTCAGTATCTTTATAGATCCAACCGTGGAAGATCTGTAAGTGAACATGGGAGAATGTTAACAACAGCAAATTCCATGCTGCCCCAATGTACGACAGACTACAGGCGTTAAGCTGGACAAAAGGATAGATGGTCCTAAACGTGGTTTGATGTAGCGTGACTATATTGTAAGTCACAGACTCTCTGTAGTTTATGTCTTCGACTCTGTTCTGAATGCGTTTTATTTTCTGTCCATGTTAAGAGTGGCAAGAGAAGCCATGTGTTCTTGTTCCCAATCTTAGTGGGGGTAGCACGCAGCTTTTCACTATGAAGTATGATGTTGGCCAGGCGTATCAAGATAATTTATACTGTCTGGCGGTACTGTGGCCTGCTGATTACGTGTTGAGCTACTAACCATAAGGGTAGCAGTTTGAGACTACCAGTCGCTCCTCAGAAGAAAGATGAGGCTATCTACTCTCACAGAGTTCCTATGTCAGAAACCCACAGGGGAAGTCCTACCTATTCCATAGGGTGGCAGTGAGTTTGGACTTGGTTTGTTGGCGGTACTGTGGGCTGGGGGTGGGCTGCTAACCTCAAGGCAGCACGTCAAAGGCACAGCACTTTTCAGGAGAAAGGGGAGGCTGTGTGCCCCCGCAAAGATCTATAGCCTCAGGGACCCTACCCAGGGTTGCTCTGGATTGCATTCAGCTCCTCAGCAGTGGGCTGGCTCTGGTAACAGCATCAGTTGTGCTTTGGTGCACAGGGGCCTCGTCTCTCCATGCAGCACTCGCTCACTGTCAGGACCTCTCCTGCCTACAGTGGAGAAGAGTCAGCATCTGTGGGGCACAGGAGCCTGATCTTAACACTTTCACTCACAGCACGGTGACAGGCAGGGCAGTTCAGTAACACAGAAAGGCTTCAAACAGGCAGAGGGAAGGGAAGCCAGTGCTGGAAAACAACCAAAGTCTTCAATTATGGAAATGTGTTCACTATGCAACTTAAAATAGGGCCCTTGATAGACTTGGTGATACATAATTTATAGTTATGTCTCCAACACTGGAAAATATGCCCACGTATGCAAAAGTATCTGGATTCATCTATTACCGAGAGCAGCACAAGCGACTGTCCAGCCTTACTTTGCAGCGCCTCCTTCATCCTGGCCTTGTGATTAGCGGCATGATACCAGGTGATCTCCGCGCCATCTCTTGCTGTAATCTGGTTATTTCTCAGAAAATATTCCAGGATGTTTTCACTCCAAGACCCTAAAACAAGAGCGTTCACATGTGAGGGAATAGGTTCTTTGTGGAGGAAGACATTTGTTACCAATCAAAGAAGGAAGAGGATATTCTGAAGGGGAACAAGGGGATCAGACTGGAAACATTTTTTGAAGATTTTGAAAACAAAGAACATACATTATGATGTGGTAGTCATAATGACATTGATAGATATTTTAGTAAGTACGTGTCATGTAATGTAAGAATTCATAACCCATAGTCTATACCCCCTACCCAACTGCTGCCTAGTGGATTCTGACTCATAGTGACCCCGTGCGTGAGTGCTTTCAACAGTGTTATTTGCATATAGTTCACATATTATGAAATTCAATAGCTCAATCATATTAAGAAGAGTTGTACAACAATCACCAAAATCAGTTTTAGAATATTTTCTTTGTTCTTGTACTCATTGTTATTAGCTCCCCATTTCCCCCAACCTCTCTTGCCATAGCCCCAAGTAACCATTAATCCAGTTACTGTCTTTATAGATTTGCCTATCCTGGATTCATATACAGAAAAATATTAAAAACAAATAAATTAATAATAGCAAAGTAAAATGGATAAAAGCCTCAATAGAGAAAATAATAAAAACTAGAACAAATTTAAATAGATCACGAATCAAATGATAGGGTGCTAAATTTTAATCTAACTGCATCTAAAACAATCTACTTTCTAACGCACTCTGCATGTTAGCAGGGCTGTGCACATCCTGGTCCATGATCACAGGAGATTTCCCAGGAGATCAATCCACAGGTACTTCCCCGTTGCTTTTTTAAAAATGGAAACATCTTTAAAATGAGTCTAAAGGAGATCAAGTGAGGAGATATTACATTTTAACCTAACCACGTCAATCATGATCGACTTGACAATGCTCTCAGTCTGATCAAAGAGCTATCCACATTGACTCTCAATATAACTGGAGGGCTTTTCTGTATATGAAATCTAGGAGAGGTAACTCTCTACAGACAGTACCTGGATGAATGGTCCCCTGGGGAGATGGGGAACTAATGATGATGGCTATAAGAATGAAGAAGGTGTTCTAAACAGATGGTGGCGGATGACTGCATACCTCTTCTTGATGTGACTGAGCTATTGAATGGTACAAGCTGTAAATAAAACTGGGGGAAAAAGCAATACATTTTAAAGAATACTTTTCCTTTCACTTATCTGCACTAATAAAACATCTTTCTAGTTTGCCATTTCACTAAGCATGAAGCCAAAAAACAAACCAAAAAAAAAAGAGAAAAATAACTCAATAGGAAAAAAAGCAGAAAATATTAAAACCAAAACAAATTAAAAATGGATGAAAAGAGAGATCGGACGATAAGGTGTTAAGTTTTAACCCAACAAGTTCACTTTCTAAGGCATCCTGCATGTCAGCCAGGCTTTTCACAATCCTGGTGTATCATCAGAGGGGACTCACCATGGCAGCGGTTCTCAACCTGTGGGTCGGGAGTCGAACGAGCCTTTCACAGGGGTTGCCTGATTCATAACAGTAGCAAAATTACAGTTATGAAGTAGCAATGAAAATAATTGTATGGTTGGGGGGAGGGGGGGTCAACGCAACACGAGGAACTGTATTAAAGGGTCGAGGTATTAGAAGGTTGAGAACCACTGCACCAAGGGCTTAATCCAGTGTATTTGCCCTTCACTTTCTTTTTTAACTGAAACAACATTAAAATGGGTCAAAAGAGAGATCAAATGGTAAGAGGTTACAATTTAACCTATGTCTGTCATAATCGACTTTATAGTGCTCTCTCTGATATGACTATTTACATCCCTCAACTATGATCAGAGGGAATTCCTCAGAGGCTTTAATTCATGCATGGAACCTGCAAATGGATTCTGGGCTTCCAATGTCATCCATAACCTCCTGCAAATCAGGTGTTCAGAACTTAATCACTGATACCACTCCCCCCATCTGATTTGGATTATATTAGTTACAATCCTTGGATCACACAGGCTGGTGGGCTTCTTCCATGTGAATTTAGTTGACACCTCACTTAGATGGTTACTTGTTAAAGACAAGACTTTAAGAGCCTAGAAGCTATTCCTTCTGGTAGCCGGGCACCACATAGTTTCTTCACCACACTTTGCTATAGCACTCACATCTTCGGTGATTTACTCATGAGGGTGAGTCACTATCAAGCAGGACCATTGCATAAGAACTAATTGTTCTTAGATTTGGGCTAGAATTAAGTGGAAGTCTCAAAGCCATTCATGATCTACAGTTTATATATGTCTCTGGTTCGTCCATCACTGTCACTTTATGTTATAGAACATTATCCATCATCCCCCCACAGGGTTATCACTTGGCTGTGGGTTCTCAGATGGCTGTGATTGTCGGTATTAAAACTGGCTGTTTTGGAAGGCACATTAGTTATTGGATATACTTGAAATGCTCATTGGAAAGCAGTAAAATCAAAGAATATTCTATGATAAATTATATGGCTATTCAAAATTCAGTTTCTGAGCAATTCCAGATGACTAAGAAAAACAGCAATCGTGTGTGTTACCAGGGGGAGAAAAGTTAATTCTAGTGAATGTTTCCCTGACACCTTCCAATTAAACACATTGTTTAATAAAAGTAACTTAGAAATTAATAGTAAAATTCCATCCCCGTCAATGTGGAATTAAAAACATTTGAAATGGCAAAGTTCTCCTTCCCCTTTTGATGGCCTTAATTCTGGTTGCTACCTTGGCCTTTGCCACACTGCGTAGTCTTTCAGAATGTAAAGAGGCTCCAGTCATCTGTGGTTTGGTGCAGCATTATCACTGTTTTCAGGTCGGTGACCAGTTTGAAGAACGGACAAGTCAGCAGTAGAAGAAACACACGCCCCAGGCTCCTGAGGAGCAATGATGAGGAGACTTGGGCTTGCTTAATTTGGACACATCATCAGGAAAGACCAACTGATGTAAGAGGACACGAGGCTTGAGTAAAGCAGCGAGTCGTGAAAATGGATCAGTGAACACACAAGCTCGAGCAGTGGACTCCAGCATCCTGAGGGTCAGGAAGACCATGCAGCAAGGTTGGATTCTGTCTGAAATAAGTCACTATGATTTGGAGCCAACTTGATGGCCACTCACAAGAGCACACAGGCCTAAACGTCCCTGGCTGGTCCCAACAGCACATTCAACTGATCGAGAGGCTGAAAGGTTGGGTCCACTCAGAGGCCCCTAAGAAGTAAGGCCTGGTGACCCGCTTCCCCGAAAGTCCATCAGTGAAACCTCTCGGGAGCCCTGCTGCACACATAGTACTGGCTAGCTGGCACCTGAAACAAGAAACGGGTCTGAAAACAAGGCCAAGGAAATGCAAACCGAGTTTCATTTGTTTTAATAAGAAAAAAAAGAGCTAATTATGAATCTTCATGGCCAGTACAACCCCGGCAGGTCCTGAAAAGGAACAAATTCTGGATTCCTTATGAGATTGTTTAGGATCCATCAGGATGGAACCAAACTGACCGAACAACAACTCAAAAGAGTAAATTGGAATATCCTACACAACCCTATCTATTCACATACAAAAAAACCAACTAGATAATTTTTAAGGGGCTCCTGGGGAAGATGCAGGGAAGGGAGGGGGCAAAGGGGAGCCGTTGTCAAGGAGTTTAAGGAGAAAGAAAATATTGTGAAGCTGATTGTGGTAGCAATTACACAATACTGCAAGCTAGCTGCACACCACTGGATGTTATTCATGCTAGCTCTAAGAGCTCCCAATAAAACATTGAAAAAGATTACATTGGAAACTTTGTGGGCAGTGAGTTTATGTCAGTGGGGAGGAGTCCCTGGGGATGGAGTGGAGAATGGCTACACAGCTCAAA
Source organism: Tenrec ecaudatus (assembly GCF_050624435.1). Classification (NCBI taxonomy): domain Eukaryota; kingdom Metazoa; phylum Chordata; class Mammalia; order Afrosoricida; family Tenrecidae; genus Tenrec; species Tenrec ecaudatus. Next base: position 77,501,053 of record NC_134531.1, on the reverse strand, counting down.
GAATATAATCAAAGCCACTGAATGGTACCTATAACCCTGCAAAACTCACTGCCGTCGAGTCACTTCTGAGTCAGTGCCACCCCACAGGACAGGACAGAACTTCCCCTGCGGGTGGCCCAGACTGAAACACTATGGGAGTTTCAGAAAGCCTCAGTTTGCTAGCTGCAGTCTTAGAAACCCAGAGGAGAATTTCTACTGAATTGTACACGTAGGCATTGGTAAGGTGGTAGACATTCTGCTGTGTCTACTGTGAACAATAAAAATAACATCTGTTTTTCTAGGTAAAATGGAGACCAGTATGTCGAGGTTCTATGGTAGGAGAACGAACGACCTCCTGATGCAACAGCAGCGTCTTAATCCCTGTGTCTGTCAGAACAAGTGTAAGAGGGCATTAAGGGTGCAGCTGGAGTGAAGGCGGTTCATCAGCTGACCTTGAGACAATCCTGGATTCTCCAGGTGGGCTCAGTGTAATCGTAAGGGCATTATGAGTGAAGAAAGGAGGCAACAGAGTCAGCATCAGAGTGATGCCGTGTGAGAGGATTCTGGCTTCATGTGTGGAGAAGGGGCCACCAGCCAAGGAATGCAGTCAGCCTCCAGAAGCTGGAAATGGAAAGAAGACAGATTCTCTCTCCAAGGCCCCCAGAAGGAATGCAGCCCTGCTTTAACCCAGTGAGATCCATGGAGCTTTCTGGCCTCCAGAACTGGAAGCGAATAGATCTGTGTTGTTCTGAACCTCCAGGGGTCATTTGTTACAGCCCCATGTGCCACCAAACTAACACGACTGCCAGCTGTGTAAGAGAGAAAATCAGCAGTGAAAAGGAGAGATGTATCTGAACGTATACACAAAAACAGTAGCCACTTGTGTAGAAGAAAACCAATTAGTTGGGGCATTTGGTGGATTTTGTTGTTGTTGTTGTTATAAATTCTGTGTCTGTTAAGTTTTTAACATTGAGAATGTATTATAGTTGTTACTAGGTATCTGCAGGGTGTGTGTCTGTGTGAGTCCTGGGGTGGGGGGTGGGGTCTTTCTTCTAGGACCACTGTGGATGGATAGATGCTCAAGCCCCTTGTATGAAATGGCATAGGATCTGCCTATCAATGAGCCTTGGTTGTGCTCTGTAGAAAGATAGGGTTAGGTGAACAAGCGGCCATCAAGCTCAGAAGCAAAAAAGCCCACATGGAAGAAGCACACCGGCCAGTGCGATCACGAGGTGCCAAGGGACCATGTATAAGGCATCATGCAAAAAAAACCCAAAACAACGATGTAAGTGTGTGTATGTATGTGTATATATGTGTATATGTATATGTACATATATACCATATTAAATGAAGGGGGAAGTGCAGAGTGGAGACCCAAGGCCCAAGTGTCAGCCAATGGAGATCCCCTCATAGAGGGGTTTAGGAGAGGAGATGGGTTAATTAGGGTGCGAGGTAGTGCCGATGAAGAACACAGCTTTCCCCCAGATCCTGGATGCTTCCTCCCCCCAACTACCATGATCCGAATTCTACCTTGCAGGCTTGGATAGGACAGAGGCTGTACACTGGTACATATGAGGGCTGGAGGCACAGGGAATCCAGGGTGGATGATACCTTCAGGACCAAGGGTGTGAGGGACGATGCTGGGAGAGTGGAGGGTGAGTGGGTTGGAAAGGGGGAACTGATTACAAGGATCCACATGTGACCTCTTCCCTGGGAGAGGGACAGCAGAGAAGGGGGGAAGGGAGACTCTGGATAGGGCAAGATATGACAAAATAACGATGTATAAATTACCAAGGGCACATGAGGGAGGGGGGAAAGGGGAGGAAGGGGGGAAAAAAAGAGGACCTGATGCAAGGGGCTTAAGTGGAGAGCAAATGCCTTGAGAATGATTGGGGCAGGGAATGTATGGATGTGCTTTATACAACTGATGTATGTATATGTATGGATTGTGGTAAGAGTTGTATGAGTCCCTAATAAAATGTAAAAAAAGAAAAGAGGAGAAAAAATGATTAGGGCAAAGACTGTACAGATGTGCTTTATACAATTGATGTATGTATATGTATGAACTGTGATGAGAATTGTATGAGCCCCTAATAAATTGTTAAAATTAAAAAAAAAAGAAAGATAGGGTTTTCTAGTCCCATAAAGGGTTACAGTCTCAGAAACCCACAGGGGCAGTTCTTGTCTATCCCATAGGGTCACTATGTCAGGAATGATTAGATGAGTCAGTTGGGTTTTCTCTGAAGATCACCTATGCATAGCCTCCATGCATTGCCTCCCATATACTTTAAATCACCTCCGGAGTATTTACAATACCAAACACAATGCAGTTATTATGTAAACAGCAGTTTGTGCTTGCTCCACCTTAGCCTTTGAGGGATTGCTTTGATCATTTCATTGCTTTTTTATTTTCCAAATATTTTTTATCTGAAGTTGGATGTGGCAACCAAAGACTGCCTGTAATTATTTTTTAATAGGGGTGAGAAAATCATTCATATGATGGAAGAATCTGGTTAAAAATTAATCTCATCAATAACCTGGGAATGAGAATAGAATTGATCTGGAACATTTCCCATACTAGCACACATTTTATTCAGATTTTGTAAGCCCTGCATCAATTCACAAGAGAACCTCCATTTATAGCCTGGTAATGAGGAGAAGGTGGCAGTGTTTTGAGTTGACCTTTGCCCTACATTCAGATTTTTTTTTAAAGGGAAAACTAAGCATTAAATGGATTTATTCTGGGATGTAAGAAAAAGAACCCCAGGCTTAAAAGAGAGCGAGGGGGGGGGTAGGGGGAGGGAGGGAGGAAGGGAGAGAGAACTCTGATCTAAAAAGAATGTTGCATGAAGCTTAAACACCATCCTTTGAACGATTCACATCCTTTGATCCAATAATTCTTGCTATGGGAAATGGGGGTGAGGAAGTCGATTATGCGTGCAGGGTTCACAAATGAGGAACTATGCAAAGATGTTCTCGAAACTCCAAAGAAACAATGGATAATTTCCTGAGATGTATTTAAGACACTGTTTAAATATATTAAAGTATATCTGTTTGATGAAATACAGTTCAAGCAATGGGAAAAAAATCTTTTTTTCTGTAATCTTCATGATATTTTCTTAAAAGTGAGATTTGTCAGACAAATGCCAGAAAGTTACTAGCAGTTTCTCTGAGTACTGGCAGTGTGAAGAAAGTTTTTCCTCCTTCAAGATACTTCATAAATGTTCTATAATGAGCGTCTGATATAGTTACAACCAGGAGTTAAAAATAAAGCATGGCGGGGCGGGTGGCACGTTATGCGACTACGTAAGGGTATGTAAAAGACGCTGTAACCTTCTGAATACTGTGCACGCCCGACTGGAAACGCCTGATTCCAGGGCTCAGACCACAGCTCCCCAAGGTTGTGCAACTGTAAGCTGGAAGAATGCCTAGCCACATGGCTTCGTCTGCAATTCCCACTCCCTCCCAGTTCCCGGAGAGAAGCCACACTGGCCTTGGGCCTGCGGAAAGGGGCTGAGGTCGCGGCACCTTCTTTCTATACGAACCATGACCTCGAACAGCCAGGCCCTGGCCATTCTTCTCCTTCCCCGACCCTCTCGCCTGAACGCCCACCCCAGGGCCCCAGGTCCTCGCCCTCGAGGGGGAGGGCACGTGGCTCCCAGCCCGGCTGTCGCAGGGCTCCCGGGGCCGACGCGAGCCGGGCGGCTAGGTGGGCCCGAGGGGAGGAGCCGCCTGTAGCGCCCCCACGCGGGCAGGAGGCCCGGGCGGCGAGCCAGGCGCTCCCTCCGCCAGCCCGCGCCGCGCCCGCGCGGACCCTGCTCCCGGCGCGAGCCCGCGGCGACCTGCGCTTACCCGGGCTCCCGGCGGCCGCTGTCATGGTGACCGATGCCGCAGTTCGCGCAGGCGCGGGGCGGTGGGCGCGCGGCCGACCGTCGCGGGTGGCGTGGCAGCCCGACTGAAGGCGCCGCGGGCTCTGGACACCGACAGCCTCGGGGCCGCCGGGCGCGCGCTTCCGAAGCGGAGCCGGAAAGGGGCTGGAGCGGCGCGCAAGCGCACAGGCTGTGGCTCCGGTCTCCGGCGCGCGCTCCCCACCTCCCGCGCCGGCCCGGGCAGCGGCCGCGCCCCGTGCGGGTCGCCAGTCTCCGGTAGCACCGGGTGGAGCCGCCCCGGTGGGTTTCGGAGACTGGAACTTGACGGGTGCAGAAAGCCCCGTCTTTCTCCCGCGGAGCCACAGTCCTGAGCCCGCCTAGTTCGCCTTTTTGAAAGGCGTTGTTGCTGAACATTTGCCGCTGACCGCTGCGGGGGTGGGAGAGAGGGAAGCGGTCCGTGCCTGCAAAGATTGGTGGCCCCTCGGTCCCTCTGTCGGGACGTCCTGAGGCTGAGGGTGGGAGTCGACTAGATGGCACTGAGTTCGGGTGGTGGCGGAGGTTGACCGACAGAGAACTCCACTGCACCCGAGTCCACTCAGACTCAGGGACCTGGTAGAACCTGGCGGGGCGCTTCCTGAACATTTCTGAGATTGTAAAGCTTGGCGAGAGCAGACAGCTCTGTCTTTCGCCACACAGCCATGGGGTTTGAACTGCTGACCGTGTAGCTAGTGGTTAACTGCTGTACGACCAGGGCTTCACATATATATCTTATATTTGAAAAACCTCTCAATTTAACTCTAAACCCCTAAATTTGACTCTATCGGTCTTTTGCCCAACAGCGTTATTGAGATATACACGTCATTTATTTAGAGGGTACAATTCAGTGGGATTTCATATACTCTGTTTTGCAACCATCACTACAATAAAATGTAGAACATTGTCAACACCCTAAAAAGAAACCCACATCCCTTAACCTGTCACCCACCCCAGTCCCATTCAGTCCTAGCTAACCACTAATCTATTTTTTGTCTCTACTGGGGAAAAAACAAACAAAACAAAATGCCATTCCAGGCTGTCAATCTGTAGACTTTTCTCTAATGGCTATTACATCTAAGCGGAATGATACAATATATGGTCTTTTGTGATTCCTTCGCTTAGCACACTATCGCCAGGATTGGCATAGTGGCTACACGGTGGGCTGCTAGCCATAAAGTCAGCAGTTGGAAACTACCATCAGCTCTGTGGGAGAAAGACAGGGCTTTCTACTCCCATTAGGAGAGTATGGAAACAAACTCGAGGGGCAGGAGACGGATAGAGAAGTGGTGTCTCGGTTCCTAAGACCATTGGAAATATGTTTCCACCCCTGTGAAAGGTCGTTTGACCCCCAAAGGTGTCGTGACCCACCGGTTGAGAACACATGTCTTAGGGGATCGCTGTGATTCAGCATTGACGCAATGACAGTGAGCTTGGTTTTGTTGTTAGCATTTATCAGAACTTCGTTTCTGTGAATAATCTTTTGTTGTATGTCGGTAGTTCAAATCCACCAGCTACCTTGAGGGAGAAAGATGTGGCAACATGTTTCTGAAATTGTTCAAAGCCTTGGACACCCTAGCAAGTTGCTCTTAGTTGGGATTGACTCATTAGCAGTGGGGTTTGCTTTTCAATGGATTTGTGCAAGTCAAAAAAGTATTGCAGCGACTGGGGTTCCAGTTTATGCATACACAGGTTTATTCCCAACAAAACATGCTTCAACATGTCTATACTTAGTGGATGGCTAGTTCTCTCAGTAATACATGTCTTAGATTTGTTAAGATGCCTACACACACACACACACACACACACACACACACACACACGTCCAGTCGGCTGACCCAGAGACATGCAAGGCAGAAGGGTCAGCTCAGAAAGTTTGGGTAAATGTTTTTTGTTTTGTTTTTTAAGGAAGATCCCCAAAAGGCAGTCGTGATAGGTATTCTCAAAGGACCCAGGAAGGTCATGGCAGCTTATTAGGAAGCTATTAGGAAGCTCCTTTAAGACAATTGAAATCTGTGTTAGTGAGAAAATGGCCAGGAATGTTGCCCGGAGGAATTTTTCCCCCAACATACTGCAACTGCTCTGTTCATTGAGGGTAGTTTATTAGAGTTTAAATGTCTGAACACCAAGTTTGCAAATGGCTATGGTTCACAGTGGAAGCCCTAAATCCATTTATGAGTTTCCACAAGAACCCAGCCTCCATTGAATTCCTTCGGACCATTGACCAGCAGTGGAATAGTTTTGCTCTCAGGCGGAATGTATTAGAAAGTGGCTTACTTTAACTGCGCTCAGGACCCAGGGAGAGGCAGCACCCCCAACCCTTCTGGACTTACCCGGGCGTGTTGTTCAAGAAATGTGGAACGCTGGGGAAGCATGCCGTGAGTCATATCCTGACTGTCTTAGTAACAAGGCCCTGAGCCAATCTTAGGAGCTTTTTGATCTAACAAAAAGTGTGTGTCCCAAGGATGGGCCAGGTCCCTTTTCTGTAGTCCCACCTGTGTTGGACTTTTTTGTTCTCCATACTCAAAGGAACAGGATTTGAATCCCCTGAGATGCTAAACTACCATTTAAGTGGTGTAAACTAAGAAGAGCAACATATTTTGTGTGGAAAGATTAGAGAAATGCAAACATTGCCTTCCGAAATGTACAGAGCACGATGGAAGTTTTGTATCAAACAATGGCTTCATGCTTTTATATATTTTTAACTACTGGGTTCTATGGGTTTGTAGCCATGCTTCTGCATGTACCCTGGTATATATGCTGCATTTTATCCATCAGCTGATAGTCACTTGTGTTGCTTTGGCTATGATATTTATGGTGTTATAAATATAAAAAAGTTTGTTGTGTGGGTGTATGCTTCCCTTTCTCTTGGATACATACCAAAATCAAAGAACCAAACTCACTCAGAGACCCTCTAAGACAGCATAGAACTGCCCCGGTGAGTTTCCAAGATGGGAGTAGAAAGCCTCATTTGTCTCCTGCTGAGTGGTTTTGAAATGCTGACCTTGTGGTTATCGGCCCAATGTTTAATCACCATACTACCAGGGCTCCTGCTTTGGGTGTAGAGTAGAAATAATATGCCATATTGTAGCTCTGTGCTTATCTTTTTGAGGAATGTGATTGTTAAGATTGACAAGTAGATGTACCTGGGGAAGGTAGGGGTGGTACATGTCTGATGACACCTCCTTGAGGGTGTAGCATTTTGTGTAAAAGCCCAAGCCCGTCCCTTTGCCTGCTCCTGTTGTGTTGCCTGCCTGTCCCTGGAGCTATCAGGGAGCTGCTGATCTTGGATTCACTCATTTCTTCGGGTGTTCTTACACTCTTTCTCCCCTCATTTGAGACACACGCAGCACAAAACCTGAACCCTATACTGTCCAAGAGGACCCTCAAGTGCCGTTATCTTTCCTCACTCATCTTTCAGTGAGTTTTTAAGTTCTTCCATTTTCACTTGGTTCTTTTACAGCTACTTTGTGTGTGTGAACTTCTTTCAAGAAAAGTTTGCCTTGTGACAAGCTGTTTTTCTAGTAATTTCACCCTGTTGCTGTCTTCTAGTGTCGGTCTTTTCCTGTGAACGTTCAGATGTTTCTAGCCCTGTTGAGTAATTTTGGATTGATCATGGGTCAGGTTTAAATTTTCAGGATAATGTTGGGGCTTTGTTTTGTCAGGTAGGCAATCCTGTTAGGCCACATACCCTGGCCAGCTTCCTTTGGGATGTTTCCCATGTTAATGCTTTCCAGGGCCTTGGTAGCATTATTCTGGTCTACCACACATATGCATGGTCCAGAGGCCGGCCTAACAAGCAGACACTCTCACCATCCTTCAGTGTTCGGAGGCTTTGCTCTCCTAATCCGAGTCGGTCTCCGATGTCTGGCCTGCAAGTGTGTGGTTTTGAAGAGATTTAAGTGCGCCCTTTCTCCGGTGCTGATGCCAAGGTCACAGGTTCATTTCTTCCTCATACAGGCCACATCTTTATGGCGAACCCTGGTGGCACTGTGGTTATGGCTTGGGCTGACATCGAAAAGACTACTCCCATCAACAGGGAAACACACAGGGACATCATGATGAGTCTGCACTGACTTGATGGCAGTGCGTTTGGTTTTGATTTTTCTTCAGTTAGGAAGACCTGGCAATCTGATGGTGAAAAACCAGCCACTGAAAGCTATGCAGGGCATTGCTCTCGTCTCCCACACAGCGTCCCCCTCCCTCCAGCTCCTCTTGGGAAACTCTTGACACCCCCTGCTTCCCAGCTTTCCCTTCCTTGGTGGACAGTAACGGGTTTAGCCTCCTCCCATCATTACTGGGATTCCAACTTGGTTTATTCTCACCTAGAACTTAGGGGGAGAGGGGCTTTCTGTTAAATTCGCCTTGTTCTTTTGTCCCTCTAGGGTTGTATAAACAGGGCCCTGCTTCACATTCTTTCTCTGGCTTTGGAGTGGACATTATCATTTTGGTTTTCAGGTGATTTTTGTCTTCTCAGCAGCACTGGTTCTTTTCAGCAGGTGCATGGGTCTGAATGTCTACCAGTCACCAGATCAATGGTCTCCACAACTACAGCTTTGTTTCTATCACACCATATCCTCCTCTGTCTCTTGTTTTCTTCTGTACTTGACATGTGTATGGTGTGGAATAAAAAATGGCAAGAAACATGTGTCACGAAAATCAGTCATTTTAGCAATATTTAATTTACGGTCACTCAAAGTTATCTATCTAGTCATAGATGCTGCATAGGAAAAACTACCACAACACTTAGTAGTTTAACAAAACACACATTTATTATTTCACATGGTTTCTGAGGGACAAGCCTCCAGATGAGCTTAGTTGAATTGTTCATATGTGGTTGCAGTCAAGCTGTTAGCTGGGGCTGAAGTCTGAAGGCGTGACTCTGGGTGAAGGATCGAATCACTTAGGTGGGTGTTGGCAGGAGGCTTCGGTTCCTCATCAAGTGGAATTCTCTAGCACTGCTCATGCCAGGAAGCTGTTTCTCAGAATGAGTGGTTCAACATAGTGATTCCATCTGCACCCAGATGGAAACCAGACGTGTACAACTTCCTCCCAGAAGAGGCACGCCACTGGCACAATATGGAAGGAGACTACAGAGCTGTGGAGACCATACGGGAGTGGACATGCTGAAGACCATCTTGGCCACCTTGTTTTCACCAAAATTCAAACCCTTTATCATATCCAGAGGAGGTTCACGATACAAAGCACAAGAATTCACTTTGTTTCTTCATTTGTAAAAAACATGAAAGTCTGGTTTTATCAATGCAGATGTACAAAAGTTTCCCAAAAGGTATTAAATATTAAACTTCATTACATTCCAAGCTAAACCAAAACAGGAGCTACAAAGAACAAGATTAAAAAAACTAAAGTAATTTAAAAAAATCAACTAAGTGGTAAAAGATAATTTAGCAAGGTTTAGTGACTAGTAGAAAAAACTAGTGTTACAATATGGCTCAAATAAAAGTAACATTGTAATTACTTTAGTAATAAAAATTATATTGAAACAGTTTTCTTACTGAAACTTATGGTCATAATTCCAATAACAGATTTTATCTTTTTGAAATTAACATGCTTTTATCAATCACTAAGTGGGGTTTTGGAGAAACAATGAATCTTTTAAGAGCCTCAATATAAGTCACATAATCCACAGAACCTGAGGAGATGAAATCATATTTTTCAGTGTAGACAGCCTACAACATTTTGTGTATTTGTTTAAGCGTGGGAGTGTATGTGCAATAAGAACAGATGTTTACTTTTTACTGCTACTACACCAAAACATTGGGAAGATATGAGAAACTAATTAAAATTAGAGAATGTAAGATAGGTGCACATAGCAAATTGTTCAATTTTTAATGTGGATTTCTGAATTTTGAACTTGTGTCTATTATATATTTCTGTGTCTATTACATATTAGAATTTCTTTTAATCACAAAGAACTATGACTTGGATTAAAGTTTTATTTCAAATTGTTTTAAAATTTGAGTCAGATTATTTGTTTTGCTCACCTTAAAGAAATCTAACATCTAAACTGTGCTGCTATGAAGTGGGTAGTTGAGAACCATAGTCAGGCTAGTACTTGTATGACACAATTGTAAGGTGAGATCTTCAGGGGTCAGAGGAAGTTGAGTCGTTCTACATACTGTTCCCATTGTAATTCTGGGTCCTAGAAGCGCTGACTGCGGTCTAACAGGCTCACAGATGGCCTTCTCATTGGTGGATGGTTATCCTCCTGGTTTCTTTGCCAACCACCCAGTGAACTCAGTTACTGCCAACACTCACGGCCATCAAGTCTACTCTGACTCACAGTGACCCTATAGGACAGGGGAGATTTGCCTCTGGGTTTCTGAGAGTGTAATTCTTTATGGGAGTAAAACCCCCGGCTTTCTGTGGAAGAGCAGCTGGTTGTTTCAAATGGCTGACCTTGAGGGCTCCTCATCTCTATCACAGCCACCGCTTTCTCACAGTAAAACCCCAGACAACTGGAGCTTGTCCAGCCTACTTTCTCTCTTACAGAGTTCCCACCATTGACAGGGTGTAGCATCCCCACTTTTCAAAGGAAAATGTCTACATTTTCCTTCCTGACAGGTGTCTGCCTTACACAGGTCCTGGCTTTCAAGGTTTTATGGTACATCAGCTCCAAGAAGAATGATTTTGTTCATTTTTCAACCAATGGAATCTAATACAGTGCTATACACATCAAGTGAGTGTACAGTTATCTGGACAAACACAGTTTGTGCCTAGCTGTAGAAAAGCTAGGTTTTGCTTCATATTTCAAATGAAAAGCCCCAAAATAGATCATTGCAGACTGAGCACCAAGAATCATTCCATTTTACCTTGAAAAACCTCACATTTAAAATTAAGTGCCAATGTGAAGAACATGACCAAATAATTTAACAAGTGTGTTCAGAAACATGTAACTCCCAGAAAACTTTAAAATGAGACTGCAAGTTTTGGGCACATTAGTCCAAAGTTTACTGAAGGAGGAGCCTTTATGAATATAAATCCAAAGCTATCCTACTGCATCGAGAGCTCTCCACCATTTGATTCTTTATGGTAAACGCAGTACCTGCAGATGTACAACTATTTACACTGCAAAAGGAACCCGGTAAAGAAGCCACAAATGCAGTTTATCTTACATGATTTCAGAAAACATAAGTTTCCATTTCATTGCTACCAGCAACATGTCACACCGTGTGCAGGAACGAGCGTCTGGTAGAAGACCGACCTCTCCTGCACTCTGGCTAGGACTGCAGATGTGCTTCAGCTAAACTCATGCAAACTCCCAATCTCGTTGAGCCTGAGACCGCAGATGCTGAGTGGTAACCTTGATCCTGTCTTTATGTGGAGATATTTCAGGAATATTTTTCTTAAAATGGGGGGAGAAGGCTATTTAGTGTAGTTTCTTTTTATTGAGATAGACAAGGAGTGTTTTTGATGCAAACACACACACACACACACACACACACACACACACTCTCTCTCTCTCTCTCTCTCCAAGAATTTAAAAAGCATCACAACAATGACAGTCTTGCGCATCTTAAACGACAGGACTAACTAAAGGACGCCCTTAACTTTTTCCAAAAGCAGACTTCTGTCATCTAAAGTAAAGGTGAAAGCGCTGTAACAGTTTCTGAACTTGATCAGGGTTCAAAGGGCCTCTGTCTTTCAATTTCTAGTGTCACGTGTCCTTTAAATACACAGTTTAACGTATGTTAGTATCTCATTATCAAAAATAACTACCATATAAAGAATTTAAATATGCAAAAGTAATTTCCTTAAAATTTATACTTGTTACATTGTTACTCATGAAAATATGCAGAGTTGCCAAGAAAATTCTAAGGATTAAAGTGGAAATAAAGCTCGGTTTGCTTCATGCTTCACTTATTGCTACATAACGACTACTTCCAGGGTCCTTTGCTAAAACGCCTGGTGAATACAGTGGTAATTCTGGAAGAAAAGTAGGGGAAATAATGCACTGTAATAGAAAAATATCACCTATTTATAAATTATTAAAGATTTATAAAACACATGGTGAATTATATGTTCTTGATATAAAAACAATATACTTAAATAGAGAAGCACAAGGTCCTGAAGCACCCACAATTATTTTAAGTATGCCCATATAATAAAGTAAAAACAAACAAAACAAATATGTAATATAGGTATATATAATAATTTGAGAAGGAAAAAGGCAAAATTCTGATTTTAATCCAAACAATCAAGAGTTTATCTAATCATGGAGGTAGGTCTCCACTTCCAATTACACAAATAAGTTATCTTGTTTATTCAAAGAATCATCATCTCTGATCTGAAAACTGGCCTATGCCACTAAAATGTATTTTTAAGAGACTCTGGAAGCCAGCGATCTACATAAACAAAGCCATCTTCCCTCCCCAAGGTTCCAACTGAAACAGCCTTCATTAGAACCATTAACGGCACAAAGAGGTATACCTACGTGCAGATACTTTGGCTTAGCACTTAACGACACAGTAACGACACAAACTTCTTAGGCATGAGACCCTCGCTTGTTTCTTAGTGCTTGTCTATGTGTAAAGCTTCAAAACGGAGTCCCTTACAATTTTAGAGTTCTAAATGTTGTGCTAATGATTTTAAAAGATCATCCCTGCCTAAAAAGCAAAGTGTACACGTTTCGAATACCAAACATATTTACTCTTAGTGTAAATATTTAGTACAAAGCACTTCCATTTTAATGCGTCTAACAGATCACTTCATAATAGTTACCATGACATGTCCTACCACTAAAAAAGATTTTCTGTAATGAAAAAGACCAACTCTATTTCTAATGGCAGACTCGCAGAGTTGGAGGCCCCACCATGAATCACAGGGATCAGAGCGCTATCCAGATCATTGAGATAATGTTGAGGAAGAAGGTGGCCTTGGGATCCTGCCTGAAATTCAACCTGAAGAAAGAAAAGAAAAATTATCAACTAACCCTTGAAGATGAGCAATCTGATTTAGCTCAGATGAATAAAAAAATAAAGTACTTCAAAAATAATGGTCTAATCATTGTTAATAAAACAATTGATATTTTATATACAAATGTTCTTCCTTCAGCATAAAACTATGCAATAGATAAAATGTTTTAATCTACTGCATAATTATAATTTCCCTTTCACAGATATCATTTAAAAATGCTACTTGCTCATAGTTTAGTTGTCCTCTCTGAACATTTAAACACATTACGGGCTCTAAATAATGACCGACAAGACTTAAGTACAGATCTCACAATGTTAAAGAAACTCACTTTAAAATATTTCAAACAGTAACACAAGTAATGGTTTCCTCAGGGAACGGGAAGGGGGGGGGAGAATAACAAAAAAATTATACGTAAATGGGTATATCAGATGGTATAAGATGTGGCAACAAGTAAGCATTTCTGGGGGGAAGGGTGAGAGAGGGAAAGGATAAAGGGGAGCTGTTATCACAGAGTTCAAGAAAAAAGAAAATGTTTTGAAAATGACTGTGGTAGCAATTGTACAATGCTTCTTGATGTGACTGAACTATGGAATGTTATGATATCTGCAAGAGCTCCCAATAAAATGACAAAGAGAACCCCAAACCAAAAATAAATAAAGTACTTCAAATTTGTTGCTGCCAATATTAACAGTGCTTATTCAAATAACTAATCATTATCTGGTACCACAGTGAGATGAAACCTTGTCTTTTCACTAAGAAATAATCGTGTAACAACACACCATGGATGGAGAGGAGCAAACCTTGACCACTTGGAACATGTTCACATTAAAATCACCATTCTCAGGTATAACCAAAAAGTGACTTTATAGCTATCATTTTAGATAATGAAAAGAGGTACAAATATATATGGATATTTATCATATATAAACTGACAGTAATGAGGCAAATGAGTAGTTGTTATAAGATGATCACCGTCACTCATTATAAAAGAAACATACATTAAAATAGTACGAGGGTGTGTGGGATAGGGGTGGTACCAAACTGGCAATGTTCAAACCTTTGTTTATCTATTTCCTACGTAACGGCGGAAGAAAAACTACCGAAAACTGGTGAGTGCACACATGCACACACGTCTATCTGTGGGTAATTTCGTAATATATACGAAGTCTATGCTCAGGTCTGGCAACTTTACTTTCAGGAATTTATCTTTTCCCCCAATGTATCATACTATTTAATAGTTGAACATTATCAAGAAGAGTTATACAATTTCTACCTAGTATCTCCTTCCCCTGCCTCTCTTCTGGTCTTTTTTTTTTTTTTTAATCATTTTATTGGGGGCTCATACAACTCTTTTTACAATCCATACATCCATCCATTGTGTCAAACACATTTGTACATTTGTTGCCATCATCATTCTCAAAACATTTGCTTTCAACTTGAGCCCTTGGTATCAACTCCTCAGTTTTTCCCCTCCCTCCCTGCTACCCCCTTCCTCATGGACCCTTGATAATTTATAACATTTTGTTCTGCCTTAAAACTGTCCAACGTCTCCCTTCAACCACTTTTCTGTTGTCCATCACCCAGGGAAGAGGTTATATGTAGATCCTTGTAATCGGTTCCCCCTTTCTACCCCACCCTCCCTCCACCCCTCCCAGTATCGCCACTCTCAGCACTGGTCCTGAAGGGATCATCTGTCCTAGATTACCTGTGTTTCCAGTTCCCATCTACCAGTGTACATCCTCTGGTCTAGCCAGATTTGTAACACAGAAGTTGGATCATGATTGGGTGTGTGTGTGTGTGTGTGTGTCTGTGTGTGAAGCATTCAAGAACTAGAGGAAAGTTGTGAGTTTCATTGTTGCCCCACTGCATCCTGACTGATTGGTCTCCTCCCCGAGACCCTTTTTTAAGGGGATGTCCAGTTGCCTACAGATGGGTCTTGGGTCCCCAATCTGCACTCCCTCTCATTCACAATGATTTGATTTTTTTGTTCTTTGATGCCTGATTCCTAATCCCTTCGACACCTTGAGATCACAGGTTGGTGTGCTTCTTCCATGTGGGCTTTGTTGCTTCTGAGCTAGATGGCCTCTTGTTTACCTTCAAATCTTTAAGACCCCAGACACTGTATCTTTAGAAAGTCAGGCATCAGGGATATTTCTTAAGGATGCACTCATAGTTACACAAAAGTAAAATATTGTGAAAATCTAAATATTGATCAACCCACATTGAACTTGAATGAAAATCCACTTAAATATATTATGGTGTATTTGTACAACTGACTACTATGCAATAATTCAGAGAGAAAATATACTAATGGAATATCACTAAGATACATTCACTTACTTGTACATGCAGACAATCCCAAGGACGCTTTGCAGAACTCTAGTGGATGCCACCCACATGCCACTGTGCAGTTTCTATCTCTAGGGGCCACCACTTACGTAGAAACAGTGTGAACGCTGGTCTCTGAAGGTGCTTTGTATACACATTTAGACTTTTGTTATTTTAAATTATGTGAACACAGAGTCTAGTTAAATGAATGAAAAATTAGGCAGAATGGCTATGGAAACATGAGTGGTCAAATGGTAGCCTATGGGCGAAATCCAGGCAGATAGCGGTTTTTGTAAAGAAGAGTTGAACGGAAACTGGCCACACTCATTGGCTTACAAGCTATTTACATCTAAGTGTATAACCATCTAGTTGTTGTGGTGCTACATGGGAGGGCACGTAGCTGTGACAGACACCACAAGGCCCACGGCACCTAAGACATTTTAACTAACCCTTGTTGGGGAGAATGAAAGAGGAAATGTATGCCATGGATATAGCACACACTTGATACCCAACAAAATTTAGTTCTTTCATTTCCTCTCAAAGGAAAAGGTTTGAGAAAAACTTTTGATTATTACCACCCTCCTCCATTATTTTATTATACATTTACTTTAAAAATACATCACAAAAACATCTCACCATATCGGTGTCAATGGAAACTCTGAGTCCAATTTTATTCATCTCATTACTCTTTAGAGTTTTCAGATGAGGGCACAGTGCGGCACTACAAGCCATGGCGACTTCTTTTGCAAACTGGTATCGAGTTGATGAATTAGGTAAATCCTGGCCCTTCAGAAAGTAGAACACCTGGAATAGGTTTAATGAGGAAACAAGCCATGATTAAGTGAAAAAATATGATTTTTGTTTTCAACTTTATTAACAACACTCTAATACCAGTATCTTGCAATCCACTAGTTAAGAGCATTCTATATCTACTGTTCAATGCAAAATATATATAAAAACGTCAAGCCAAAGATTATGGAATATGGAAACAGTTCAGCTATTTTTCCCTAATGTTACTTTGTGGAGCAAAGGAAGCCTTGTTTAGTTGAGAGAACAATATTAATCAGTCTGACCTACAATATCTCCATCCTGTAGGGCAGCAGTTCTCAACCTGTGGGTCACAAGCCCTTTGGGGGTCAAATAACTCTTTCACAGGGGTCGCCCGATTCATAACAGTAACAAAATGACAGTTATGAAGTAGCAATGAAAATAATGCTATGGTTGGGCGGTCACCACACCATGAGGAAATGTATTAAAGGGTCGTGGCATTAGGATGGTTGAGAACCACTACTTCGGGGATAAATATATGAAGTTAACATCAAACAATTAAATAATGTTGTAGAGCCTCCCAGCTTAGGGAGTGGGGTACTGGAGAAACAAATCATAAGATGGAGAGTAGAGGTTTGTTTGACCTCTCTCTCCCTCATGGAAGTTTTTCTTCCTTGTCTAGCCAGAGGTCAGATAAAACCACACTGCTTACTTGGTTGTTTTCTGGGAAAAATATGGGAAGTATGAGAATAGAAAGTTTGTAAAACTTTCAGCCATTAAAATTTGATCTTTACATGGGTTTAGGCCACACCTGCAAAGAAAGCTTTGAAAAGCTATGGCCCACCCAATGCCCTAGGGGAAAAAACCCCTCAAAAATAAGTATTTTATTGACATCAATGTATAATCAGCATTCACACATAAATGCTATTTCCACATGTTTGAACATCTTTCCTGGAAATTAAGAGCAAAATCAAAATAAAATAATACCATCAAGTATCGTATCCTATAAACAAAAATGGCAATGTTACGAAACTTAAACTGTTAGTTGGCAGGCAAGTACCCTCATACAATAGGCTCAAATACTTAAAAAGAAATATAAACCTGGTGTACACAGGATATCTGGGGAAAGGACGTGTGTGTCTCAATGTGTAATGTAGGAAGTGTAATATGCCACACTTAAATATTCATAGTGAGGAATTTTCAAATAAAAAATAAATAAAACCAAACTGCACATTCATCATGGCATGTAAAGGGATAATCCTCTTTCTCAATTACCTCAGTACACTTTACAATCTTCTCCTCAGTTTCAAAATCTGTTTCCAGTTTTATTTTTTCACTTGGAAATCCTTGCAATGATATTCCATCCACTGAACTGACAACACTGAAGAAAAAAATATAATACAATAGAATTATTAGTCACATGGTGCTTTTCAAAACAGAATTGTTAGAGTTAAACAAATGTGGCGAGAAAAATGGTAAAAGCAATCAACTTAAAGCAGAGATCTCAATTATACACAAAATAATTATGTAATCGCAGCTAGTTACCAAGTTTTCTTCACTGTATTATATATTTTTGATGAATAGATTGCAAGTACTGTTTTATGCGTCCATTCAAACCTTCTGGGGTTTTAAAGATCTTAAACAGTCTCCTAACAGAAAGCTGTCTCATTAATTCAAAACTTTTATTTGGGATTCTTCAAAATTGGCCCTCTTGTTCCTTCTTTGTTCCACACCAACAACTAACCTCAAAACAAACAAGCAAACAAACTAAACAGCAACAAAAAAAAAATGGGTTAACTGCAAAGAGGAAGGAGCAACAGTAACATTCTGCAAGATCTCCAATTCAATTCCATTGTTAGTATTTACTTGAGACAATAGAATGTAGAATTGCCATCCAAAGGGAACCCTTTACTTAAATTTGAAAAAGAAGCACATAAGATCAAAAAAAGTGTCTTGCTGTTGTCAGCCCAACATCAGGCCCCAAGTGCTACACAATGGACCTTTTACCATTGGCCAGCTCTCACACTGTCAGTCCTTCAGTAATTCTCAACATCCGAGCAAGAAAGACAAATGAAGCTGCATGTACAAAAAGAACAGACCACATAAATTAATCGGCATATACCATATGCCAAATTAATGGTACAATTCCACACTCATTTTTAAAATACCAAATTTTATTAATGAAATATTTTTATCCCTCCTTCTAATTAAATCTATTACATTTTAGTAATGAAAAAAAAAAAGCCCCTACCCTTTGTTTCCTTTTTCTTCAGAATCCACCCAGCAGATATCTACATATTCTCTCAAGTCCACTGCGTCCGCTTTCCCGCACGTAATTCTGAAGTCCTTTTGCTCTCGCAGAGCTAGCCGCAGCCCATCCATGGTCTCCGGGGTCATCTGCACCATAAGGCCATCTGGAATGAGAGGGTCACAACTCTTTCACCAAGTGTCACTCTGCACACCCAAGTCACAAAGTCGCCCATCAAAATAAAATCTGTGAAAGAGATAAATTCAGACACGTTATCTTAATCGCTATTTTGCAATAGAGGAGGGGGAAAAAAACCCCAAACACTGTATTTTAGATGGTTAAAGTTTGTTTTTTTAAGGTTACAGAAATAAAACTGAGAACCCCTGCTTCTGGCTGTGATGAGATGATTGGCAGGTATTAAACTAGCCCTCTGAAGACTACCAATGGACAAAACAGATGAGGCAACTGCTTTCAGGTCCTGGTCAGTAAGTAGATCATGTAATACTGTGACCCTTAAAGGAAACTCAAGAGCGGAGTCCAAAATTGCCTGGGTTCTCTGCCTGGAGATAATTTCCGCACAGTGACCGCTGAGCCTTACTGAGCTCAGAGTGAAGAGATAAAGAGTATGAGCAAGCTAAAATGCCTACAATCTGGAGCCAAGACACTAAAGAGGAAGGAACTTCATGAACAGGCCACCAGAATACCCAGTACTCAGGAATCCCGTTTAGTCTTTAGACTAGGTCTACATGAGGCCTATCAAAGTAGCTGTTACAAGATTAAGAATAAAACAGGTCTAACAGAAGTCACGTGAGGCACAGGAGACGTTTGTAGTCTGGGCTAGCCAAAGTGGAGAAACCTTCTTAACACCCCAATAACAATTAATACTCTGATAAAACCAAAAGACAACCCTTTAAATAGCTACAGGCAAAACTGTTTGGAAGCCGAGTCTTGCCAAATTGGAGGAGGTTGGACTTGAACTTTCAGATCCAGCTTAACAAAATGTAAAATCAAGTCTACAGAGGCTTAAAGTGATCAAGCCATTGAAATGCCTACTAAAATAAAAATAAACATTTTTCTAAAGCTAATAGAACCTAAAATATACCAACAAAGACAACCAAATTACTAGATAGGAACGGGAGAACATGACCATCCCCCAAGTGAAACCCGTCTTGAGATGGTCAAGACGTTAGACCCAAGCAAAAAATGACAACAAAAACACTTTACAACGAATGATATTGCAAACACATAGACTAAAATGCGAATATCGGCTAAGTGAATGAATTCTGACTTAGAGAAAAACAAATTGGATAAAAAACCAAAAATAAATTGTAGAAATAAAAACTGCATCTGATGAATAAAACCCAGTAAACTTCAGGTGGCAAAAGAAAAAACTTACATAAAGATCAATAAAAATATCCAACCAGAAAGATTTAAAGAAAAAAAAAAGAAGAAAAATAACAACAGCCTGAAGACAATTGGGGAATATATTAAATAGTCTAGCATATATGTAGTAGGAGTCATGAAAATAAGAGAGAAATAAGGGCAGAAAAAAAATTGAAGAGGTAATAGTACTAAATTGCACACACACATACACACCCAAGAAGCTCGATAAAATCCAATAAAGATAAAACAAAGATAGCCACATTTGGTACATCACAATTGAACTGGTAAAAAAAATGATGAGAATCTCTTGAAAACAAACTTAGAAAAGAGAAATGCTAAATATACAGCAACAAAAACTACGGCTCCATTTTCACTGGAGACCATAAAGACCAGCAGACAGTTAAATGAGTACACACAGTCATACAAAAGCAACATAGCTAAGAATAAAATAGACTCAATAAAAATGAACAATAAAAATGTCTGAGTAGTCTAAAATAAGTCTTAAAAAGCACAGCAACGAGAAGAAAAAAGGGACTGAAAGCTTAACTGAGAAACTTCCAGCAAGATGGCAGACCAGGCAGACACATAAAACCAGACCCTCTACAACACAGGTACCAGAGCCATGCCGAAGCACGCACAGAGGATAACCCTAGTACTCGAGTTTCAAAGGGAAAAACAGAGCAGCAGATTGACTAATGCCCAGGAGGAGGAGGTAAATAAGGAGCCAGTAAGGAAACAGGTGGATTTTCTAATGGCCTGGCACAGTGTGCCATTATCAGTTCTGTTTGCTCAGAACTAGCACAAGTGTCCACACTGGTGGTTGACAATGAAAAGCGTGGCAGGCAGTGAATGGCTAAGGTCTCACCAACATACAATCATTGATTACATGCAAAATATAACAACACCACAATGTCTCGGAGAAAACATAAGATTCCAGTTTGTATGGAAAAGACAGAGTGACTCAAAGAAGTGACCAATGTACAGAGCCAGCACATTTCCTCAGGAAGAAAAGACACTGGAACTACCTAATAAGGAGTTTTAACAAATGATACTTTGATTCTTTTAATCAAGCTAGAGAAAGATCAACGAAAGCAAGGAAAACTCAGAAAAAAATATGGAAGAATTCAGGAAACACCATAAGGACAAAGGTAAAAATAAATGAAAAATTAAAAACCATACAAAAACAGCAAATAGAAATCTAGATTGACAGTATGATTTCAGAAACAGATAATACAATGAAAGAGTAATGGAATAGAATTGAATCAATAGAAGGCTAAATTAGTGATCTTAAAGACAAATCTCTGAATACTAAGCTGCTAGAGGAACATATTTTAAAAAAGAAAAAGTCATAGAACTATGTGTGGCTGGAATTCCAAAACAAGAATAACAAAAAGTGCAGATAAAACTGTCAGAGAGTTGCTGGAAGCAAACTTCTATAACATCACGAAAGACAAGGAGATGGGCATCCAAGAAGCTGACGGGATCCACAAATACGAGAGACCTCAAAAGAAAACAATGATATATCATAATCAAACCTTCCAAAACCAAAGAAAGAATCTTAAGAACAGCTTGGGAAAAAATGTTTCATACAAAGGGGAAATAGTAAGCTCTGACTTCTCAGCAGAAACTATGCAGACGAGGTAATGGGATAACCTATATAAAACTCTGAAAGACCTATAAGAAAAGAAACTGACTAGGTCATTTTAACATCCTGACCCTTCCATCCCACCTCCAACAAAAATTTAGGCCTGGGCGGATTCACTGGTGAATTCTACCAAACACTCAGAGAAAAGTTGGTGCCAATTAAAAACTAGTCCAGAAGAGACCGCAAAAAATTATGTTGTGAAACATGCATAAACCTGGTATAAGACAAGAGACTGTATTAAAAAACTCTCTACACACAATATTCTAGGAAAAATGCCTAGAACAATATTCCTAATGAAACATAGATGCAAAAAAATCTCAACAAAATCCTAACCAAATAGAATCCAACAATGTATCATGACAAAGTAGGATTAATATCACATACGCAAAAATGGTTCAACATTAGAAAATCAGTTACTGTAACCCATCTCTCATAAATAACACTAAGGAAAATAAATATATGAACATATCAATTGATAAGAGGATTTGACAAAATCCTACACCCACTTCAGATAAAAATGAACAAAATCAGAAGGAAAAATCCTTAACATAGTAGAGTATTATACAAAATCAACAGTCAACATTATGCTCAGAAGAAACTTCAAGTATTTCCCTTTTGAACAGGAATCAGACAAGGATGTCTTTTTTATTGATCACTCATATTCAACATTGTGCTGGAAGCATTAGCTAGAGATATCAAGCAACAAAGGGAAATCAAAGGCATTAAAATAGCAACGAAGAAATAAAACATTCTCTCTTATTTGCAGTTATGATTCTATACATAGGACATACCAAGAACTTAGCTAGAAAATTGTTGGAACTAATTGAACAATTCAGCAAAATGGCAGGACGCAAGATCAACATACAAAAATCAACTGTTCTTTTATACTGAAAAGGCCATCAGGAAAGCAATATTATTTACAATCGACACCCAGAGAAACAAGGGGCCAGTGTAAGGAAAATCACAAACTACTACTGAAAACAGCAAAAGAGACCGACATAAACGGAAGAACAAACTGTGCTCATGAATAGGACTGCTAAATGTCGTGAACATGTTAGTACTAACCAAAGCAGTCTACCACATAAGCCATCCCAACCCAGAATCCATCCTTAGCCTTCAAAGAGATGGAAAAACTCATCATTAACTTTACATGTTAAGGAAAGAGACCCCAGATAAGTCAAGTACTACTAAAGAAGAGGAACAACATAGAAGGCCCTTTACTTACTGATCTCAAAACCTATTACACAGTCATGGTAGTAAAAATAGTCTTGTACAAATACAACGATAGATATATAGACCAATAGAATATATTTTAGATTCCAAGAGTAAATCTACCTATGTATGGAGTTCATATTTGACAAAGGGTCAAAACATATTAAGTGGGGAAGACAATGGTGCTGCTAAAACTGGTTATCATTCGCAGAAGAATAAGAGAGAATCCATGTTTCACACATATTCAAAATCAAAGTTCAATATGAAACAAAGACTGAAATGTAAAACTTAAAATTAAAAAGATCATCAATGAAAACATGAAAGTTCATCAATGAACAAGTTTATCAAACATACTAAAAAACCACACAAATAGAATAGCAGAGATGTAACAGATCACTGGGAACTCCTGAAAAATTTGATCCAACTTATATGAATCAAAAGACTTCACCAAATGTGTAAAAAGAGAATGCATAGAATAGGGGAGAAATTTGAGAGCTGCAAATCAAAACAACAATGAGATATCACCTCACCCCAGCATTAATAGTAAAGTTAAAAACAACACACACACACACACACACACACAGAAAACCCCCCAAAACTGGCAAGATGCAGAGAAATTGGAAAGCTCATTCACTGCAGGTGGGACTGTCCAGTGATTAGGATCACTGTGGGAAGCAGTGCTTCCTCAAAAGGCTAGGAATGTAAATACAGTGTCACGCAGTAGCAATTCCTTAATTGGTCTTTGTCCTAAAGAACTATGAGCTGCAACATGAATATGCATACCCACGTTCATCAAAGCACTGTTCACAATAGCAAAAAATGTAAAGAATCAAAATGTCTAGCAATGGAAGAATGGATAGATACACTTTAGTAGATAAGCATAATGCAATACTATGCAATGCTAAAGAACAACAATGAATCTGCAAAACATCTCACAACACGGACGAACCTGGAAGAAAATATGGGAGTGAAATTCGTCAATAAAAAGAAAAACAAGTGTTATATAAGAACACTGTTAGAGCATATGTGCAAATGTGCTTGACACAAGGGATGTATTGTGATAAGAGCTGTAAGAGTCTCCAATAAAATGATTTATTAAAAAAATAATAAAAATAAAACATTTAAGAAATATTTAAAAATGAGTCTTTATGTTCAACATTTTAATAAAAGATCTTTAAAAAAATCATTTTATTGGGGGCTCATACAAGTCATCACAACCCATCCATCCATCCATTGAGTCAAGCACATTTGTTGCCATCATCATTTTCAAAACATTTTCTTTCTACTTGAGCCCTTGGTATCAGCTCAGTTTTTTCCCTTCCCCTTTCCTCCTTCCCAAACCCTTGATAATTTATAAATTATTATTTTTTCATGTCTTACACTGACCGATCTCTCCCTTTACCCAAAAAGATGTCTTTTCTATGTAGCATTTCGCTCTTATATGGAGCCTTGGTAAAAATAAAATTAATGTTATGTGTGCTTCCAAAGCTGAATGTCACAGTTGAATAAAAAAATAAATAAAACACTGTTAGAAAAAGTCAAGAAAAGCTTTGGTACTCAAAGAAATATTCTTTTAAAAAAACATTTTTTGATGGTTGCCAAGGAGAAGGAGAGAACATCCTGGGCTCTCCGGCAGACAAGCATGCTCCTGGTGAAGGGGAGGGGCACTGCATAATAAGAGGGAGGGCAGTAAACCTCACGGAGGCAAGGGAAAACACTGGGAGGTTTCCCAGAGCTACAGGCAATGGAGGCGAATGTTGTTCTATGCACAACCTTGAAATAGTGGTGCTCTATGAGTAGATGCTTAGACAGACATGCAAGCTGAACAGATGTGGGAGGGAGTGGGGGGAGTATAGCCACAAAGAACAGACTTGATAGGAGATATCTGTATATGTATTTACCTTTGCTGAAAATATATTCATGAAAAAATGACAGGGAATTCCCCATATTTGATAAAAACATTATAATCTAGATAGCCAAGAACCTCCAAGAACTCCTCGTAGGATAAACTCAGAGCTCAGCACTACAAGCAGCACATGGCCAAAGAGAGCTGTGCGAGGTACATGAAAGCGCACTCCATGAGGGACAAGACAGTGACATACTGAAAGCGCTGTGCAGGAAGACTGGTGACCAGTTTCTTTGATCACTTTCACACGGAATGGGATATGTTGACACTACAAGCCGACATTCAGCTGAAGTCCAGAGCGCATGCACAGTTCTGGAACTTACTCACAGAGGGAAAGTACCCAAACATGAGAAAATGTGCTACCTCCTTGACGGCATTATTCGGCTCTACTTACTGATGTGAGTCAGCCTTTTCCCACGTAAAGATCATTAAGTCCAAGCACCGTTCCACCATGACTGATGATCATTTGGAAGTGTGCTTGAGGCTGGCTGTCAGCAGCTGCTGTCTGGACTGTGCATCCCTGGCTCATTCCATTCAGTGCAAGTCATCAGAGTAAACTCAGGTCATGACAAAAAATATACTTTGTTAATTGTGTTGTGTTGTGCAATATGGACTCATGGGGTTACGCAAGGTACATAAACATACATTGTACATATAAAGAATTCTCAATGCATTTATGGATAAATGTAATAAATAAATGTAAAAGTTTTGCATTTTTGTAGTTGGTAGATTTTGACTTGATCACTTTGTAAGCAGCTCGCATGCTGAAAAAGTGTGAGCCCCTGCAGTAAGACAGAGTAGAACTGCCCCGTGAGGCTGAGACTTGAAATCGTTACAGGAGCAGGCAGCCTCATCTTTCTCCTGTCGATCTGAACCGGGAGCCTTGTGGCTTGCAGCTCAATGAGCAGCCCACTGTACCACTAGCACTCCTTCAGAGACACCTACCAGGTCAGCACAAATAAAGTGATAACACCACACCTGAACATTTAGATCAGCAGGAAATTTTATATTCCAGGAAGTGTGCAAGTTGGTCTCACTACTTAGACACACAATTTAGCAGTATCTTCTAAAGTTGGACATTTATTTACCAACTGGCCCAGATATTCTACTCCTGAATAATATCCTACAAAAACCCCTTAAGACTAGTGCCCAATTTAAGAAAGTTACTAGCACCAATGTTCATAATAACAAGTCACGAAAAACAATCCAGATACCCATGTCATTATGTCCAAAAACATTTAATAGCATTGATTAAATTGCCCACACGAAAAGCATTAAAAATGAAGACACCATAGTTGTAGGCAACAACATATCTAAATCTTAGAAACACAATTCTGAATAAAAATATGACATATGGTAATATAAAGAATATCTTTTATTAATACTGCAAATATGCAATAAACAATGTATTGTTTTGAGATACGTACAAGTGGGTACCCCCCCAAAATGGAATTTTTTTCAAAACTATGTATTTAAAGTTTTTAACAAAATAACCTTATCACTTTCAAAGTACTCTCCATTACACTTAATACATTCGTCAAATCTGGATTCCATTCTTGGGAACATTTTTCAAACTCATTTGTTTGGATGGCTGACAGCACCACTCTCGTTTTTTCTTCACCTCATCAAATATTTGTCCTTTCATGTCCTTCTCCATTCACAGAGACAAAAAGAAGTTGCAGAGTGAGGTCAGGTGAGTCAGGTCAGAGGGGCAAGAGAGGCATGCCGTTTTCTGCCCCAAACTGGCACAGAGATGGCTGTGAGCGCAGGGGCAGTGTTGTGGTGGCAAAATCAGTCCCCTTCTGCCACAAATCAGGTCTTTTTTTGTCACCCCATTATTTTTTATCTTTTCAAAACCTCTAACCAGAAAGTTTGATTAACAGTCTAACCTGGTGGAATAACTCCAAATACACTAAGAGTAGACATTTTCGTCTGTTTGGGAAATTGACGGACACCCAGAACAAGGTTTGTCATCAATTGACATTTCGTTCTTTTTGGAAATGAGAAAACCACTTGTACACTTGTGTTTTTCCCATAGCACTGTCCGTATAAGCTGTGTTCAACATCACAACAGTTTCTGCAGCATTTTTCCCAAACAGGAAACAAAATTTCACAGCCATATGCCGCACTCTTAAATCAGTCATCACAAAAAAAACGAGGTTCAAGCAAAACTACTCTTATGCAACAAGTCACTGTGACCAGAGAGCACCTTCCCAGGAGACACCACTGAGGGCACTCCCTCCCTCAGAGCGAGCTGCTGGTAAAATGCACACCACAGAGGCTCTGTTCCGCCCAGCACAATGCTGGGTTTTTGGGGGGTACCTCCTTGAATATACACAATGAGAAGCATGAGAATGAGAAACATACTATTCAGGATAATACTTAATTCTTGAGGAGAGAAGGAAGGGGGCATAAGTAGATTCAAACATTGGGGCTGGATGATAATTTTGCATAAATTACAAAAATTTTTTATAAGCACCAAATATATATCTTTAAGGTAATACAAAACAGATTTGCCACAAATCCATCTAACAACATAAAATTCATACCTTCAACTATACTGGACTTAGCAAGAAATCCTGAAGATGTTTTTAGAGCTCCATTGAACACCACAAAACTTGCACCTGTCACTGAATGAAAAAGAGGATACATGAAAACAGATTATCCTCCACCATGATGCCACAGGGCAGACAATTGTAGACAATTCTGGCTCTCATAAAGAGAGTCACAAAAATAATTCGGCCTCAGCCACACAGTTATTTCGGTAACCAAATATTGTTTCTTAGAAATGTAGAAACCAAATAAAACTTTCTAGGGAAAGGGTGTGTTTTCATTATAAATACAAGTTTAAAAAATACTTTTACTGTTAAAGAATTAATCTTTTACAGTAAACTTGATTCTTGTGATATTGTATAGCACAATTCTCATTAAGAACTTTTACTTTTTTTCTAATGAAGGAAAAGAAAGTGCTCTCACTATACAAAATATCTTCTTATGCATAAACCCTATGTCCTAAAAGAGAGAGAATACATTATTTATATCTTAATTTGCCATTGTATGTTTGTTAAATACACACTGAATGGAGAGCATGGCACATTTTAAATATGCAATAAATGTCAAGCCCACACTAATAACATTAGAAAGCTGTTGAAAACAACCCAAATTTCCATCAACTGACGATTGGATTAAAAAGCTGTTGTATTTACATACAATGGAGTACGAAGCATCACTCGCTAAAAAGCAGTGCTGAACGTATGAAGCACATCGCTGCATGGGAAGAACTGGAGGAATCATGCTCAGCGAAGCAAGTCAGGACTAAAGGACAAGTACAACATGAGTCCGCTGAGGTCAGCTTTAAAAAAGAAATTGCAAAAGGGCACAGGGAAAAAGCTACTGTATACAGACATTCCTGGGGTGAGGACCAGGTAATATGGCAGGGACCAGACCAAATGCAGGGATACACATGGTAGACAACTGAAAAGGAGGTGGGGAAAGGAAAAATAATAATAAAAAGGAAATGGGTAGAGGGGACACAGGGCACTAACCCACCCAGACAGGATATTGTTTATATCTCCACAGGGAAAGAGGGACCAGACTTCAACCCAGTGCTCCAAGATGTGAATACAACTTGCCAGTGTGGAGTAGGGAATCAGTGGAGAGGTCTAGGGGGCTGGCCCCAATCCCAACTACTAAGTAGACACCTGCCCTTTCCCCCAAAAGAATTTATTTCAAAGGACAGCATTGAATCTGCAGCTCCTGATCGGAGCACACGGGAGCAGATGAAGAGGGAGGAGAAGAGAGTGGAGCACATCCTGGCCCATCAGGCCATGAGGACGATGTTCGCAATTAGAGCAGCCATTCCAGAGAGGACCACGTGGCCGGCCCCACTATGTGACATGTTGCCCCTCATTGACCCATATCCCTACAGGAGACAACACCAGAGACACAGTGTGAGAATTGCACCCAATCTGATCCCACCACACCGAAGCAAAACACTAAGGGGGTGCAACAGAACAGCAAGGGAATGGAGCAGCGATGTCCCCAGGGAAGGCTGAAGGTGGACTTTTGAGCCAGGACATGGTGCCCCAACAGACTGGACTGGAAAACACTCCTAAAGGCCAACAAACAATCCTTGAACTAACTACAAGTGTTTCTTTCTTGTGTTTTGTTTTTTATTTTTGTCATTGGTTTGCTGTTGTTTTATTGTATATTGTTGCTTGGTTTTGCTGTCTTGCTTTTGAGCATGTTATTATCTCCGCAGGTCTGTCTAATAAATATGATAGACTGGATGAACAATCTTGAGGAGAAAACAGCAGAACTGACAGTTCCAGGGCGACATGGGAGAGAGGGAAGTGGGGGGTAGGGTAGTGGTGTTAACAAACCCAAGGACAAGGGAACAAGTGATCCAAATCAGTGGTGAGGAGGGTGTGGGAGGCATGGTAATACATGATCAAGGGTAATGTAAACAAGAGGAATTGTTGAATCCCTGGTGGGGACTGAGCATGATGGTGGGACAGGAGAGAAAGTCAAAGGAAATAGAGGAAAGAGCTGGGAGGAAAAGGGCATTTATAGATATCTAAAGATATTTACATATGCAAATATATTTATATATGATGGGGAAATAGATCTATGGGTATATATATAGATTTAGTATTAAGGTAGCAGAAGGACATTGGGCCTCCACTGAATGCAAGAATACTTTCTTCTATTAAACTGGCATTCTATGATGCTCACCTTCCTGACACAACTGCTGGGGTTTTAAAGGCTTGAAGGTAAACAAGCGGCCATCTAGCTGAGAAGCAACAAAGCTCACATAGAAGAAGCACACAAGCCTGTGCGATCATCAGGTGTTGAAGGGATCAGGTATCAGGCATCATCAGAACAAAAAATCTTATCATAGTGAATGATGTGGGGAGTGCAGAGTGGAGACCCAAAGCCCATTTGTAGGCCACTGGACACCCTCTTACAGAAGGGTCTCTGGGAGGAGATGAGCCAGTCAGGGTGCGATGTAGCAACGATGAAAAATACAACTTTCCTCTAGTTCCTAAATGCTTCCTCCCTCCCCCACTATTATGACCCAATTCTACCTTGCAAGTCTGACTAGACCATAGGACGTAGGCTGGTACATATAGGAAATGTAAACACGGGAAATCCAGGGCGGATGATCCCTTCAAGACCAGTGGTGTGAGTGGCAATACGGGGAGGGTAGAGTGGGTTGGAAAGAGGGAACCGATTACAAGGATCTACATGTGACCTCCTCCCTGGGGGACGGGCAAAAGAAAAGTGGGTGAAGGAAGGCGTAGGACAGGGCAAGATATGACCAAATAATAATTTATAAATTATCAAGGATTCATGAGAGAGGCGGGAGCAGGAAGGGAGGAGGAAAAATGAGGACCTGATGCCAGGGGCTTAAGTGGAGAGCAAAAGTTTTGAGAATGATGAGGGCAATGAGTGTACAAATGTGCTTTACACTATTAATGTATGTGTGGATTGTGATTAGAGTTGTATGAGCCCCTAGTAAAATGATTTTAAAAAAGAACATTAGAAAGCTAACCAAAAAAGCAAAGGAAGTAAAATTAAGATAAAATATTACAGAGGGATAATATTTTTACTTAATAATTATAGTATTTAGAATGTCTGAAACCTGTGTCAGTGAGAGTCTAGGAAATCAGGCATCCACTGCTGTGAATGATGCAAATCTGAACAATCTCTACATAGGACAACTTGATCATACTTAATAAAACTATAAATAACACATATTCTGTGATGAAGTAATTTCACTTCTAGGAACTTATCCTACACATGTGCAAATTGCCAAGATGCAAAGTTATCCACTGTAGTATCTTTATAAATTCTCAGTACTTGGTAACAATTATACCTGTTACAATTAATAATGGACAATTAAATGACAGACACAGGTTGTTTTTATTAAGTGCCAACCAGTCAGCTCTGACTTCAGCAACCCTATGAACAACAGAATGAAACACTGGTGATCCTGCAACATCTCCCAATTGTTATGAAATGAAAACTTAAGTGGAATGAACAAGTTCTTTCTATACTACCACTGTTGGGTTCTGGTGAATGGATTCCAACTCACAGCAATCCTATGTGACAAGAAGAGAACTGTCCCTTCTGGTTTCCTAGGCCACACTCTTGACAGGAGCAGATTGCCAAGCCCTGTCTCCTGAAAAGTCACTGGTGGTTTAAACCATTGACCTTTCAGTTGGCAGCTGAGCGCTTAACTATTGGGACGCCACCATGGCTCCTGAAACATTCCATCCTACCAGAATAATCGACAAGACATGTTAACTAAAAACTAAAGCAAGGCAAAAAAACAGAAGAAAAAAATGTTATAACTTGTTTTTAAAGAGTTAACATAAAAATATGTGTGTGCCTGTGTATTTGCAAAAATTCACAAACAAAAATGTTGCTGGAAAGATGGATAAGAAATTGACAAAACCTATGCATACAGTAGACTTGAAGTTATCCATTCCATACATTTGTTTAATCTGCTTTTTGTACATAGGAAATATTAAAGTAAATTGTCTTATCATCAATTCAGCCCAGAAGTTTTATAGATATACATATACGCACACATATAGGGTATATGTGATGTACACACACACATAAACACATACACATGCCATATACTATTTATTTTTCCCCTTTGATAGGAATGATATTGATAATGGTGGTATCATGAATAAGCATTCAGAACCATAACTCTCACCTTTCTTAGGATGGCCAGGTACACTGTTGACCTGTGTTTGATAAATGCCATCATTCTGTACACAGACTAGATGAGAATCTGCTTCTGTACTAAAACTAGCTCCAATGCTAATAACATGCTCATTAGAAGAATTTATGACTTTCATTACCTGGAAGGGAAAACACTCATTTAGAAACTCATATCAACATTATATGTCTTTACTGGTTATAATAATTCATATCCCTGATCAACCTTATAATTATCAAAATTGAGTCAGGGCAACTCCCTGGAATGATATATAAAAATGTTTTCAATAAAACAGTAAGAAAAAATGTGAAGGAAAAAAACACATTTAAAACAAACTATAAACGAATTCCTCACTAGGAAATAAATTCTCAAACTTAAAAAACAGTGGGTATTTTGGCAGTACATATTAAAACATCTGATTCAAAAAAAAAAACAAAAAACAAATTTAATTTGATGCAATTCCTATAAGGACACTTGATGTTTAAGAATTATCTGCAAGATTCAATAAAAGCAATTATACTTACATCACTGTATTTTTTCCGGGGTATTTTTATGCAGCTTTTGCCCATTTCCATATGAATCAATAGATGATCTATATTATGCAATGTATACTGGTAATTCCGAAGGTCCTGAATAAAAGAATCAAATTCCCATGAACTTTAAACTACCACTAACCATGAACATTTACCCATTTATTGAACGCTCTTAAAAAGGCTATCAGTTTATAGTTTGTCATGTTTACTACCAAAGTTCCATCCACAAAGCCAGTATCAATTTAAGTAAAGCAACTAATCCTTCCAGCTACGCCACATCAGTTACAAAGATGATCAGTCTCAGAAAGGTGCCTTGGTATTTGGAGGTGAATACCTCTTTAGGGCTACAAAAGCAAAACAAAATAGAAACAAAAACACACTCCCCAAACCAATCCCACTGCCGTCAAGTCAAATCCAACTAATGTTAATAAGCGACTGTAAATCTTTACAGAAGCAAGCAGCTTCACCGTTCTCCCAAAGAGGAGTTGGTGGATTTGAACCACTGACCTTGAGGTTATCACCCAATGTTTTGCCCACGGTTACCAAGTTTCCTTCCTTATCGATACAGATCAACTAAAATAGAGTATTCAAACTAAGCATGTATAAACAAAAATGAGTCTCCTTGGAATACTTTTTTATATCTCTAGTTAATTAACCAGTGCTGCTATCACAAAATCACCATGAGTGGGTGACTGAGAAACAAACATGTACTCTCTGTGATGGTTATTTCCGACTCACAGTGACCCTGTGTACACCAGATCCTGCACCATCCTCATGGTGTCATGATGGTGTTCAATGTGTCGATTCAGCTGAATGAGGTCTCTCTTTTTCACTCATCTTCTATCCAGCATGAGATACTCCTCCAGGGACTGGTCCCTCCTTTGACATGACGAAAGCATGTGAGACTATGTCTTGCCATCTTAAGGAGTATTCTGTCTGTTCTTCCAACACAGCTTTGTTCATTCTCCGGGCAGTTCATGGTATATTTAATATTTCTTGCTACCACCACTATTCAAAGGAATCAATTCTTCTGTTCCTTATTCACTATCCTGCTTTCACATGCAGGAAGCAATTAAAAATACCATGACTTGGGTCAGGTGAACTCTGATAGGTTTTATACCATGACTTGGGTCAGGTGAACTGATAGGTTTTGTGTTAACTGGCTGGACCAGGATTCTCGATGGTTTAGCAGTTAAGACCTCGTTCCCACTGATGTTATCTAGTACGATGCAATCACCTCCGTAATAGGGCCTGCCAGGAGCATCCATCCAGTCAGTTCTAAGATCAGGGTGGGATGTAACACTCTTAGTAAGATCACAATCCTGATCCGATCAAATGAAAAACAATTCCCTCAGGGGAGTGGCCTACTTCTAATATATGAGGGCACTACAAAAAAGCTTGCTTGCTGTTTCTAGGTCTGGATCCTGTATCTGGTTTAGTGACGTTTGGTACTCTGAAGTTCTTGTCTGCCAATCATAAAGTCATCATCAGCTTTCCATCTGACCAGTCAACATTAGATTTATTCAACTCTGCTGCCACTAGCCTATCATCTTCCTACTAATACTGGGTTCATCAGCCCCCACAGCTACATGAGTCAGGAGAAGCCTACATCCTACATCTGACCCATGGATTTGTAACTTGTCGGGACTGGTTAACTTACTCACTTCTACTAAACTAGCCATTTTACTAACTTATTTTTTTACATAAATTTTATTGCATCAAAGCCTCAAAGGCAGGTCTAAAGGAATTCTCTAAAGTGGAGCTGAACACATCTTAGATCTTATCGTCAGCCTGCTAAACCGTTACTTTTCAGAAACATATGTAACACACCAAAATTTTTTGATATCCTGTTTTTAACTGTCATGGCCTGCTGAATTAAAGCAGCTGAATTTGATACAAGTTCAAAGTTGTTGCCTTCAAGAATTAACTCATCTTTCTGGGCTTGAGAAATGGAACAAGTAGCACCTGTCCTCATATAAACCCCCCAGATGTACATTTCACCCAAGAAGTTATGGATTTCAGCAAGAGATCCATTCTCCTGAACAACCGCACTGATGGTGGAAATGAGCACACAGAGACCTGGTCTTGTATGGTAAGTGCAGTGTAACACCCTTGGTCATGTTCTGTATACTACCACAGAGAGTTCAGACTAGCCAGTTCCTTTCCATTTCCCCTCGATCTGTGAACATGAAAGCTCTTGTTTTTCTTTCCAAGGAGTTCTACATTGATGTGACTAATGGCTTCCCCTGGGGCCCTTAATAACTGTGCATCTCTTTAGGGAAATAATGTACATTCTCTGGAATGTCGTCATCTGGATACTGAGAATGGTCTTCATTCTCATAGTGCATGTGGCAAAGATGAGCTATTTTCTTCTTAAATTTCACACCCTAAGACATACACCTTAGGCCTCAAAAGTGATGTCTTTACTTTTTAACACTTAAAAGAGGTCTTTGTCAGCAGACTTGCTCGAAGCAATATATCCTGATTCCTTGACAGCTACTTCCATGAGCACTGATGGTGGAGTCTAGTAAAATGCAATTTTTAAATCATTTATTAGAGGCACATACAAATCCTATCACCATCCATACATACATCAATTGTGTAAAGCACATTTGTACATTCATTGCCCTCATCATTCTCAAAACATTTGCTCTCCACCTAAGCCCCTGGCATCAGCTCCTCATAAAATGAAATTCTTAACAGGAATATTTTTCCATATTTAGGACTATGTTGTCTATTGGCCCAGTCGTAAGGATTTTGGTTTTAAGTTGTAATCCATACTGAAGGCTGTAGTCTTTTATCTTCATTAGGAAATACTTTTAAGTCTTCCTTGCTTTCAGCAAGTAAGGTAATATAATCTGCATATCACAGGTTTTTAATGAAGTTTTCCTCCAATCCTGATGCCATGATCTTTGTACAGATGATTTTCTTGGATTATTTTATTAACACACACATGGTGTATGGTAAAAGTATATAACCCTGACATACACCTCTCCTGACTGTAAATCACACAGTAGCTTCTTGCTCTTTTCAAACAACTGCTTCTTGTTCTGTGCACAGGAGTCACATGGCCATAATCAAGTCACCTGGAATTTCATCCTTCATAATGTTATCCATAACTTATTATTCATAGTTCAATGCTCTTACACTGTCAATGACACGTAAGTAAACATCTTTCTGTTATTTTCTGCTTTGAACTAAAATTCCATCTGACATCCTTTGTTTCGGGTTCTCTTCTGAATCTAGCTTCAATTTCTGGCAGTCCTTGTCTATGTCGCTGCAG
This sequence comes from Tenrec ecaudatus, assembly GCF_050624435.1. NCBI lineage: Eukaryota > Metazoa > Chordata > Mammalia > Afrosoricida > Tenrecidae > Tenrec > Tenrec ecaudatus. Next base: position 77,466,193 of record NC_134531.1, on the reverse strand, counting down.
CTGTTTTTCAATTATGTGCAGTACTTCACTTACACGTGATCATGACATTGTTCAATAATTTCCAAATTCTACTGGATTATCTTTCTTTGGAATAGGCACAAATACAATCTCTTCCAGTTAGGTCAGTGGCTCTCAACCTTCATAATGCTGTGACCCTTTAATACAGTTCCTCATGTTGTGGTGACCCCCCAACCATAAAATTATTTACATTGATACTTCTTAACTGTAATTTTGCTACTGTTATGAATCAGGCGAATCCTGTGAAAGGGTCGTTTGACCATTAATGGGGTTGAGAACCGCGGAGTTAGATGGTCATTTATGTATTTCTCTCCCAAATTATCTGACATAGATGAGTGAGTGCTTCAAGCACTCTACCCATTGTTGTTGAAACATCTCAGCTGATATATTGTTAATTCCTGGAACCTTGCTTTAAAAAAAAAATTTTTTTTTAAACCCATTCCTGCAATGCAGCTTGGGCGTCTTTCAGGGCCATTGGTCCTTGAGCATATGTTGCCTCCTGCACTGGCTGAAATCTGACCAATTATTTCTGATAGTGACTCTGTATCGCTTCTTTTGATGCATTCTTCATGGTTCACCCTTTTGTCCATACATTTCATACTTTAGTCGGAATTCAGGGTGCCAGCTCCTTGGTCTCTTTTCATCTCTTCCTGTAGATCACAGGGTCTAGTACGCCAGGAAGAGTTCCATGGGCCTTGGCATTAATCTTCCCCTGGTTATAGGATTTTCTCATCACAGGGACACAGGTCCAAAGGGCGAGGCCCACTCCTGGTTCTTTCTGGGTGGTAGTAGGTCCTATTGTCTCTCTTCTTTGATCCATTTTAAAATAAAAAATGATGCAGGCCACACTCCAGAGACATTCCTCTTGCATGGGACCAGCGATGTAACCTAAGGATGTTCCATTCCACCCTAATAACCTTACAGAAGATTGCTTGATCACATCATCATCATCACATCACTGAGAACCATGGCCCAGCTAAGTTGGCATATATATTTGGGAGGGACATAATCCAATCCATGACCCTCTAAGCAGGTGACTTTAATGAACAGAACTATCTTTTCTCATAGCTTAGGAAGCTAGAAGTACAAATTCAGGGTGCCAGCTCTAGGGGAAGGTCTTTTTTTCTCGTTTCTTTGTGCTTTTGCTCTTGGGTGATCTTCATGTGTCTTGGGACCTCTCTTCCCCAAATTCTGCTCTGCTCCTGGACTAACTTCTCTCTAGTCCGAAAGAGACTAAAGAAAGATACACCCTACACTAATCCGTCTTCATCACTATAACAAAGGCAAGCTATTCTCAAATGGGATTATGACCACAGGTTAAATGGCTAGGATTTCCCACACATATTTCGGGAATCATAATTCAATCCATAATGCTATGGTAATAGGTAAATACAGTTACAGAAATCAGAGGTATAAAGGATCTTGAGACCTAATTTAATCCAAGCCATCCCAATACAAATGAAGAGATTCAAGATACAGTTTCTTCAAAATCACAAAACTGACTTTTATGCATGTATTTTTTAAAAGTTCAACAACTATGTAGCAGCCTCACATTATGAGTACACAGGAACTGAAGTAGAATGAACCCAAAATCAATCAAAGCCAGGAGCGTATAAATGCTGCATGTCAGCTCTCATCTCATGGTAATACCATGCACAGTTGGGTTGAAGTATGATTCATTAGTTTTCATCGGCTGATTTTAAGAAATAGATCAATAGAATTTCTATGTTAATCTGGAAGCTCCACTGAAACCTCGATTTAGCACCACAGCAACATAAAGCCTTCGCTGACAGACTGTGGATACATTTAAGATAACCTGGCCAGGAATGGAACCTAGCTCTTCCCCAGGGAAGGTAAAAAGTCTACTTGTGGAGTACCACTGCTCTCTTGCACATAAATTGCTGTTGTTGTTAAGTGCCATTGAGTTGGTGTCAACAAATAGCAGCCCTATAATAAAACAGAACAAAACACTGCCTGGTCCTGTACCGTCCTCACAACTGTTACAATGTTCAAGTCTATTGTTGCAGTCACACTCTTTGAGTCTTCTTATTTTCAGGGTGTGGCACATAAATAAGGAGCTGTTTTATATATATATATTTGTTGTTGTTTGTTTTGCATTTATTTGGTTTATTAAGTGCACAACAGTTGTTCACCACTTCACAAATATGTGCTACTGTGATACTATGGAGCATTTAATTTTTGTAGGAAACCTGTTTTAACATTGTATCTGTTCCTCTCCCTCAAAGAAAATACAGATCTTGAGTCAAATCACATTGGATCAGGCGCACCTTCGTTTTCCAAGGGAGTTCCTTACTCAAACCCTGTAGAGAATCTTGAACAGCAGGCTCTCCCAATGCAGGAGGCCTCTTGACTTTCTGACTACTGCTTTTATGAACATTAATTGTGGATTCAAACAAAATGAAGTCCCTAGCTGTTCGACTGTTTCTGTTTATCTGTCATGATGTTGTCTACTGGTCATGTTTTGAGGATTTGTTTTGTTTTCATTTTTACACTGCATTGCAATCCATACTGAAGGATCAGCAAGCACTTCATTTTCAGAAGCTATTATATTCTGAAAAGCAATTTGTCAAAAAATAAGAGCCCATTTATGTTAAATAAAGTAGAATTTACTATAAATGAACTTTCAACGTGCCAAATTAAAATAGGGAACTATAAATCTGTGATATCTGCTGAATCAATCTGGGTGACAGTATAAACATACATATTAATAAAAGTATTTAAATTACTCACAACAAGTAAATTCATAATAGTGTGTCCTATTTCTCCAAAAAGAGGTTTGCGGCCTCTGATACTTGTTAGAGGTGCAGGATATGCTGAAACATAAAGAAGGAAAGCTGGTTTCTGAGAATAACTAAAGAAGTGCTGAATGTAGCACCTGCAATTCTCTCCGCCACCCTTTTTTCTTTGAACAACTCATTAAGAAACACCAATCATAAATGACATCTGCTGACCCCAATTCTGCTACTGTAGTTAGATACCATCCAGTCAGTTCTTCAAGGGAAAAGGACAGATGAAATTCACCTTTACTGTATATTTATTCGGTGGGAGAGAAAACTCTTTCCAAAAGAGTTACGAAAACGGAAACCCAATGGGGGCAATTCTATCCTGTCCAATAGGGTCGCTATGAGTCAGCATCAAGTCAATGGCAGCAAGTTTGGCTTTTGGTTTTGTGCATCTACTAAATGCTATACTGAGCTGTGAGTTTGTATTTTCTTAATTAAATCCTACTCAGCCTACTTTACAGAGGAGAAAGTTGAGACAGACTAGCAAACTTGCTCACTACAAATACGTTAATCAGTGGTGAAACAAACTGAAACTAGGCTTGGTTGATTCCAAAGTATTTAATTTCTTTACTATATGCGTTACCATAAAAACGTGGCAACTAGGAAATTAAGAATAAAGTGACTAGATCTTTTTACTCCTGTAAAGAGTTACAGTCTCAGAAACCCACAAGGGCAGTTACACCCTGTCCTATAGGGACTCGGAGTCAGAGTTATTGCTGTTAGTTGCCATCAAGTTGATCTTGACTCAGCAACCCCATGTGACATATGAAGAGCTATGTAGAACTGCCTAGGGTTTTAGAAATCCTACAGCTCATGTGGTAGCTTTGAACCACCAACTTTTAGGTTAGCAGGCCAAGGCTTATACCAGAGCACCACCAGAACTCCCTCTACAGACGCCTGGATATCAACGTTTCTATCTAAAATTCAGAACACAAAGAATTCTGAACATAGCTTTTACTCACCATCAGTCCACAGCAAGCGCGGCTTTGCAAGTTCACCTCTCAAGAACTATCGCAAGGTCCCTTATGTTGCTCCATAATTTCCCTACTTTCTATCTCAGGAAAAAAGACGAGCCAAATTTGTAGATGATATATACCATAATGACTGAAGAGTAGCTAGTGTATTAGTCAAAATTGACTCGATGGCAGTAGGTTTTAGAAGTACATTACTCTAAGGATCTCTGGTGATGCTTTGGGTTAGCCATGGGGTTCCTAACCATAAGATGAGGTTTTCTGCTCCTGAAAAGACCTACAGTCTCATAAATCCTAGGAAGCAATTCTACTCTGTCCTACAGGATCACCAAGAGTCAGAACAAAAAACTCACTACCATCAAGTCAATTCTAACTCATGGAGACCTTACAGGGCAAGGCACAACTGCCACTGTGGGTTTCTGAGACTATAACTCTTTATGGGAACAGAAAGCCTCATCTTTCTCTAGCAGAGCAGCTGATGGTTTCAAACTGCTGACCTTGAGGTTAGCAGTCGAACAGACAACGCCTACACCATCAAGCTTTCTACTCCGCAATACAGCTTTTATCAGTGTCAGAGATTTAAAAATACTAGACTGAATTGACTCAAAATGAAATTTCTTAAGCTCTTTGATACACATAATATCAAAAATTAAAGGTTGAATTTTGTAATTTTCTATACAACTTAATAGCATCATGTCTTAAAAATCCTTTAAACACTAAACCCCAGTCATTGAGTAGATCCTGACTCATGGAGACCCTACATAGGATTTCCAAGACTCTGAATCTTTAGGGGAGCAGGTAAACTCGGCCTTCTCTAAAATCAGAGTTTAATAAAATTTACAAAGTATAAGAAATGAAATAAATTTATCTTTCACTGAATTTGTCCATTTTGAAACATTAATATTCACATTTATCACTTTCTACATTTAATTTTCCTCCTCCAGGGAAATATCTATTACTTTATATTAGAACAGTGATTCTCAACCTTCCTAATGCTGCGACCCTTTAATACAGTTCCTTATGTTGTGGTGACCCCCCCAACCATAAAATCATTTTAGTTGCTATTTCATAACTGCAATTTTGCTGCTGTTATGAATCAGGCAGCCCCTGTGAAAGGGTTATTTGACCCTCAAAGGGGTTGCAACCCACAGGTTGAGAACCACTATATTAATCATATGTCTAAAAATTAATTAGATGTAATATGCAGTATGTATTTTTTGGAGAAAAAAATCAGGAATAAAGAAAGGGTGGAAATTCATCAGTTTAATAATAGAAATTATTTCAACTTATAAATAACCATATACATAATCATTATTTCAAAACAGCTTCATATTCTGTTTTTAGTAAGGGTAGATACGTAAGCATACACTCCTGCATGCAAGCACGAGCACGCACACGTAAGTACACACACACACACAAACACACACACACACAAGCAATGCAATCCACATCACTTTTGGATGATAAAAATAAGGAACCTGTAGCTTAGAAAAATGAGAACCAGTTTCAAGTATTTCCTTCCCTAAAAATAGTTACCCTTTGATTACAGTTGTCAACTGAAAGAACTGGCACTAAATATCAAAAAATCCTCTGTCTTTGGCTTAATGAGTGGCAATACCTTACCTTCTTAATATGCAAGCAACATAAAAAAAATGAAGTCCCAACAGCACAAGCTTTTAGGGACTCTTTTACAAAAAAATAATACTAAGTTTCCCTAGGTTTATTTTGAAATTAAAAAATTAATGTCAATTTTTGTACATCTTTATGACATACCTTGGTCATCTAGACTAATTTGATAGCAAAAGGAGGTTGGTTTGAATTTTAAAAATACATAACAAATGTAGTCCTATTAATTAATTCAAAGATTCATTTTAAATTATTTTATATTCATTATATTTGAACCCATGCAATCTAGCTTATCATGCTAAAGCTTACCTTTATATTCTGCACCCAATCTCAACATTAAACGCATGGGGAAAACCTTTGCCCAGGGAATCTCTAGTTTCTGGATAAGAATTCCACAAAGAAAAGGATTACTGGGTAACAGGAGATCATCAAGGTTCTGAAAAGTAGGTGTGATAAACAGGAATCCTCCGTGATCTTTGCTACTGAGAAAACTCTCAGTAAAGGTAACATTGTCCATATTTTCTACATATTTTCCTAGAAACAAAATAATTAGTAAATATTTTAAGTTAGTTTTTTTAAAGTCTTCTCAGTTAGACGATCTTATCATAATATACATAAGGGCAATGCAAATTTGTTTTTTCTTTCTCCTTATTTCCACTCTTAAAGAAGCATCTATTGATCACTCTGTGCACAAAGATGAATTGTTACTGGAGAACTCAGGATTATGAACAAAAACGGAAAGTGTTTCCAGCATAGGTACTTAACATTTTTTCATCTTACTGCTTTGGATCAGGCAAATCAAAAACATTCTATCATCTCCTCAATAAAAGCAAAATAAAACATAGGCACACACAATCAACAAGGCATATTTATTTACATTAAAATAATCAAAATGTCTGTGTATAGACTCTGATGACATAAAATGTTATCTTTAAGGAGCTTGGAAATGATATTAAGAACCTTTAAAGAAATCAGCAATCTCATCTCAAAATAAAACTTTAGAAAGTTATCATAGCCAAAAGCATAAATGCCTTTAGTAATTTATCCATTCCCTGGTCTGAAAAGTTCAAAATAAAATGCTGTACCTTTTAGAGCATCCTTATATATGGTGATAAATAGTTTGAAGATGTCCTTAGGAAAAGTATCTTCGTTTGGCAAACATAACAATAGTATAATAATTTCTGCCTGTCCCAAGCCATGCAATCCATTGGTTGTGAAGTACCAATATTTGTCTGAGGAATCTTAAGTGATAAAAGCATAGAACTATAAATGTCAACTTATATTAACAAAAAATACTTCAAATAATTGTCCTCTGCACGACGCACAACTTTTCAAATTCCTATTTTTCCAAAGCTCTCCTCACAATAGCTTTAAGATGAACTGTATAAGGTTAATGTAAAAAAAAAAAAGAGAGAACACACAAAGACATCATTTTTTACATAAAGGATTCTCTTAAGGAATCAAACAACACATAAGTAAAAGATACATACTACACACTAAAAGGTAGTGGTTAAGAATTAGGTTAGTCTCAAAGAGAATGAAAAGCTGATAGATGTTAAAATCGATGATTTACTTCTTTCCTTTTAACTGGGTACTATGACACTAAAAATCATCTTTTATTGCTAATAATCAGGATTCTGGTTTATCCAATTATCAAATATCAAAATAGATCAGTCAATTGTTCCATGAGCATCAAAATACAATTCAGTTATAAGCCCAGGACCTTCACCTCGGACTGACTGGAAGATGATAATAAAAATCCCAAAGCAGCTATTTCAAGTTCAAAGGCATATACATTTACAACATTTCTTTATGGTTCTATCTACTTAAAAAAAACCCAGTATCTGACATTGCTTTCTCTGTTGTCTGTTAAAATCTCATTTGAAGATGTCATTAGTTCCAAAATCCTGGTTACCAATTAGGCAAAGAAAGGTGACTCATTACTTACAAAATACTAACTTGACATTCACGAGTAGATTAGCATTTAAGACAAATGTAACAGGATGTGACCCTTCAGCTTCAAGCAGCGAAATAATCTGCTCATGAGATGGCTGGTCTTCAACTATGGGCACTAAATAATGAAAGCAACATCATAATTATGATAAATACAACTTGCAATGGAAACATACATTAAATGTGCTTACAAAGAAATTATTTCTAAACCCTAACAATGACTAACCAAATTTCAAAACAAAAGCAACCAAGCTTTGTAGACTCGATCAAAACTCTGGACAATTGTTATAGACTTTTTACTTTCCCCGTGTAAAGACATTAGAACTGTAATACACATAAAACCCAAAGCAAACCCATGCTGTCGGGTTGACTGCAACTCACAGAGATGCTACTGGACAGCGCAGAACTGCCCACGGGGTTTCCAAGGCTGTGAAGCCTATAGAGCAGACTGCCATGTCTTCCTGGCACAGAGTAGCTGGTGGGTTCAAACCCACCGTTCGGTTAGCAGCTGATTGCTTAGCCACTGTGCCACCAGGTCTCCTGTATAATGCAAGTAATGAGTCTTGAAAATTTGATAAATAAAAGTGTGTTGACTATACAGTATATTTATACAATTTTACCACCTGTAAAGATTTAAAGCACTATTTTTGTATAGTGGATTTCAGTTGGCTAGTCACGCCAATTATCCTTCCAAAAATGTACCCTCTGTGAAAGTCATCAGATAGCAAAAATTCATATCGACAATCAGGAGGAAAATATGGAAGGCAAAGACTCAGACTTAAGATACTTTTTGCCACTATAGCGACGTTGGTGATATGGTTCTGACTAACGGAACAAAACCCTATCCCTCATTCTCCTCTCCTACTAGTGTTTACATTCAGAGAACATAATCATTTCACGGTGTGGCAGCACAAAGCGTACCATGACAAAGACCTGTCCTGGGAAACCAGCTGAGGTGGGAGCTGGCCACCGTATCTCCAGCTTGAAAAGGACCCTACAGATCACCTGGTTCCTTTTCTTCTTTACTGAAGAAACAGAGCCCAACAAGATTAAACAACATGCATCGAGTCATGCAAAGTAGCAGAATAAAAACCCACTGTCACTGTATTGTTTCTGATCTTTACAGGAACAGACAATTTCCATCTTTTTTTCTGAAGAGAAGCTTGTGGGTTTGAACTACCAATCTTGTAGTTAGCAGACAAATCCAAAAGTGCCTACCAGTTCTCCTTACAAGTAGCAGAATGGGTAACAATTTTTTTACTCTCAGTTCCTACACTCTTCTCATTGGCTATCAATGTGACTTAAAAACAAACCTTCTAATACAGCAGAAACATTTTTCACAGCCAAATGTCTATCAGGTTCCCTATCATACCTTTTAAAATTTTAAAAAACTTTTTTAATGCATTTCATACAAAACCAAAAAATCATGAGCAGTCTTTAAATAAAAAACAAACAAACAAACCACTCTCTCCTACCTGATTCCTTTTCTCTAGATGTCACCAGAAGTGGTGGTAAGCCATGCTCATCAGTAGGTAGAAGACTAATCTTATTGGAAACATACTTATTAATCCAAGACAGTAAATTATAATCTGAAATGCCACCAGCAGGTAAAACACTGTCTACCACGACACCACCAGTAGGACTAGATGGTGGCTTGATTTCCGCAAAAACGTCACTGTCTCGTACAAAAGAACCAGGAGAAGGGAGCCCTTCAGTTCCTGTGTTGATAGGCAGTTTCTCCACAGCCATATCCTGAGGAACAGGTTTTTGAATAACTTCATTTCTTGTATTATCTGCTATCTCATTTGGTTTTTCCTCTGTAGAATGAGCATAATCCACTGTGTTTACCATCTGTAAAATAGAGAATTAAAAAAATCAGTGAAATTAATAATAATGTATAATTTATCAAAGGGTCATGGAGGGGAGGGTAAAAAGAGGAGCCGATACCAAGAGCTGAAATAGAATGTAAATGTTTAGAAAATAATCAGGGCCACATAGGTACAAATATGCTTGATATAATTAATGCATGGATTGTTATAAGAGCTGTAACAGCCCCCAATAAAATGACCTTAAAAAAACCCAATTCATCTTTATGTAAAATCTTCATGTACATAAATAGCGGCACAATCCCTTTCAATAAAATAAAAACCAAAATGGGCTCACACATTTTTCTGATGTACAATATCCCAAGACACAAAACCACTTTACTTCTTTTAATTTCAAAAGTATGAGTAAGGTATTTTACTTTTAGCTTTGCAAGACACTGGAGGAGAAACTAATGACAAAGTGAAAAGTTTAAAAAAAAATTTTTTAAATAAAAAATGAGGCAAGGGAAACTCAGGACCCTGTACCATATCATACAACAAGCAAAAAAGTTTAGCTCAATCCAAGGCTCTCCTTGTAACCGTCAACAAAGTTTGGGCAGGGAGGGTGGGAGGCAAGCAGGGCGTTAGATGTATCCTGCGACAGCAGCCACCTGGAGTGAACCACACATCACGTCTGTCTCAGTAAAGCCCCTTTTAGACGGCTCAAGTCGGAATGAACAGTAAATGAGAATCATCTGTGAACTCAAATCATACTTACTGTCCCATTTAAAACTTTCATTTTGTTAAAATATCACATCCTCACACATGAAATGCCTTAGCATTGTGCCTTCAGTGATTGTGGCTACTTATAAAATCTACCTCAAGCATGTTGACAGACAAGCAATTTCCATCTACTTAGTATGCAAGCTGCAATAGTTTGCCTAATTTTGTATACTTAAGATGAGCCATGTGACTAACATACAGTAGGTAACTCAACAGACGCACTGCCGTCAAGTCGATTCTGACTCATAGTGACCATAGGTAGGATGTCTAAGATAAGATGACAGAGCATTATGGAGGCAGAGAGCCTCATTTTCCTACAATGGAGCAGCTGGTGGGTTTGATCACCAAAACTGTGGTTAGCAGCCCAACATCCAGCCCACAGCATCATCAGGACTCCTTAGGTACCCAACACCAATGTTTAATGAATGAAAACATTATTAATTCACACATTAATACTTGCCTCTGAGTACTTTGATATTTTACAATGAGTGTTCTTAGTGAGCTGTGTCTGTACACTGGGTATCTTCAATTTAACACTTGCCCTCTTATATAAATATGAACATAAATGCCACCAGATAATTCCCAGTATGCATGAAAGCACTAAACAAAAGTTTGTCTAAACTCAATAATGAAATCCTAGTGGTTCCCAAAACATGGGCATCTAGGGACTCTAGGTCTCTTCCAGAGTCACTGAATAACTTTGTCTTCATATAATTTAACCAAATAATAAGCAGCACATAAGAAAATATATTTGTCCTCTATTAAACTAGACCCTGAAGAAATCTATAAAAATGGAAAGCAATGCCACTCTTCCCAATAAAATTCCTTTGAAGAATATTATTTTTCATAAAAATAGTTTTTGTTAACCTAACTAGTTTATGACTTTTAAAACTAGTTTCTAAAATTTTCTCCATTTTAAATTTAAAAGAATAATTATCAATAGTCATAACCCAAGGGAGTCCCCAGTAACTGACAAGTATAAAGGGGTCCCGAGACCAAAAAGGTTGAGAACCATTGTCTTCAACTGACATTAAGGTAAAATTGAAAATATATTCATTACATGATTTCAGTTCTTCTTGAGCTCTAAGAGGCTCAAAGCATTATTTTTATAAAAAAAGTACTCCAAAATCAAATTATCATACAAGGAATTATCTACAAAATAAAATTGCATGACTGGGCGATTCTTTAGACTCCTTACCAAGGGCATGTCGGGTAAGAGAGAACTAGAGTCTTCAGGACACCTTTTACTTCCCGATGATAACTTTGTAGTATCTGCAACTTCACCATTGGGCAGTATACCATCTGCAAAGCGTACTCTCTTCTGTTCTTTGGAACACAGTCCTGAAATAAGTTGAAGAGGTCAGTTATTTTAATTTGGCACTACAGCAATTGGGTCAGGAAACGTCTTTAAAAGCTCTGTAAAACTTGCCATGCATGTGGTTGAGTTTTACAACTCTCTTTAACACACACCATTCACACAAACACAAAGAGCAGAAAGCCACAGGTGGCTATGAATGAAATGCCCAATTGGTTATTGCACAGAGGGGGATAACAAATGACAACCTGGAGGATGAGCACTCTTACAGAGCTGTTGCTGTACAGTGGTGAGCCCTGCTTCGGGCAGCAAAGAAGCAAAGATGACATTTTGTCATTCATCCAGTCTGTGGGTAAGTCTTTCTAATTCACACAAAGGCAGCGTATTAGATCAGGGCATCCCTGGGAATGAGGTACTTGGAAAAGGACTGGCCAGGAGAGGTTATGTCTTAATGACAATGGGGCAGATTTAAAGCCTGCATTACTGAAGGAGTCTTTGAGTATGGAGTGGAAAGTGAACACATTTAGGGACTAAGGGGGGGGGGGCGGGTAAAAATGCAGTGGACTGCAGAATGTGGCAGAGATGCAAAGTAAAACATTCAGGAGTGGAAAAGGGCATTAAAAAAACAAGATCATTTATAAATCAGAGGTCATTTCTTATAGTGAATTTACTTAAGAAAAGCAGTGTACCCCTTTTATCCTTATAACGTGGATATTAAACACCACTAATATTTGAAAATTACCATAACCCAAATAACCCAAAGTTGATAGAATATAACTACAAATACCATAATTTTTCCACTTTACATGATCCACAGCAGAAAACTACAAAAATCACGTCCTCCGTATGATTTTACTTATTTATTTTCCCAGATGATTTTAAAACAGTGATCTACCTTTTGGAACATAGCACAGATTAACACTGAAAAATGTCAAAATCATACACGTATTCTTGATTGTGAGTGAACATATGATACTTTTAAAATGTAATAATTTAGATTGTCAATATAAAACAATCTGTAAATATTTTAATGCAAATTTATTCTGATTTAGAGCTATATTACCCAATGTACACAAATAATCCTTTTTCTCAATGACAGTAAGTGGAAAATAGCTACAGAGAAGATAAAAGGGGGGGGGGCATCAAAACTACCTAATAATGATTTCTTTAAAAAAAAAAGATAAAAATGAAGTCTAAAACAATTGTTAGAAGAATCTGCATTAACTGACATTTACTGTTTCCAGCATGTAACAGATGAACAGTTTGTGCTTAAAAATCTGCACCTGCCTTCCTCAAGTTCCTAAACTATGGCAGATAATAAGAAAAAGAGATCCTAGCATTAAAAGAAGATTTTTGAAAGAATGGGAGATGTGCAGCTATTAACCTTCTCTCTCACAGTGAAGCCCACCTTCCACTGCAGTGTCCTTTGAGGGCTGGCTAAGGATTTAGACACTACACTTCCCATACTCCCTTTCTAGCTGTCTCTGTTCAAGTTCTGACAATGGCAGGCACTGGTGGGAGATGAAAAGAGTCTGGTTCCTAGTTTCTGTAGGGATCTTTGCAGCAACAGCAGTACCAGATAAAGCTGCAAGTCCCCTGACCCTGAGGGCTCCTGACACCCACGGTGGACAACGCAAAAGAAAGACTGAAGACGAATCAGTATGTTTGAATTATGGTGCAGGTGAATAAGTAAAGTACCACGGACTGCCAAAAGCACAAAGAAATCTGTCTCGGAATAGGTACGGCCAGAATGCTCCTGAGAGGTAAGGATGGTGAGACGTTGTCTCACACTTTGGCCATGCTGTCAGAAAGAGACCATTCTCTCAAGGCATCGTGTTTGGTAAAGCACAGGGGCAGAGAAAAAGAGTGAAGCCCCTGACAACATGGACTGACAAAGTGGCTACGACAATGGGCTCAAACATAAGAGGATCGCTGAGGAGGGCCCAGGCCCAGACAGTGTTCTGCTGTGCTGTATACTGGGTCACTGAGAGTCAGAACCGACTAATGGCAGCTAACAATGTTACCCATCAGTAAACCAAAATTCGTCCTGCAGTCTAGCGTCAACCCTATTACTGGCCCTCTGACGATTCTGACGTTAGGGCAGCAGCCACCCGCAGGTCTGAAAACCAGGCACCTCCGGAGTTCTTGTACCAGGCCCTATTAAGTTCTCTCTCTCCTTTGGGCCCCTCAGTGCTAAGGGAGGCAGGTGCTTCATGTCATGACTAATTTCTAAGTTACTTCAGCATTTACTCTGTGTTCGTCCAGACGATACAAATATGCATTTGTAACCAAGACCCTGCACTAAAATTTTCTGGCAGCTAGTCTGCTTTCGATTTCCTACCAGATCTTGACTATGTAGATGATCAGTCTTTAGTCTGGGACATAGCATTTTTTTTTCTAGTTACCTTCAGCACATGGTTGTTTAAGTGCTGAGTTTGGTACAGCTGATGGTGAAGAATTACTAGATGTTTGGGTCTCCTGGGTAGCCGGGATGGTGGTAGAGGCATCACAAGAATTCGATTTAAGATTAGAACCAGTTGGACTCATCATCCTCTCAAATGCCTGAGCTATAAAGATGGAGGGGGTGGGGGGTGGGAAGGGAGAGAGATTTAAAATATGTTAAAATAATTATTCTATTTTCCTAGTTGTCACGAGAAAAGAAGACTATCCAAGCAAGAAAAAGAAGCGGCACTCGGCAATGATTAATGTCTGAGTAGCTAGCACAGGCTCCTACTCCAGTCGGCAACCCTCCACCTCAGTGCTGTTGCTCTTAGGCCTGACTCACAGCGGCCCCAATAGAACAAAACACTGCCAACTCCTGCCCTATCTTCACAATCACTGCCATGTTGGAGCACAGTAGATCTGGTGCATGCATCAGTTACCTAGATATTAGATTTGACATGTTTGACCCCTACTACAGAAAATCATACTGGTTGGACAGGACTCTGTTTCTGCCCTTGTGCCCCTAGATCCTATTTCCAGTATGGTTCAGTCATTCTTCTATGGCATAAGGCACTTCACTGTCCCCCTGTTTACTATTCCTTAGCACTTTCTTAACTGGAGTAAAGAGAAAAAAGATTGTTATTACAGTGGTTCAATTTCAACCCACTGCTGACAATTCTGACTCTTAGCAAGCCTACAGGAAAGAGTAGAGCTGCCCCATAGGGTTTCCAAGAGCACCAGGTGAGTTTGAACCATTAACTTTTTCAGTTAAGGATCCAGCATTTTAATCACTGTGCCACCAGGTCCTAAATAATCTGCATTCCCACCACCTTCTGACCTGATGTCTAATTATCATCCCATTTACTCACTATGATCCAGCCACCCAGCCTCCTCATTAACAAGGAAGAACTATCCAGCTCAAGCCTTCATTCTTATTGTTCCCTCTGCCTGGAATATTTTTCCCATATATACACACAACCTTGATCTCACATTTATCAGTCTCTGCTCACTTTTTGTATACTCATATAGCTATGCCCTAACCAATTTATGAAAAACTACTTCTCTTATTACTGGCCTGTTACTATCTTTCTCACACATTGTTCTATTTTCAGTTAGAGTGCTGTTACCTTCAAGCATTTTCTTTACTCACTGTTCATCCCCCACATTGAAATGTTTCACGCAGACAAGAAGTCTACTGTGTTTTCAGCTGGAGCTCCAGAACCTACACCCAGTGGCTGAATAGGGCTGTGTGAGCCTTCATCCAAATAACTGAACTGGTAGCTTCAACACTGTCAACCCCGACCTGCTAAAAATGCTGCCATTGCTACAATTGTCTTCTTCCTCAAACACTGCTAAATGACAAACTTCTTTGTCTGGGCTGCAAGGGCGATTTTGAATTTGTCTCAAACCTCCCTAATGGCATTCATGGGTGTTTCCTTGAAATTCAGAGTCTCAGCATAACTTCCTCATTATCCAAAGTCTCCACTCAAACTCTCTTTCAATCTTTCGTGGAAGGTGCCTCACAAACTTTGAAGCGTCTAGCTCCTCTAATTTTATGTTATTTTCCCATATGCTACTTGAAACCTTACAGCTGACCCTAAAATAAACCTAATATGTACTTCTGGTACATCAGCTCAATGATAAATAGAACCATGAAACCACATGCTATATCAAAATAAAATATATAAAACAAATAAGTTTATAACTTTGTTCCAGAACATTTTCTCTGATCAACCCAAGCTTGATTTTCGCATTTAATTAAATCTCTTTGGTGAAACGTACCCTCTCCCCACTTCAACCCTGACAGCCAATTCTTCTCAGTGCTCAGCCCAAACTCCAATCTGCCAACTGAAAAATGCTGCAAATATTCACGGCTGTTTTGTTTTTAAAGCAGGAGAAATCACTAAGTGGGAGATTGTTCTAACATTTCTGAATTCAGCAGATTCCCTGGTCTAGCAGCACCAGCTGCTGTCTTTTGGGCTATTGAAATACCCTAAGGAAAAACCAAACACATAAATCAACCTCATCATAAACAATGGTGATACTGCAAAACTACAAAAGGTGAATATTCATTCTACTATCCTCCGAGCAGAAGTCAACAGCAGAGTAAGGCAGCTTACCTCAGACTAACAGACTCACATCAGAACTATTTGGGTAACTGTTGAAAAAAGCTATCTTCATTCAAAAGAGAAAAAAAATGATTTTTATTCTCCTGGTTAACTGGAAGTAGTGCCTGAGTTATTACACAGGTCTGGTCTACAAAAATCCCAAGTAACGTTTGCTGGGAATTAAATAATCACCAAATCTTAGAAAATTCCAAGATGACCTTAAAAGAACGTACACTTGAGTCATGGTTTACATAACACGGCATTGTGAGCACTCAAATAAGACCACCTTGACTGCTGATCATGGTAGCTAGGCAAGAAGCCGGAGGAAATGATGGAAACACACCAAAAAATCCTAAAGTTTCAGAGAGTGGGAAAAACAAAACCAAGCATATAAACACATATGTACATAAATATGCAAATCATGTGGCAGTTGTATGAGTTTATCTATAAAATCATAAACATGACTGCCCAGTATTTTATTCCCTATTTAGGTGGGAACTGTGTTTTTGTCTTGTGCTATTTATAGTACTGGATACTATGTATAGGTAGATATTCTACGAAGTTTAGAGTAAGATGATGAGGATAACAGTGATGATGACAAAACCAATGAAATGCAGCATTTAGGGACTTGTACCCGTTAAAAAGTTAATCGACAGTCACTCCAGACACTGACTGCTTCCTTCCAACACTGGCAGTATTAATTGTGAGAGTAGAACAGTAAGAAGAAAAAAACTAAGGCTCATCCCACCTAAGACAGGTAAGTCAAACAATTGTTTGCATGCATACGTTCAATAACTGGAAGAAAATGTGTCAGGTTCATACTCACCTTTACTAATCGTCTCATAGCAGACTACACATACTCTTGCTTCCTTTTCTAGATACTGGAGTTTACATTTCCTATTACAACAGACACCACAGAATACCTGGATGAAAAACAATCGGGCAAATGTGTTCACTTTTCCCCCTTGGACTCATTGTTATTTGTGTAATTTATTTATTTTTAATTATGACAAAAATATATACAACAAAGCATTCTACAATTCAACAACTTCTACATATATGTCAGTTCCATTGATTATACTCTTGGTGTTGTACAACCATTATTGATATCCTTTTCCAAATTATTCTACATAAACTCCATGTGCCCTAAGCAAATACTCTTCCCACCTTCGCCCATGGTAACTATAGGTCAAGTTCATTTTCTTTCTTTTAGTAGATTTCTTGGTATGACATTCACATATAATACACTTCCACAGTTAAAATCATTTTTAAAGAGTTGTATACACATAATCATAATCAGTTCTAATGCTCCCTTCCCTCAAATCTGTTTGTTTTAAACATATTTAAACCTTTTGGAAAGAGGCAGGCAACCCAAACCCTAATTAACAAAATACCATTTCCTTTATGACATAAATAATTTCCTAAATTACCATAACTTGGGGCAGTTATTTATTTTATATTTTCACTTAAAATTTCTGCTACTTAAAACTGTATTTCAGATAAGGATTTCTCTTCAATCATTTCTAGGTGAAATTGATTAAAAAGGGGACAACGCGGTGAGGTTCATAAGTCAAAAACTTTCTGAAGTTATTTTAATTGTTTAAAAATAGAAAGTTGGCATTTTTGCATGATGATTGAGACTGATTTGAAACCAACATCTTGCTGAAAGGCGCTGAATAAAAAACACACTATTATTTCTACAGCTCTCCCTGAGAGTTTACAGACCATGAGCTTAGTCAGAGCTCAGATGCTTCCAACTTCCTGTTCCAGCCTTGTCACTTTTCAGTGCTTCCCTGGACACTGACCACCACACTAACTTCCCTGAACATGGCCTTGACATTATGTATTAGAGGACAAAAGGCCCTGAGCCTGGATTGGGGTGTTACTGGCATATATTTCATAAAAATTAGTAATTAAACAGGTGTTCCTTATTTCCTGGCAAGTAATACCCGTGACAATGTGGTATTTTACTAAAATATCAAGCAATCTGTGAAGTGGCAATGGTCGTATCTATTTCCACTGGTAGGTAGAAAATCACTTACTCTAAACAAACGAGACCTTGCCGTTTTCCTTTTAATTAGCTTATGGGCCATAGATTTCATTGAAATGTCAATTAAAGAACAAAAAGACTTAAAATGTAACTTACTTTCCCACATGCTCTGCAGTGGTGCCTCCGTTTTGTAAAAGTAAATTTGACTTGGCAGTTCATACAGTTTGGAGCTTCTGAATCAGGAACCCAAGGAGGCTGTTTCTGGCCCAAAATCAAGCCTCCTTTGTGTGGTTTCTCAGGTAAAGGAAGTGAGTCTTCGTTTGCAGTTATAAAACTGCATCCAGCTTCAAAATTACTTTCTATGTCAATGTAGTTAGAGTTGAAGCTAACCTGAGGGTCAGCTGTAGAAGCTGTGGTCCCAGTGCTTGGAGCAACGGCACCTGCCTCACTGGGTTCACTTCTGGGAGTATTTGGAACATCTGGCTTATGTGGTTCCTTTGAAGTCCTTGCTCTGGGTGGAAGGTTAAACAACTGTTTAGGTCTGGCTCCTCCCACGTGAACAGATTGATTGTTAATATGAGAGGCTGATAACTCATTTGGACTCTCAGATTTACTGCTAGATAACCCTTGTTCAGTTGGAATTGTGTTTTCCCCTAAAGAAAGACTGCCATTTTCTGCTGTACTTTGCTTGCTGACGGCTCCACAGATCACATCAATGCCAGGATGTTCCCCGGTAGTGCCTGCTTCGGCACTGAAATATGTATTACTGGTGTCGCCACCAACTAGGCCTTTCATGTCCATCGGACTCTTTTGAGATACTGAGTCACTTACATTTTCTTCAAAGGGTTTTATGTTAGTGGTCTGAAGATACTGCTTAGTCAAAAAGGCATCAAGTTCAGCATCACTAATTAATGTGCTGCTTTTCATGCCTTCATCAATATTGAAGTAATCTAAGTCTGGCCCATTGATATCAGTGCTTGAAAAAGGAGGGCCTTCACCGTGATCAGGTGACTCTGGGGCATCAGCAAGGGAAAGCTCCATCACAGGTGCTGCAGCTGCAGGATTGTTGCTATCTGGGTAATTCAAAGATTCCACAGAGGTTCTAATTTGGACAGGATCTACCTTTTCTGCTCTTATTTTTTCAATTACCAGCTCTGGGGGCATGTTTTTACATTTTTCCTGTTTCAAGCGCTCAGTCTCCTGAAAGCATTCCCCAGCGAGAAGAACATTCTTCAGTCTTTCTTCTTGCACAGTCACCACATTGTCTATGCTATCTTTCTGCTCACTGTGAGGTAAACAATCACCACAAGCTTTACTTTCCATTAAGGATCCACACAAAGATCCAGGTACTGGGAGACAGGACAAGGAGAATTGTACATCTTCACTTGAAGTATGGACAGTTGAATGGAAATCGTGAAGTTCATCATTATCTTTAATGTTTAAATTTTTTGAGTTTTCTTTTACAGATTGTTTTATACATAAAGCAACCTTATCTTCTTGAAAAGGAAAGTCAGGTACTCTGACATTTTCCTCTTGTGAATTCGAATCATTTAAACATAAACTTTCATTTTCTGGAAGGGTGCAAGGCAAAGCACTTTTACTACCCACTTCTTTTAAAGATTTGGTGGCAGCTCCGACGGCTGCATCTACCTCCTCTTTTACTGAACACCCATCATCTTTTAGTAACTCACTCGTCTGGTCCTCGAGCTGTAAACTGTCTTTGGCAGCAAAAGTCTGAGAACTTTGTTGAATCAAAGCAGATGGCACGTTAAAGTCAACGGGTTCTAACTGATTAGAGATCTCTTTATCCTTTACATTTTCTGATCCACTGAAGTTACATGCATCTGAAAAAGCTGTGTCTGTTTTCTTGGTCAACTCTTTGGCCCTGCAGATTTCTCTATTTTGTAATTCTGAGTTGGCATCATTCTGTTCCTCTATGACAGGATCACTAACATGATCTGCTGAAAAAACACAAAAAGTCTCTAACACTGAGGACGGATCCAATCCAATCAAAGAATCTACATTAGACTTAAAATCATCAGGCAATGATGTTTTAACCTCTTCTTCACTACCAGTTACATGAACTAAATTACCCATGTCACTTATCAGATCACAGACAGGTTTACCACACCGACCCATGTACAAAGGCTTGCTTTCATCTGAAGTACCACTATCCACAGAAGAAAGAAGATCAAGTCCTGTGACATTTTTTTCACTTTGTACAGAAGTCAGTCCCTCAAGGGTTGTTTCAGTTAGGGCATTCTGATTTGTCTCAGAGGACGTTTCTGATGAGGCGAAAGTATTAATGCATTGTGGATCCTTTGGCAGTGGTGAAGTTAGTTGTGAGGAGGCCAATTCTGAAGAAACTGAACAGTGATTAGAATCATACACATTTTGTGCTTCGTGGAGATAATCTTGTTGATCTAATTAAGAGAGACACACATTATTCAGGAGATGGAAATGAAATAAAATTATGAAGATGTTATATTTTCTAAAGCTTTCAACCTAGGTGGATATCTCTTTACACCAAGTAATACTCTAAAGCTATTTTAAAAAATAATTTTATTGGGGGCTCATACAGCTCTTATCACAATCCCTACATCCATCCATTGTATCCAGCACATTTGTACATATGTTGCCACCATCATTTTCAAAACATTTTCTTTCTACTTGAGCCCTTGGTATCAGTTCCTCATTTCCCCCCTCCCTCCCAAACACTGGATAATTTATAAATTATTATTATTTTTTCATGTCTTACACTGACTGATGTCTCCCTTCACCTACTTTCTGTTGTCTCTCCTCCTGGGAGGGGGTTATATGTAGATCATTGTGATTGGTTCCCCTTTCCCTTCCCATCTTCCCCTTATCTAAAACTTTTTATTGGACTTAAAAATACTTCTGGTTTCTTACTTTTGAATACAGACTCCATAAAGTGGTGTGAATTGTACCAGTAACTCAGTTGCATCATAAAAATCAGACTAAGGAACTGCTGACGGACAATCTAACTTCCTCGGTCAACCAGACAGGAAGCTAGTCCTTTTTCTAACACTAAGAAAATATTATCTGTTGTAGTAATTAAACACCAGTTTTTGCAGAGTTTTCAAGTTGCTTTTAGCTTGTTCATAAATTGGTTTTAAAGACTTCTCTTATATGGAAATTGTACCTACAGAGAAACTTTTGGTTTTCTTATGTCTGCTTCTGGTTATAGATTCCATTCAGTGTAATACACTACTATGGTGAGTGGCAGGAGGGAGGAGGCCAGCAGGCAGGAGGAGGCTGGCAAATGGGAGGAGGGCAACCAGGCATATTTTTGCTGGGCTTGGCGCTCGCCTGGGCATTTCCAGTGGCTGCTGGACCAGCAACCACTTTGCCAGAGTAGTCTCTAGAAATAGAGTTAAGTGTTGGAGGGATCCTGGCAAGATAGCAACCGAGTAGCACACACAGCAAGGACTCCCCAGAGAACAGCGCATGGAGCCACTAAGAGGACTACCACTGCCAGACCACAGGATTTTCAACATAAAGATAAGTAGACACAAATTTACTAAAATCAGGGAGCAGCAACATCAGCCAATTAGAATCCCCTTGGTCATCACCCTGAGGCACTCAACCACCCAAAGGCAGAATCCCAGGTCTGTGAATCAAGGAGCTAGCTGCTGGGTAGGTACCACAGAGCAACAGGTCATAATTCTAACAGACCAGACTGGGACTAGGGAAAAGAAAAAATAAATTGCTTTGGCTCTCTATCCAGATCTGAAGACCCCTTATGGATACCCCAGTCAGGGCTCCCCAATAGCAGAGACAACACAGACTACCGAGCTACATGGGGGTAAGGACGGGGGAAATTCATACTTATTACTTACTTTTTACCTCCAAATTTAATTTATTTGCTAGTGCCCTAACATACCATCTACCTAAAGTTAGCACCCACAACAGAGACTAAACTGGGCAAAGCTTAGAGCACGAATTAACATACATTCACAGTTCTCCTGTGTTTTACTCTTGCCCCTTCCTTTAAGTATGTAAAGTTTTACCTCCTACCCCGATTAACCTATCTTTTAGTTTCACTTTTCTTCTAGTCAAACCTTGTTTTACATTGCATTCTCATAAAAGCATGAGCTAATATTATTACTACCTCTTTTAAAATAGTTTTTTCTATCAAATACTTGTACCTGTTCTTCCATCATTGCAAAGCAGGCATTTTTGGGGCCAAATCTTTCTCCCTTTAACCTAACTGATCCCTTCCACTTTTTTTTTAATTACCTATTGCATCTTTCACTCTCCCTCCTCTAACACTTTCTCCCCCACTTTCGGATTGCTCCCCTAACACCTAATCTAACACTCACCTCCAGATACTTAATATAAACTGTCCACCACCCCACTACTGTTCCACTTAACCACCCCCAAATGACACCACCTACCCAACACTCCAAAGCAACTCCAAGGTGTCAAAGAAACCACAGAAGACATTGGTGCACACAGGGGAACAGAAACAAAAACCAAACACCAACCAGACTTAAATGCAATGTCTGATATTGAAGAGACTATGGATTTAACAGAAAAAGAATTTAAAAGAATGTATTTCACTCATGCAACACTCAAGGAGTAAAGGTAAAATAATAGAAAAGCTAGTAACCTCACTAGAGAAACTCCAAACAGAGACACAAAAATCAAACACTACAATAGCAGAATTAAACAACACTATAAAGGAACAACATGAGAAATCTACAGATTCCAACCTAAAAGATAAGGGAAAAAATGCAAAAGAGGCTGAGAAAAGCATGAGAACTACATGGGACACAATTAAGAACAACCTGCATCATACAGGGATTCCAGAAAATAAAAAAACCCATACAGAGAACAGTCTAAGAGTTTCTGCAAGAGAACTTTCCTCAATGTTTAAAGGAGGAAAAGATCATTATTCAGGAAGCCAAAAGAACCCCAGCCTGGAGAGACCCAAAAGGAAAACTCCCTGGCATATTGTGGTCAAGATGTCTCACATCAAGGGCAAGGAAAAAATTCTATGAACAGTCAAAGGTTACACGCAAAGGGTCATCAATTAGAATACTCAGATTTCTCAGGAGAAACCATGCAGGCACGAAGGCAATGGAGTGACATATACAGAGTACTAGAAGAAAAAAACTGTCAACCTAGAATCCTGTATCCAACAAAATTATCAATCAAATATGATGGCAAAATGAAAGCATTCCAAGACAAGGAGAAACTAAAAGAATTCACAAAAGCACCACTATAAAAATACTCAACGAAGTACTATAGCCAAAAAAACCAACAGCAACAACACACCAACCTGAAACCAACAAACAAGGAAATACCTCACAAAAGCAACACAGAGAGAACACCCAAAGCAAAGAAATGATACAGAAAGAACAAAGGAACTAAATACAACACACACACACATACATACAACACACACGCATAAAGCAAAATAACAGTAACAAATACAAACCAATAATCTCACTGTTAATGGACTAGAGGCACCTGTCAAGAGACAGAGAGTAGCAGATTGGATAACAACAACAAAACCCCATCAAGATTCTACCTACAAGAAACACACCTCAAAAACAAAGACATGAACAGATTAAAAATCAGAGACTGGACAAAAGCATATCAAGCAATCAGTAACCAAAAGAGCAGGGGTAGCAATATTAATCTCGGAGAAGATTGACTTCAAGGCAAACAATGTAGTAAGAGATAAGAACAGATACTACACAATGATAAAGGGAACAATAGCTCAGGAACCCTCAACAATAATAAACATATGCACCCAATGAAAGACCCTCAAAATATGTCAATTAAATCCTCACAGAATTGAAAAAGGATATAGAAACACCAACAATAACAGGAAAGACAGAAAGTCAAGAAAAAAATCAAAACGTGGGGCATTCTCGAGAAAAGAACACGTAAATTACTATACTATAATGAAATGTACTTTTTACAGAAACTAACGATGTAAATTGTTCTTTGAGTACTCTATAAACAGAATTACACATATTTTGAAAATATACTCTTACTAAAAAAAAATGAAAAATGAACCAACCTGGGTTCTGTTCAAAATCATCAAGGAGTTTGTCCAAGTCACTGACAGCTGCTTTAAAGTAACTGTCCATCCTACCTGTAGATGCATTCAGAATTTAACTCTTGTATACCTAGAAAATAAAAGGTATGATATAATGATTTTTGAATAGAGTAATATCAAGTTATCTACTATATGCCACGGAATACAGTCAAAGAATTCTGTGTTGATGCATCTATAATTAGCTTAGAAATATTGCCTCAACATACACATTAAAATAACATTTTGAGAAACCAATCTCACAACTACACAAATGCATACATAAACTAACAGAAATGTTAAAACATTTATCTAAAGAAATAAGTTCTAGGTAGAATTAAAATTAGTAATAGAAATACTTATACGCTATATAAACATACTGTACACAAAATACTGCACATAAAAACTGTGGGATTGAGCAACCTGGAACTCCAAGGACTGTTTAAAGTCATAGTGTAATTAGGGAGCCACAAAGAACTGCAAGACTGAAAAGAGTATCTTCAAAGGAACAACAATCCTGGGAACAGACTTAAAAGCAACAACAGAAGACAGACAACAAAGGGGACAATACATTCAGAGAATGGAGATAAAATACCAAGGTGTACCCAGGAAAATAAATTTCAAGTTATTAGAGGGGGAAAAAATGTCCCCCAAATAAAGAGTTTATTCACACGAAGCTTTTAAAAGACCTTCTAAAGCATGCACTTTCAAAGAAAAGCAGCCCCAAAGGAAAGGAAATCACAGCAATTAAAATAAGAGGGATCAAACAAACATTGTTTATAATGTCACATTAATGAGGTTAAGAAAGATATTAGTAAAACAGACTTCAATAATAAATAAACTAGCTGAAGGGTCGTAGACATTAAAATGCTCTAAGAAACTACTAAAGCTAATAAAGGAATTTTAGCTTTTAGTATGTGAGTACATGATCAACAAACAAAGCAGTTAGTAATGAGCAGCTGAAAAGTAAAGAAACAATTCAACTTATAATCATAACTAAAGAATAAAACACCCAGGAATAAATTTAACGGATGGTAAATTATCGTACACTGAAAACTACAAAACATTAAGGAAAGGCTTTAAAACCTAAGTAAATGTACATTTTGTGTTCATGAACTGGAAGGATTAACGGACCTGGAGAACAGTATGCTGAATACAATTAGTCAATCACAAAAGGACAAATATTTTATGAAACCACTGAGTACAGGGAGGAACAAGATAAAGACTTTCAAACCAATGGGAGCAGACATTAGACATTGCCTGGTGGGGAGGGAGGAGAAGAGAAGAATGGACCAGATTGGTGGTGGTGGTAGGTGAATGGAAGACAGGAATCCACAAGACAGAAAAGAGGGATCAAGGTGCAGGGGAAAGGTAAACCATTGGGGAGTTTGATTACTAATTTAAACTTCTGAATACAAAATTGAAATGTAAACCCCACCTAATTTACAAATAAAAATTGGCTTTTAAAAAAGGTATCATTAATACCCAAAGTAATAGATCCAATGTAATTCCTATCAAAATTCCAACAGCCTTTTCAGGCAGAAATGGAATAGTCAATCCTCCAGTTTATGTGGAATTTTAAAGGCACCAAATAAGCTATCTTAAGAAAGAATAATAAAATGCAGGAATACTAGAAACGCAACTCACTGTCTTTGAGTTAATCCAATTCATGGCAACCCTGTTGCAGAGCAGAACTGCTTCATAAAGGTTTCTTGGCTATAAACTTTAAAGAAGCACACTGATTGCCAGGCCTTTCACACATGTTGCCTCTAGGTGGATTCAAACATCTAACCTTGTGGTTGAGTTAACTCAAACCCTCTGCAGGGCACAGGAACCTCAAAACAGACTGGTATTGATATAGTGGCAGACATATAAGCCAATGGAATAGAGTCAGAAATAAATCTGTACATATTCATTCAATTGGTTTTCATCAAGAGTGGCAAGTCCATTCAATGAGTAAAGAATATTCCCTTTAATAAATAGTACTGAGACAAGTGGATTTCCACATGCAGAAGAATACAGCTGGGCTGATACTTCACACCTTGTAGGAAAAATAACTTCTGGTAGTTCTATAATCTGGAGTCAATCTGAGGTCTAAGAGTATAGGGGTGGAGTCTAGGCTGTCAATCAGGATATAGCCAATGAGACCTCTGTGTGGGCATGGCCTTTCCTGAGGATTCTGGGAACTCCTATATTTTCTCCTTGGAGGCAGTCTGTCTGTCTCTCTCTTTCTCTCTGCTAACTCCCTGTGAGACATCCCTGTTGAGGAGAAGCCATGTGGACCTACCCTGATGCAGCTATAGGAGCTACAAAAAACATGTGGAAACCTCTGCCAGTGCTGAGATGCTTACACCACCACTAGATCCACAAGACTTCCCACCCACTGGCCTGTGAGCTTCCTGCATTCAGCATCACTGCATGTGTTTAATGAGTCTGAAGAGGACTTTATAGACTGGTATTAGACATATGGGCTAATATCAGACTTATGGACTTGATCTGGCCTGGGCTGGATTGTTTTCTCAATATTCAATTTCTCTTGTATCTAAAGCTCTTTCCTATACACACACGCATGTCTCTCTGCATTTGTTTCTCTAGGTGATCCAGAAAAAGACATTATGGTACCTTGGGAGTGGGGTACTAGAGAAACTAATCATAAAGATGAAGAGTGGATCCTTATTTGACCTCTGACTCATGGTAGCATTTCTCCTTGGGCTAGCCATAGTCAGGTATGTCCATGAAATTTACTGGGTTGTTTTCTGGAAAGAATATGGGAAGTTAAAGTTTTGATTATTTTGTTTGGTTGTAGTCTTTGGTTATTCCTGTGTGAAATGTCAAAAATGAATGTTATTAATGTATAGGTTGAGCTCAGGGGTAGAAATCGCCCCTTGAATTTCTCATGGCTGCTTAGAATGGCTGACCGAAGGTTAAAATGGCTGACAGAAAGCCTGTCTCTGGGTTTAATGCTCTCAGCGGTCTAATCCCCTATTTTGTGTCAACAGAATAGTTTAGATAAAGACAAGCTAAATAAGGATTAAACGTGATTCATTTAAGAAATGAAATCAGTATCTGATTCTACTTTTTTATACTGATTTCTTCTGATTATTGATATAATGATTAACAGAAATGTTTATTGGGAAGTATGAAAATAGAGAGTTTGTAAGCCCACTTGTCTTCAGCCATTAAAATTGAATCCTCAAATGGGTTTTCAAAATGCTTGCAAAGAAAGCTTTGAAAAGATATGCCCCACCCAGTGCTTTGGAGTACTCGGGATGTTTGTATTTGAAGAGTTTCACCTAAGGGGCTGTTGTTGATAGACTGAAGAAAAAATAACTCTTTGGCTTTTTGAAATTTGAACTCTAGTGGCTTTTAATCAGAAGCTGGACAAAATCTGGAACCATGAAGAAAACTCCTTTCTAGGACTGAACATTAAAGGGAGCCTGTGGGCAGGCTGAAATGCTTGCTGGGTGACCATGTGGAACCACTTGGTGAATGGAAGTGGGAGAAAAGCATGAATAAAGAGATGTGTTGAGTCTGGCCACTGACACATGTCGACCTGGTTTATAGGAACTAGAGGAGAAAAGGAGAGGGAGTTGACTGGTCTGAGGTTGATAACCTAGCATAAGGGGATTAGGCTTGTTGAGAATTGGTGATGAGCCCATGGTCTGAAGGCAAGGTGACCAATGGGCACCCTGGTGAGGGTAAGTGAGGCAGCCCACACTGAGTTGACCAGAACCCAACCAGATGAAGAAAAGATTTTTCAGCCTGTGAACTGGTACATCTTGCTTCAGACTTTATGGATGGCCTTTATGGATGGCCTGTCCTGATTTGACTTTGCTTATGGATGCAGACTCACAAGGTCCCAACTTGAATGAAGATTCTTCACGTCGAAAATGATTGTCTCCTCAGAGCACTGGGTGGGTTGATGTAAGTGGACAGTATAGAAATTGGATATCCAAAATTTGTGGGATAAAGGCATGAAGTAGTTGGCTTACAAACTTTCGTAGGTGGGGGAATATATTCATAGGAATATAAGATTAAGGTATAGGTTGTTACGTAACTGCAATTATTAGGCATAGGATATTTTTGTTTTGTTCACTTAAGGAATGTTATGTTTAAATGAGGGTGGCATTATTTTTTAATAGTATGCATTTTAGTTTTATCCTCTAAGGTACAGATATAATTTTATTATTGTTTGTTTGAAAATTGTATTTGGCTAAAGAGTTATGTGAACGTGTCAAATTGACAAGGGATGGTCTGTAATAGTCAAATAATCTGGTTTCAATTTGAGGATTAAAAGTTTAGGGGTGGAGTCTAGGCTGTTAATCAGGATATAGCCAATGAGGCATCTGTGTGGGTATGACCTTCTCCTGAGGATTCTGGGAACTCCTATATTTCCTCTCTCGCTCTGCTAACTACCTGTGAGACATCCCTGCTGAGGAGAAGCCACATGGACCTACCCTGATGCAGTCCTGAGTTGGAAAAACCATGTGGAAACCCCTGCCAGTGCTAAGAGGCTTACAGCACCACTGGCTCCCCAAGACTTCCTACCCACTGGCCTGTGATCTTCCTGCATTTGGTGTCACAACATGTGTTTTGTGAGTCTGAAGAGGATTTTATAGATTGGTATTAGACATATGGGTTAATATCAGAATTATGGACTTGATCTGGTCTGGCCTGGGATGTTTTCTCAATATTCAATTGCTCTTGTACATAAAGTTATTTCCTATACACATATGATAACTCCCTGGATTTATTTCTCTAGTCAATCCAGACTTAACACATAACTGTAAATGGATTTTGTACCTAAAAGTAAGACCTGAATTCATAAAATACTTAGAAGAAAACATAAGAGATAATGCTTTGGGACATCATTTTGAACAATGGATTCTTGCATATAACACCTAAATGGCACAAACAACAAATGACAAAATAGATTCATTAGATTTTATAGAAATTGAAATGTTTTGTGCATCAAAGGTCAATGAAATGAAAAGAAAACCTGTACAATGAAGGAAATAATGGGAAACATACTTGTTTATCAAGTAATTCAATATCCAGAATATATAAAGAATTGCTACAAGACACCAAACAACCTACTGAAAAAAATAGACAAAGAACCTGAAGAGAGATTTTATCCAGAAAATGAAGCAAATAGTCAGTAAGCATAAAAAACATACCCAGCATCACTGATTTTGGAATAAGAATCAAAACATCACTATGAAATAATATCTCACACTAACTATCATGGCTGTACTAAAAAATTAAAAACAGAAGATAAACAAGAGGCCATCTAGCTGAGAAGCATCAAAGCCCACATGGAAGAAGCACACCAGTTTGGCTGACCATGAGGTGTAGAAGAAACCAGTTGTCAGACATCAAAGAGCTAAAAACCGTATCAGTGGGTGCTCATTTTCCTGACACAACCACTGAAGACAAACGTGTGCATAAGCAAATGTGGTGAAGAAAGCTAATGGTGCCCAGCTATAAAAATATATAGTGTCTGGGGTCTTAAAAGCTTGAAGATAAACAAGAGGCCATCTAGCTGAGAAGTATCAAAGCCCACATGGAAGAAGCAAACGAGCCTGTCTGACCACAAGGCGCAAAAGGTACCAGTTATCAGACATCAAAGAGTTAAAAACCATATCAGTGTGTGCCCACCTCCCTGATACGATCAATGAAGACAAACGTGTGCATAAGCAAATGTGGTGAAGAAAGCAGATGGTGCCCAGCTATCAAAAGATATAGCATCTGGGGTCTTAAAGGCTTGAAGATAAACAAATGGCCATCTAGCTCAGAAGCAACAAAGCCCACATGGAAGAAACACACCAGCCTGTGTGACCACAAGCTGTCGAAGGGATCAGGTATCAAGCATCAAGGAACATAAAATCTTATCATTGAAAAGGTGGGTGAGTGCAGAGTGGAGACTCAAAGCCAAATGGTAGCCAACCGGACACCCCTTGCTGAGGGGCTGTGGGGAGGAGATGAACCAGGCAGGGTGTAGGGTAGCAACGATGAAACAAATAACTTTCCTCTAGTTCTTAAATACTTCCTCCCCCCACTATCATGATCCCAATACTACCTTGCAAATCTGGCTAGACCAGAGGATGTACATTGGTACAGATAGCAACTGGAAACACAGGGAGTCCAGGACCGATGACTCCTCCAGGACCAGTGATGAGAGTGGAGATGCCTGGAGGGTGAAGAGAATGTGGGGTAGAAAGGGGGAACTGATTACAGGAATCAACATATAGCCTCATCCTGGGGGGAGGGACAGCAGAGAAGAGGGCAGGGGGAGACCTCAGATAGTGTAATATATGACAAAATAATAATAATATATGAATGATGAAGGGTTCACGAGGTAAGGGGGAGTGGAGAGGGAGGGGGAAAATGAGTAGCAGATATTAAGGGCTCAAGTAGAAAGCAAATGTTTTGAGAGTGACGATGGCAACAAAGGTACATATGTTCTTGACACAATGGATGTATGTATGGATTGTGATAAGAACTGTATGAGCCCCCAATAAAAATATTTAAAATAAAAAACAGGGGTTAGTGAGGCTATTATAAAAACTGGCCACCCTAATCCACTATTAGTGGGAGAGTAAAATGGTACAGTTGCCATAGAAAAGAGTTTGGTATCTCCACAAAAATTGAAACGCAGAAGTAACACATGGTTCAGTAATTCTCCTACTAGATATATACTCCAAAAGACTGCAGGAATATAAACACATGCTTGCACATCACTGCTGTACTCTTTCATCTTGCCAATAATTCTATAAATCTAAACTTCATAAAATTAAAAATAAATTTAATGTAATCAAAGCATTGAAAATAAAATTCAAGAAATATCCTAAAAGTAGAACAAAAAGACAAGAAAATGAGGGGGGATTAGGTGTCAAACCAAATTCACTGTTATCAAGTTAATTCTGACTCATAGGGACCTACAGGATAAAGACAGAGATGCCATGTGGGTCTTCTAGACTGTAACTCTTTAGGAGAGTAGAAAGCCTCCACTGGAAGATCCATGGCAAGATGGATTGACAGAGTGGCTACCACACTAAGCACAAACATAATAAAGTGTGAAGATGGCACAGGCTGGGCAGTGTTTCGTTCTGTTGCACATAGGGTCACGATGAATCGGAACAGACATGAAGACACCCAAGAACGACCATCCAACTCAACTCAGTTATCTGCAATGCTTCCATCATTTAAAGTGAGGTTAAAAATATTAATGATGATACAACTAAAATATTAACATACAAGGAGGCATCAAAAAAGTTCATGGGAAAATTCCATAATCTTTTAATTCCATTTGCCATAAACTTGTTGGAGCTCCATCACAGAACTAAATTGGGACTATAAAGGAAAAGGAAAGTGCAGTATTTAAGCACTTTAAGGGGTTGGTGTAAGAGACCCAAATTCCATGTTCTATAAATTGTATGATAGAGTAGAACTGCTTCCTACGTTTCCAAGGTTATAAATCTTTCTGTCATCAGACAGCCCCATCTTTCTCCCATGCCTGGCTGGAGGGTTCTAACTGCTAACCTTGTGGTAAGCAAGCACTCTCCCACCAGGACTCCTTAGAAATACATAATAAAGGAACTCTGAATATGGAATGTGTTTAAAAAAATAAAGCAGAGGAATGGTAATGTCTAGCAATAGTTTCTCATTAGATAGTCATGTGATTTCCCAAAAAAAACTATGAAATTCATTAGCTAGTATTTACAGAATTTCTTTTTAACAATATACTACTAAACAATGTTATTTCAAATACCTAGAAAGAGATCCAGAAAGTATGTTAAAATAACCCGTTTATAAAAGGTTTGATGATGAAAATTCAGACACAAACCTGTTAACATGAAATCTTACTAAGCTGTACCTCTACTTCACATTTAAATCACCCAAGATGTATTTATTGGACCAGCACTCTATGATACATTTTAGAAAGCGAAAAAATCCCAAAAGGATCAGGAGTTCTTGAAGCATTGTGGGCTACGAGTTGGGTTGCTCCGTGATTCAAACCCACCAGCGCTCCTTGGGAAAGCAATGAAGCCTTCTGCCCATCACCATTTACAGCCTTGGAAACCCACAGGGGCCGTTCTACTCTGTGCTGTAGGGTCGCTATGACTCGGAAGTGACTCCCTAGCAGGGAGAGAGCTGTATGATAGTTGAGATATCTTCATATGGTAAGCTGGTTTAGATAATAGTTTAAATCCCTTGGCTCTTCATGCACTCAGATTTATAAATATTTTATAACATTCGCTGAAAAAATGTTGTTTTTTTTTTTAAATCTTATGGTTTGGAAAAAAAGCCATTTTGGCAGCAACATGAAAGATGAACTCTAAAATGGGCAAAACCAACTTACAATGGCGAGGCGACTCCTAAAATGGTGAAAGGTGAGATGTGAGGATGAGTACTGAGACAGTGCAGCAGAGATGGAGGGGAGCTAGATCCAAAAGTGGCTAAAAATCAGCAATCTGTGGAAAGTGGACATGAGGGAGAAATTGAGGATCGGTGCCAGGTTTCTATAACAGTTGACCAGGTAGATGGTGGTACCACTCACTGATCAAAGACTTGGAGGAAAACTTGAGTTCATTGTCAGACTGTTGTTGGAAGTACCTTGAGATCATCCTGGAGAAGATATCTAGTAACTATAAGGATCTGGAGTTGGGGAGAGAAGTCTAAGATAAAGATTTGGGGGTTGGCAGCACACAGCAATGGATAAGATCACCTAAAAAGAGAAGGTAGGAGAGGAGCCTGATATCAGATAACGAGCATCACAACATTAGAATTCCTAACAGCCACTCTGTAAGACTTTACCCAGAGTCATATGTACTTACATAGAAAATATCCAGTTAAATAGGGAATAAAACAAAATCAAGCTACAAAATGTTATGAATAGCATAAGCCCACTTGTCCACATGTTAAAAATAAAAGTATTAGCAATAGTAACAAAGGCAAAAATAGAGGGATATACACCAGTGGTAACTATGTATCTCTATACTATTGACTTAAAAAAAAACATATTTTATAAACAAAAAACTTATTTTGTTCTTTTCCTTAAGCCATAATAGTAATATTCTTACAATAAAAGATAGTAAGTATATGCTAGGAAAAATGTGGATACTGGAATACAGACGAGGAAAAAGAGTTAACTGGGAAGATTATGAAACAAGTTCAGGGCACAACCTGTACTATCAAAGTAATATGAATTACAAAAAAATTGCCTATTAAATTGAGAAGTAAAATTTTAATAATAAAGATACTGAATGTTTAAAAAACATTACTGATAGGAAGTAAACTTAACAAGCTTGCAGGACAACAATGTAACAATATCTGTCAATAGTCTCAAAAATATTCTTAGCAATTGTTTCAACATTTAAGAAAATGGGGAGCTAATAACAATGGGTACAAGAAAGAAGAATATGTTCTAAAATTAATTGTGGCAATAATTATAAAACTCTCCTTAATCTGACTCAACTATTGAATTATATGAAGTGCATTCTATGCTAATAAAACTTCAAATTTTTAAGAAAAATATAAAATAATAATAAATAAAATTTTAAAAAAGATAATTCATTGGGTCTTTATTTGAAACCATATAAATACCAACTTCACAAAAACAGAAATTTGGGCTGTCACCAAAGTAATATTTGTCAGTCAAAACTTTTTTTGCATGGGCTTACTCTGTGATCTAACCATTCTACTTGTAAAGAAACACTGGCACTTGTGCACAAGAACTTATCACTAAAAAAAAAACAAATCAATGTTGCAACCTGTGAAAAACTGTTAAAATTGTAGTCTGAAAAAAAAATTGTAGTCTGATCATCCCTGGAGATCCCCAAGACTCTTTAAGGGTGCTTGCTTGGTCCTCTGCTTTCTAATTACACCATCTGTGGAAGGTTAGATTCCTTCATGTTCTTCAATCTATTAACAAGATTGAATGGAGAAGCAGACAAGGGAATCCAGCTGTCTCCAATAAAGGCAGACCTCAAGATTTACAATAACATAAAACAATGGCACTGTTCTCAATAAATTGTTTTATGTTTTGTTAATATATGTGATTATTATTTTAAATTAATATACTTAATGTCCCTCCTCAATTTTAACTTATAAAATGAAAACTATACTGTATTTGAAAAAAAAACATTTGGACCTCAGTAATTTTGAATTAAGTATAGGGGTTCTGGCAAGAGAACCAAGTAGCAGTGGGTTTCCATTAAGATTTACAGCCTGTGTGTTGGCGGGGCGGGTAGCTCTGCGCAAGAATCCCTTTGAGACGCAATGGACTCACAGGCAGTACGTTTAAAGTGTGAGAACTGCTGATTTAAATAAACTCGGACACAACTTTGTTACAAGACATTATGATTGGAGATAATGAAATGGAAATGTTGCTTTATCAGCGATGTTTTAACATTTTTCAAACAGCTTAACTGGCATTTTATCCACATATAGAATTCAATAGTCCAGCCATATCAAGAAGAGATTTTAAAAGTTTCAAAAGAGATTTTGCTCGTGTACTACTTGTATAATGAAAATGTAATAAAGTTATGAAGCTTTTTAAAAGCAGAGGGAAGTGTTTAAAATCTGACATTAATTGAGAGAAGCAAGCAAACCAACAGCAGAAGTCTTGTGATCTTAATTAAGAAAATGGGGGTGGGGTGGAAAAAAACTCAAACTATGATTACTTTTAAATAGTGGAATTATAGTTAGTCGCTCCACCCTTATTATTGTATTATTCAATTTTTGAAATTCTAACCATGCAATTTAATGTACATGGGAGAGGGAAATTAGGTGAAAATTATATACAGTTCTCCCGGATCAAGCTTTTACAGTGGCTAAATCAAGAAAAGGGCACAAATGAATAAATAGAGGAAGTTGAGTTGATCCAAGAACTTGCCTATTTTTTAAAAATGAAAAAGACTACCTTAACATTAAACTTAGGCGCCCTGATGGCATGATGGTAATGGGCTAACTCTAAGGTTAGCAGTTCGAAATCACGGGCCGCACAGCGGAAGACAAGACAGAAATCTCTACTCCATAAAGAATTACAGTCCCAGAATCCAACGGGGGCAGTTCTGCCCCGTCCTGTAGGGTCGCTATGAGTGGGTATCGACTCGATGGCAGTCAGGGAAGATGGAATTTAGGGAGAGCTTCCCATACGCGTCCAACGAACAGGGACGTCAACGCAGCCCGGATTGTAAGGACTCTCAATCAGTGCAGCAGCAATCCCGGAGAGTGGAAAAGTTCTCCCCGAGAATCTCTCGGAGGCACCGAGGACCGTCACCGCCGCCGTCGGCGCTAACCAGCAGTGCGCGGGCACCGCTGCGGGAAGGGGCTTTGCGAGAGCGCGGGCGGCGGTGACGGGCTCGTCTGCGGGATCAAATCCTTCCAGCGCAGCGGCGGCGGCTCCAACAGGCGCAGGACACCCCCCCCCCCCGCCCCACCACCACCGGGTGACCCGGTCAGGCGGCTCCGAGGGCGCTTCCCGGCGGCTCCGGAGCCCTCGAGCGACTCGAGTGGGTGGGACCCGGCGCCCAGACCTCAGTCCCGCGCCCCGACTCCACCGAGGGGGCGGGAGAGGGGCTCGGAAGGAGGAACCGCTCCGGGGCCCAGACTCGGTCCGAGGAGGAGGAGGAGGGCCAGAGCCGAGCCGGCGCCAGGTCGGCTGGTCCAGCGTCTCCCCCGCCCCTTCGCGCCGGCAGCCGGACGCGGAGAGGCCAAGGCGGGGTACTGTGGGGAGTTCTTACCTCCCGCACCCCTGCGGAGCTCTCGGGGCGCTGGGCGCTGCGCCACGCCTGGGCCGGGTGTGAAGAGCGACCCCGGCCGGGAGTCCGCGGAACGCGCGACGTCCGCTCCGGGCTGGTTTGGTCCCCCGCCCCGACCCGGGGTGCGGAGACCGCGCAGGCGCAGAAGCGGGTTTCCTTCGGATCCCACGCCCCCTCCCGCCGCGTCCTCGGCCTCCGCCGGTCCCGAGGCGCCTGCGCGCTGCGTGCGGGGTCCGCGCTGCGGGCACCGGGTTCTCACCGGAAGTGCCTGAGGCGGTGCTGCGGGGGGCGCGGAAACCTGGCGAGCGCGGAAACCTGGCGAGCCGATGCGCCCGGGGGACTCGTTTTCTTCTAGACGCCCTGTGTCCGGGGCGGAGCGACGAGCCGCGTCCCGGTCCGGCCACCTCTTGCCTTTCGCTGACCTAGACTGGACTTGCCCCCGCCTCGGCGGCCGGGGAGCGTGGAGGGCGCCGTGCTCCGGTCCGGACCGGACCCGCCCGCCCGCTGCCAGCCCTGCGGGGCCTACCTTTGCCATTTCTAGCTGGTTTGGCTACCTTTCCCCACCTCCCCCACGCCACCCCGGACAGCAGCAGCATGAACCCAGCCCTTACCTGCAGGCCCTCCAGGGGAGACCTGCCCCCATTGGGTTTTCAAGGCTGTAAATATTCCTGGAAGCAACTGCTTAGGTCTCCTGCCAGTGGCTGGTGGGTCACAACCAGGCCTTTCCTTGGAAGACTTTCTACGCCCGCCGGTGAAGAGTTAATAGTCTTGGAAACCCACAAGGGGCAGTTCTGCCCTATCTGTTGGGTCACCATGAGTCGGAATTGACTCGAAGGCAGTTTTTTGGTTGTGACAAATTCTCAGTGGCTCGACTTTGTGTAACTTTGGTTCTGTCAACAACCACCACAAGAGCCTCCACTGTCTAAAAGCAAAAGCTAACTTCTCTGATGGCGAAATAAAATATGCATCTTCTTGTGATGTACTTCTGTGCTCATTGAGCTGCATTTTTAATCTCAAATTTCCTATAATTGAAATGAGGGAAGAAGAGACATCTGTGTGGTATCAGGGTGTCCCCGCGGCCGGAGCAGAAGAATCCATTAATTGCCACAAGGCCAAGAACCATACTGACCTTTCAAAACTAAAACTGAAAAACCATCTCTCAAGAGGATTCCAGGCAAGCTTCTACACAAACAGATGGTTGCACACTCAGCGTTCATCACAGCGCTGTCCGTAATAGCACAAAGATGCAAACCATCAACTCCCGCGTCGGGAGAAGAATGGATAAGGAAACTGGGCCATACACATAATGGAATATTACATCCTTAAAAAACAATGAGTATCAAACACCTCATGGCATCGACAAACCAGGAGGACATTATGTTTAGCAAAGTTATGTCATATTTTGTGACACCATTATTATAAAGGGAGAAATTAAAATATAGTTTTCACACTACAGGAAAAGAAATATGGTGGGGCGGGCCGCGGGTGGAGGACAGTGGACAGAAAGGAAAGGAGGGAGGGTGGATAAGAAAAGAAGAAAGAGGCTTTTGGGATACTGTCACTTTTGGTGGGCTGTGTAAAGGCAGACATAGTTTTCCTTTGTATGTTATATTCCACAAATACAAGGGAAACAAAGTTAAGTTTTTAAAAAAGCGGTCACACCTTAAAAAAAAACCTCCACAATCTTAAAAAACTTACCCATCAAACCTAAACACTAGTCTGAGTGAGTTCTAAAAGGAGGAAAAGTAAAATTGAAATGGACTTAAATTCTTCGGTGACTAGTTTCAGCAAGCTAGTTTCAACAAACACACAAAAAAGCGTTAGTCCTCACACACAATGGAATACTACCCAGTGTTAAAGAATAACGAGTCTGAAACAACATAAAGGAACCTGAGATGCTGAGGGAAATAAGTTACAAAGGGACATGTTATAAAAAATTAAAGAATAGTCTGTTAGGATAATCAACCATTTAAGATCAAAGAGGCAACATTTATCCGAGGACACAGTACAGAGGATTAGGGAAGGAGGGAGATGGAAATGAGAAACCCAGGGCAGGAAGTAGATGGGCTATTGGGCCGTGAGGGAATTGCAATGGCTGATGTGAAACACCATGTATGTAAACTGTTGATGTAAAACTGATGATCTGCTTGCTCTGTAACCCTTCCCTTCATTCACACTACACTTAAAAGGCAAAAAATATTCCAAGCAAGTTTGATTCGTGGTGAAAGATTAGAGAATCTCAGTTCAAACCCTAAATCTGCAATTTACTAATTTGTGGTGTTTCAAGCATCCTTGATCTCTCTAATCTTGATTTTCCCAAACTCTAAAGTGGAATTGTATCTTTTAGCTCAAGAGTGGAACTTTAATTAGTTGCCTAAGATAATGTTTATAATTAATTGAGCATCTGCTGTATGAGAGCACTGCCTTTCGGTGCTTTGCTCGTATCACCTACTCATTTAATCCTAAAAAATGATTCTAAGAAGTTCAGGACTCATTCTCTCTACTAGATGGTATGCACTAAAAAAGATAAATTACTACCCATGTGTCTAAAAATGTATTTTGAGACAAGTGTTTAAACAGTACAGTATATGAGGAAAATGAAAACAACTGGAAAAGTAAAACACTAATACCTTAAATAGTCAAATGACATAAATGGGAAAGACATATGCATGAACACCAATTCACAAAATAGAAACTTTACATGTCAAGTATATATTCTATAAAGTAGTCTTTTGGTGGTGCAAATGATTAAGCACTTGACTAGCAGCTGAAAGGTTGGTGGTTACAACTTATCCAGACCTATCTTGGAGGAAAATCATGAAACCCATGGCAACCAATATAAACAACTCATAGAACTCATAAATGTAATATAAAGTACAATTTCACTTCCAAAAACAAGGTTTTGGTAGCTTCTTCACCTATTATTTTGCTTAAACTTACACCAAATTGTGTTCCTGAGCACACACTGAGCCCTAACACTAGCATGTGATTAAAATTTGCTATAGATTAATCACAAGCTACATACTGGTTAACAAAGGACAGCCAACGTGCATGATTCAATTAGGTTTGAAAGTTCACACTCAAGCTCTCTGCCATCGAGTTGATCACAACTCATAGAGACCCTAGAGGACAGGGCAGAACAGATCCTGTGGGTTCCTCAGACTTTAACTCTTTACGGGAGTAGGAAGCCTCACTTTTCTCCCGTGGAGTGGCTGGTGGTTTCAAACTGCTGACCTTTTGGTTAGCATCCCAATTCATAACCCACTACACCAACCAGGGTTCTGTCAGAAACCCAAGAAGACTGTTCTTCTCTACCCTCCAGGGTTACTGTGAGTTGGATTTTGACTCCACAGCACACAACAGCAGAAATGTGTACGCTAATAGTCACTGCAGTGTTATTCACAATGTCCGATAGGTGGAAGCCATCCCAGTGGCCGTCCACGGATGAATGGATTAAAAATAAACAAGTGGTACATAAACAGGATGCTCTTCAACCATAAAGAGATGTGAAGCTCCGATACATGCTTTCACACGGCTGAAACTTGGACATGATATTATACCACTTACAGGAAAATAGGAAATCACCTACGATAAGTAAATACATAGAAACTAAAATTGGCTTGTGGTTATCATAAGGTGACCAGATGTTCCGCTTTTGGAGGGACCGTCCCGATTTTTAACAATTTGTCCCGCGTCCCGCAGCGTTTGAAAAAAGATTTTTGGAAAGATGGCAGGACATGCTAGGGAACAGCGGGAGACGGGAAGGGAATACAGAACTGCCATGTGGCTATTTTGCCAGGATATGAGTTTTATGTTATTGGTGTTAAGTCTATAATGTTAAACTTTAATAATAACAAATAATTGTTGAGAACTGGTTATCAAGAACTGCTTATCAAAGTTCGCAGTTGATCAGTTGTTAGAATTCGACACCATTGTTTGGACTTGATGAACAGTGGCATTTTTTGGCATTGGCAACGAAGAAAACATTTTGTAACTGTCTCTCAGACGTTACATATGTTTTACTAGAATAAGGTTTTTTAAATGATCACGGATTAAAATCATTAAAAATTATACTTACAAAGAATTTTTAATAATGAGAGGACTACTATTTTATCATGGAAAACATTTTAAATATTTAAGAATACTTAACATTATTTAAGTAATATGAGGACAGCCACCATTATAGAATCATTTTTTTAAATCATTTTATTAGGGCCCATACAACTCTTACCACAATCCATACATACATCAAAATGTAAAGCACATTTTTACATTCATTGCCATCATCATTCCCAAAACATTTACTCTCCACTTAAGCCCCTGGCATCGGGTCCTCATTTTTTCCCCTCCCTCCCCGTTCCCGCCTCCCCCCTCCCTCATGAACCCTTGATAATTTATAAATTATTATTTTGTCATATCTTGCCCTGTCCTACGTCTCCCTTCCCCCACTTTTCTGTTGTTCGTCCCCCAGGGAGGAGGTCACATGTAGATCCTTGTAATCAGTTCCCCTTTTCCAACCCACCCTCCCTCTATGTTCCCAGTATTGCCATGCACACCACTGGTCCTGAAGGGATCATCTGCCCTGGATTCCCTGTTTCTGGTTCCTATCTGTACCAGTGTACATCCTCTGGTCTAGTCAGACTTGGAAGGTAGAATTGGGATCATGATAGTGGCTAGTGGGGAGGAGCATTTAGGAACTAGAGGAAAGTTGTATTTTTCATCGTTGCTACATCGCACCCTGTCTGGCTCATCTCCTCCCCTAGACCCCTCTCCAAGGGGATCTCCAGTGGCAGACAAATGGGCTTTGGGTCTCCACTCTGCACTCCCCCCCCTCATTCACTATGGTAAGATTTTTTTGTTCTTTGATGCCTGATACCTGATGCCTTCAACACCTCATGATCGCACACACTGGTGTGCTTCTTCCACGTGGGCTTTATTGCTTCTGAGCTAGATGGCCGCTTGTCTACCTTCAAGCCTTTAACACCCCAGATGCTATATCTTTTGATAGCCAGGCAACATCAGCTTTCTTCACCACATTTGCTTATTCACCCGCTTTGTCTTCAGTGGTTGTGTCGGGAAGGTGAGCATCATAGAATGCCAGTTTAATAGAAGAAAGTTTTCTTACATTGAGGGAGTACTTGAGTAGAGGCCCAATGTCCTTCTGCTACCTTAATACTAAACCTATAAATATATGCACATAGATCTATTTTCCCATCCTCATATATAAATATATTTGCATATGTACATGTCTTTATCTAGACCTCTATAAATGCCCTTTGCCTCCCAGCTCTTTCCTCTATTTCCCTTGACTTTCCTCCTGTCCCACTATCATGCTCAGTCCCCACCAAGGTTTCAGCAATTCCTCTTGGTTACATTAGCCTTGATCATGCTCTACCAGGCCTCCTACATCCTCCTCACCACCAATTTGGATCACTTGTTGTTCCCTTGTCCCTGGGTTTGTTAACACCACTTCCTTTCCCACCACCTCCCCTTCTCCCATGTCCCCCCAGAACTGTTGGTCCTACTATTTTCTCCTCCAGATTGTTCATCCAACTTATCGTATTTAGACAGACCTGCGGAGATAATAACATGCACAAAAACAAGACAGAGCAAAACCAAGCAACAATATACAACAAAACAACAACAAACCAATGACAAAAAACCCCAAAACAAAACACAACAAGAAAGAAAAGCATGTAGTTAGCTCAAGGATCATTTTTTGGCCTTTAGTAGTGTTTTGAATCATCTTTATAAAAGAGTATATGTAGATAGCATATCAAGATGTGCACATTGGACCTAGCCAAGTGATTAGAATATGTGTCATTTTAAATCTTACTTTTAGTCTCTGGACAATGTTGATTTTCTATAATGTACATGTAATAATTTTATATCCTGAATTTGTTTTAATCTAAGGGATGTGCTAAATTGATGTGTAAATCTAAGAGACTGGGCCCCTGATTGTGAAGGGTATGGTCTTTTGAGTCATTAATTTCAGCTCCAGCACTAATTGGCAATGTGACCTAACCTTGCTAAACTTAGGTAATCTTATAGTCCAATGATGGTTGAACTAGTAGATTGTATGGGATAATCCGTGTACAGTGCTTCAAGGAGGACATTCAGTATAAATGAGCAGTTATTAGTGGTGGTTAGCTCCTTGGGGCAGTGAATAACTTTTATTCATGTTGATACATCAGTTTCCTATGAGTTTGACTATTGCATATTGCTTCCCTGGAACACAATGACCCTTAAATATATTGAAAAACTCAATTTCTTACTCTACTAAACAAGACATTGGGGATACATAAGGACACACGATTTTCACCTTAGGAAAACCTATAATTAAAAAAAGACATAATAAGGTTGCCCATATAAAATTTACAGCCCTCGATTACCTTTTTATATATAAATATTTAATGGTAGAAATTGAATTATCAAGTTCACAGAAACAAACCACTATAATTTTCGTAGGTTTTTACAAGTGTGATAGCCTACCCTAATTAAGTCTTGGGTGAGTATTTAACTTGGATTCCACAAATGTCTGATCCATGGAGTGGTTTAAATACAGAAAGAAAAATAAGTAAAATCAATCAATCACCTTGAAATCAATGACTATTAATCTAACCAGTAGTTCTCAATAGGGTAGTAGGGTTGGGGTCTGAATAGCACGGGTGGAATTTTCCCTTCCAAAGGACATTTATCAACGTTTGGAGATAACTTTGAGTGCCATAACTTTGCAGTTTCCACTGGCATCCAGTGGGTAGAGGCCAAGGTAAACGCCCCGCAATGCATGGGATAGTCCCTGGGATGGCTAGATTGTAGGTCAATTTGCACCTGTGTGAAAGTAGGGGTAGATTCCAACCTATCTCTCAGAAGATTTCTCCATGGAGGTAGAGTTAGAAGGGTGACACGGGGAACTTCTCTCTCTCTTGCCCCTTTTTACCTCGCTTGCATGGCGCACCTGGCTCTGCAGTTGGCGGTCCACGCAGCGTGCAGAGCAGGCAACAGAAGAGCAATCCAGAGTGCAAGCATTATGGCCCAGACATTTAGCCTCTTGTCCTCTGGCACACAGCAATAGCTCATACTCATTGTTTACTTCCAGTGCACATAGACCGGTTATTACCAGGGACTTTTCAAATAGTTCATCATCTCCTGCTTTTCTGAAAAACTGGTCATCTGTAAAACTGATACGGTAACTCAAAATCCAGACGATGAACAATGTTGCTCATGTGTGAAGAAGAACCTCAAAAATTTAGGGATCCTCCTAGACCTAGTGTTACGCACAACCCTTTCCAGTGGAGTCCTTTCTCATAAGGGCAACTGAAGAACACTTTCTGTCAACTGGCTAACAGCCTATACCAGGCGCTACTATTTAGCATTCCTTCTTAAAAGAGCTACATCTCCGCATTCTAAGGCATCTATTTGTAGTACTTACAGGACAATCACTAGAGTGACACATAATTTCTATTTATTTTGAGTTCTGGAAGCAAAAATATCAGCGTCCTCCCACCCCCAGCCCCATCCAGAGTACATTTTGAAATCCACGATAAAGTAACAAATAGTAAATTAACAACACAATAAGGATATGTTTGTTAATAAATCCTACAAAACTTCTTTCTATACC
Source organism: Tenrec ecaudatus (assembly GCF_050624435.1). Classification (NCBI taxonomy): domain Eukaryota; kingdom Metazoa; phylum Chordata; class Mammalia; order Afrosoricida; family Tenrecidae; genus Tenrec; species Tenrec ecaudatus. The sequence goes on along the minus strand of NC_134531.1, from coordinate 77,422,922 downwards.
TATAGTAAAAGTAGAAACCGCTGATATCTATTTTAGCATATACTTCTTTTTTTTCAGTGTTGCTCAATGATTTTCCCTGCTGATGGCACTGATGCACTCACTGCAAGACCCTGCCCTGCTTATAAATTGACAGGAAAGTGGAAATTAAGTTGCATGGACATTGAAAGGTAAGTTGTGCTTTATTGTCTATATACAACTGTTTTAGAAAGGCGCCCTGGCGTTGGGGTGGGTTAGGCGTTGGACTGCTAGCTGCAAGCTGGCAGTTCAAAACCACCAGCTGCTCCATGGGAGATAATCAGGCTTTCTACTCCCATTAAGGTTTTACTGTCTCAGATGCCCACAGGGGATTTCTACTCCAACATACGTATGATAAATGGGAATGGACTCAATGGCCGTGAATTTGAAATCGTGTTTTGTTTTCGATATTATAGTGATATTTTGACTATTATCATCAATTAAATTTATTAACCTGGGCTCACCATGCTATGTATGGAGTCCTGGTGGCATCTCAGATAAGCAATGGATGGCCAGCCTCTGAGCTGGCAGTTCAAATCCACCAGCCACTCCATGGGATAAAAGATAATACTGTCTGTTCCACTCTGTGTAAGTTGTTGGCTGTCGTCATGTGTCTTTTAGTTCCAATTTCATAGTCACCTGACGCATAACAGAAGGACACACTGCCGGATCTAGACTTCCTCATACTGTTGTCCGGTTGGACCCATTATTACAGCCACTGGGTCGATCCATGTCCTTGGCAGCCTTCCCTTTACACTCACCGTCCATCTTACCAAGCATGATGTCTACACAATCACTGCCATCGAGTGGATGTCGACTCACAGTGACCTTATAGATACTCACAAAATTAAAGCATCAGTAAAGCATGCACCTGGAATTTTAAACATAGTAGTACCACAGTTTTGTAGCAGAATTATTGCTCATCTGAAGTTATGTTGTAACATTCTAGATTTAAGAAATGTACATAGAGTGACAGTTTGTGGATTCTGGAAGAAATAGTCAACCAACTTGTTCTCATGGTCACTACCTTATGTGTCATTAATGACATTGCTCCAGATAACTCACCTAACTGGTCCTAGAGCAGCAGACAAATTATAATAAAGGTCTTATCTTCTGGAAAAAAAATGTTTGTTTGTTTTTTTGGTGTTGTCCTTGTAACTAAGCACTTTAACATGGTCACATAGTGCTTTGAAATGAATGGCTAATACGTACATTGACGTTTCAGAACACATTCAGTGCTTTGAGGTCAATACATTTTGAGTCCTAGTGTTGCCGGCTAGGATCAGTCCAGTAGAGAGACCAGTGATGCCCTGGCTGAAGTGCTTGGTTGCTAGTAGTCTGAACCATCAGTTGCTTTGCAAGACAGAGATGGGACTGCGACGGGCTTCCTTCTCCTTAGAATCCCCACGGAGCAGTTCTACTCTGTCCTATGGGGGCTCCACAAGTTGAAATTGACATAATGGCAATGAATTTGTTTTGTTTTTTCATAATAAGATTGAAGAAATTTGAAAAAGAGAAAGAAATAAAAAATTGTATTGGAAGTTTCTTTTGCATCTAGAATTTCCTCCACCCACTCATTTTCTTCACTTATGAAAAGAGACGGCTTTACAAATTCTTAATACTCTAAAACCAAGCTTCCTTAAATCACCAAGATTTCTGGTTACCTTTCAAAGTAGTAAAACCTGCAGCTAGTTCAGATTATGGTGGAATAGTCTTAGGAATAAATTGTACAAACATGTTAAAATTGGAATGAGTTCCTCAAGTGTGGGAATTTTAATGTGAACTGAGCTCTTTAGAGGTCAATGCTGATACCTGGAATTTTTTCAGCAGTAATTATTCAAATTTTGTCAATATTTTTTCTTTAATAGTTTATCCAGTACTGCCTTTGAAGTGCAGATTTCTTCTTCTTTCCAATCAATTTATGCAATCATATAAATTTTAACCAAGATTCTTCACAAAGATAGCTATATCATTTTACTGGGGGCTCTTACAGCTCTTATAACAATCTATATATCAATTGTATCAAACACATTTGTTCCTATGTTGCCATCATCATTTTCAAAGAATTTTCTTTCTACTTGAGCCCATGGTATCAGCTCTTCTTTCTTTCCTCCCTCCCCTCCCCTCCCACCCTTGTGACCCCTTGATAAATTATAAATTATTATTATTTTCACATCTTACACTGTGTGGGAGTTACATAATCTCTTGTCAACTAGTGAAGGGGTGGAGCCTAGCCTGTCAATCAGTTCATAGCCAATGAGACCTCTGTGTGGGCATGGCCTTCTGAGGATTCTGGAAACTCCTGTCTTCCTTCTTGAAGGTAGGACACATACTCTCTCTGCTTCATCTCTCTGCAAGGCATTCCTGTTGACAAGCCACATGGAGCTATGCTGATGGAAGCCAGAGCCCTGGAGGAGCCATGTGGAGACCCATGCCAGTGCTGAGATGCTTGTACTGCCAATGGATCCACAAGACTTTCCACCCACAGGCCTATGATCCTTCCTGCACTCAACATCATTGCATGTGTTGCGTGAGTCTGATGAGGAATTTACAGACTGCTATTGGACATATGGGCTAATATCAGACTTATGGATTTGATCAGGACTGGGTTGTGAATGTTCTCTTAATATACAATTACTTGACTTACTCTCACTCACTCTCTCACTCACTCATCACTCTCTCACTTACTCTCACTCACTCTCTCACTTACTCTCACTTACTCTCTCACTTACTAATTCACTCACTCTCTCACTTAAATAAAAAAATATATACAATTACTCTTTTATATAAAGCTCTTTCTTATACACATGAGTCTATAAATTTGTTTCTCTAGTCCACCCAGACCACACACAGTGTCTGCTCTCCCTTCACCCATGTTTCTGCTGTTTGTACCCCTCAAGGAAGTGGGGGACAAAGATCTTGTAACATTTCCATAGTTTTATTGACATGTAATTCATACATGGCGTATCATATATTCCAATAGTATGAACATATTAAAAGAGTTGTGCAATCATTACCATAATCCATTTTAGGACATTTTCATCTTTATTGTATTCACTATTAGTAGCTCCCCATGCTCCCCAACATCCCCTGCCATAAACCCAAGGAACTATTCATTCAGTTACTCTCTCTAGATTTACCTATCCTGATTCCATAAACCAAAAATCATACTTCAACACCTCTCTCAACTATTTGCTAGTAAACGAAAGACTGACACATTGAATTGTAAACTGCTTAACTGTTTCATAGGAAACAGCCGAGCTCATTTACTTCCGTAACCCTTACAACTCTTAGCACAGTGCAGCGCACAAAGGAAGCACCCATACACACACAGATGCCATACAGCATATACCATTTCATCTGAAGGCTAAAAGGATTTGAGTTTTCTAGGAGCCTTGATGGTGGAGTGGTGACAAATTGGGCTGAGATCCGCATGGCTGGTAGTTTAAAACCACCGGCAGCTCTACCGGGAGAAACACTGGGCTTTTTACTCCCCTGAAGAGTTACAGTCTCGGAAACCCAGAGGGGTTGCTATGAGTCAGCATGTACTCTATAAGTGTGAGTTGCCTTCCTTATTATTTTCCTTAAACTTATATCAAATTCTTCTTTTGTCACATTGAAAATGGGCCAGATAGGAGCTTACCCCAAAGTGTGATTTCAAGGCAAAGCCAGCCTACAGTTAAAAGTTGGTGCGAATACTTACCTGGCAGGGGCAATGCCATGATCACGAAGGTGGTTTTCCCAGGGCGAGGCTTATCCATTTCACTCCAGGTGTGCTGACCCCTGCGATTTTTCCCCCTTACCCCCCCCAAAAAAAAGTTGGTGCAGAGAAAGCACACCACTATGTCTAAGACTATCACCTTAGGACAACCATCTAATTTGAAACTTAGAGACACCCTGGGGCCCACCTTTCAGTGAATTAATCGAGCCTATAAAATAAGCTAAGACACCCAGGATGAACGTGCTTCTAAAACGCATCAACTTTATGACATCAGAAGGACAGCATTTCCTCAAAACCAAGGCGAGGAGGCTGGAGGGACAGGAATGGGAAGTACAGAAACAGGGGACTCAAAGAGGACTGATGCCCTGTGAGGATACAGCCAGAGTCATAACCAATTTGCCTATTAATCATTGATTGGAAACTAATTTGCTATGGAAACTCTTACCTAAAGTAAAATGAAATTCACCTGAAGTTAAAAAAAAGTATGGCCTCCACAGGTAAGCAAAAGACTGAATGGCATGATGTTCTTTTCAGAATGTGTAGAAAAGTTGGAAGAAAATTCACTCAAATATTAACTGTGATCTCTTGAAATGGTAAAATTATGAGTAATTCACACCCCACCTCCCCAATTCTTCCTACTTCTCCAGATTTTCTACAGTGAAAGGCCTATCTATTTTGCTAATCCAAGATGAAAAATTTAATACTCTCTTTTAAAAAGCATTGTGGAATTAGTAATTGAGTCAACAAACTACCTAACATACATATGCAATCTCTGAATGCAACATGTTGCATGACTCTGAGCCACAAGAGACAAACAGCCCACAAGGACGGGTGAGCTACAGTACTTGTGTCTGGCTTCCTATGTCTTCGTCCCTGGGCTTGTGGATGATCCTAACATCAAGACCCAGGCTCTCTGAGGGTATTAGAACAGAACTCTTGGCCGAACATTTTCCATTTGCTCTTCTCTTAGGTTCCATTGTGTTTGGACAAGGCTGAGTGACTGATTTAGGCAAATGATTTGTGATGTGTCATTTCAAGGCTGGATTTTTTAACTCACCAATCAAGAATAAGACCCTCAGGAAGCCCCTTTCTCTCTGGCTCAGGAACCTGTAGCAATTATCTGGGTTTTCAGAAATGTAGTTCTTACAGGAGAGGGGAGTTAAATATTGGACTCTTTATTGGTGACTTTTTAGAATAATGATTTGGTTCCCTGTGTCTTCTAAAAGAGATCAATTAGAAATTGTATAACGAATACATGTCATATCCATTATTATGATTTTATAACAAAATTATTAAAATAGTAAAAAGACCCTAATTAAAATGAAATCTGATTAGGATTTGACTAAAATTTTAAGGTTAGTGTGTTAGTCTGCGTACATTACAGAAACAAATCCACAGAAACTCATATGTATACGAGAGAGTTTTATATAAAGGGTAAGTGCAACTCAAGCAAACATCCCAACCCAGTGCTGCCCAAGCCCACTAGTCCACCATTAACCCATTAACCCATATGTCCAACACCAATCCACAAAGCCCTCCTCCATCTCACAAAATACACACTATGAACGCCAACTGCAGGAGGAAAGCTGAATCAGTGAACGTGTAAGCATTTCAGTGTTGGCAGGGGTCTCCACGCAGCTGCTCCAGCACCCAGGGCTGCATCCGGGTAGGTCCATGTGGCTTCTCCTTGGGGATGTCTTGCAGGAAGTGAGCCTTGCCAGCTGAAGCAGGCAACTGGCTAAGGCAGCTGCACCCTGGTCCAACCATCAGAAAGCAAGAGACCCGAGAACTACAGAGGTGACGCTCACGGAGCCATTTATCACTCCATCCTTCAATTAACCCCACATGTGTTTATTGGCCAGGTTGACACAATAAACTTTAACTATCTCAGCTAGATTTCTGGTTGTGTTTTTTAATTAAGTCACAAAAGAGGTTAAGTTAGAAAGCATTTGCAAATTCTTTGTTGTTGTTGTTGTTGTTGTTTGGAGCCATCAAGATGGCTCTGACTCACAGTAACTCGATACACACAGAATGAAACCCTGCCTGTTCCCACACCATCCTCCCCATCGTTATGTTTGATCCCTTGTTACAGCAACTGTGGCAATCCATCTCATCAACATTGTTCCTCTTTTTCACTGTCCTCCACTTTATCAAGTATGATGTCCTTTTTCAGAAACTGTTGTCTCCTAATAGCATTTCCAAAGTATGTGAGATGAAGTCTTTTTCACGATGGCCTCTAAGGTTCCTTCTAGCTGTACTTCCTCCAGGACATATTTGTTTGCAAAACTATTATTTACTTTTCTGTGGCTAAGTATCATCATGACTCCATTCATACCTCAAAATTTCTAAATACAGGTTTGATATATTAGTATAGGTAAATTCATTTAATGATTGAAAGTTGGCACAAGGAGCTCAATAAGATGGAACTGACATGATGATCAGGCTTAGAACAAAGGAATCCTAGTGGCACAGTGTTTAAGCACTCAGCTGTGAATCAAAAGTTCAGTTGTTCAAACCCACCAGTTGCTCTTAGGGAGCAAGATATGGGAATCTGCTCCTTCATAGATCAGTAGCCTTGGAAAACCTATGGAGCAATTTTGCTCTGTCCAATACGGTCACTCTGATTGGCTTATAGAGTCAAACATTGGTGATGGGATCAAACTAATAGCACTTAAAACTGTCACCAGAAAGCTACTTGAGATTTACAAGATTTATAGCCTTGGAAATCTTACTGGGCAATTCTACTCTGTCGTAGGTTCTCATTGGCTGGATGGCAATGGGTCTGCTTTATGGCTTATAGAGAGAAGAACCAATTGTTGGTGATTTAATTCCACCGACAACTAGTTATGGCCAGCAAGAGAACTGCAATTCAGATTACAGAGGTGCACTGAAATATTCTACTTGTTAGTCACTAGCATATTTTGTGAGACAATGCTCAAAACAAATGGTTAACATCCCTTTGTCCTTTGAGTTATATGGGGGTTCGGGGGTGGGAATGAGCTGGGACTATCTCCTTTTCTTGCCTTATGTCAAGAAAAGAGATCATGATTTGGGGCGGCCTAACCCAGTAGCTTTCTTAGGGACTTGGTTCAGGGAAGCACAGTGTGACATCAGTGGGAAGATCCATGTGAGCTCATCTTCCAGCCTCAGGACTCACGAGGCAGAGGCCAGAGCTCTACAGCAGCATCACAGTGCTCACAGAGCAATGGCAAGGATGCAACGATGGGGAGACTGGCTTGACCTCCTAACTTGGACGTAGACGCCCTCTTTTGTTTCAGGATCACACTGAGGGAAAGAGGGGAGCCCCAAAACAATTGGTGGCTAAGTTTTCCCCCTAGACCCACAACAGATGATATTTAATTTAGGAAAGAAGAAAATCAGTATATCTTGTATCCTGGCATGGTGGAATAAAGGTCATGTCTATTATATGTGGTTTCATAACGGGAACCTCTCAAACAGCTGCACCCTCAGCTGCTAATGTAAGGTTAGTGGTTTGAGTCCATCCAGAAACGTCTTAGAAGAAAGCTCTGGTGGTTGACTTCCGAAAAACCAGCCACTGCACACCTGCTGGAAGCCAGTTCTCTGCTGACACACTGCTGGTTGCCAGGATGCAGAGCCGACTTGGCCATGGGTGCATTTGTTTGTCTTCTTTTGGGACAGATGACCATGTTTCTGCTGTCTTTTTAACAGCGATCTGGTAGTTGGTTCAAAAAGGGGATTTTTTATTAAAAATGTCTTTGATTTACTCCTTCACATGAAAAAGAGGTCTACTGATAACCAGAAGAATCTTTCCCCACCCTGTAAATTTGCCTTGGTAGAAATATAAAATTCACTTAATATTTATTTTAAAGAAACGTATGGACTCACATATGGATGAGGTTACGGCCCAATTTAAACACTATATATCTCTCTATATAGATATATAGATATACATATATTCATATCCAGCCAATTCTGACTTCCAGGGACACCACAGGACAAAGTAGAGCTGCCCCATAAGGTTTATAAGACTGCTACATCTTTCTCCTATAGAGAAGTTGGTGGGTTCAAATTGCACGGAATATTGCCAGTCTTTTAATTTATAGCCAAGCCCTTAACCACTGCACTACCAAGCCTCTCTGTATAGTATATAAACAATACAAAACCCAAAGATATCTATAGGGAATGTGCACTAAATAGGAGAAGTCATTTCCCTGTCCAAGTCTCTTCAAACATTAATAACTCCTGGACAAGATCCTTGGGCTTAAATCAATGCTGATTTTAGTTTTCTCTAAATAGAACTTTCTTTAGTGATCTTTGTTTTAATTTTAGTGGTGGTATGGTAGATAGGTTTTGTGTCAACTTGGTTGGACCAGGATTCTCCTCCATAATGTAATTTGATGTAGGAGGTCCGCTGGTCAAGGTGTTAATTGGTGGGTGACTAATTAGTCCCCTGTACCTCTCTTCACCTTGTAGCTAAAAGCATTGGGAGATAACTCAGTTCTTTATGACCTCTTTAAGATTCTTTTGAACCCTGCATGTCATTGTGGTAACTTAGAACATAGTGCTTTTATTATTCAAATATTAAGAAAGTGCGACTGGTTAAGTAACATTTGCATAATAAGAGTTCAGGAACGTTTTTAAAAGCAAGTTCTTTGATGTTTGTTTTGTAACCATTCCCTTGTAAGAAGAAAATAAAAACCAAGCTTTGATTATACTCGGAACTTCAGTCCATCAGACTGTTGTCCTCCCAATCCCATGTTTTGTACGTCTCTTTCTTTTCCTTTCATCCGCAGCCTCATTTCAGATGCAGCTTGATACGGGATAGCTGGTCTAATCCCCCGTAATTTGACATAATGTAATCAACTCCACCTCTCATTTTGTGTTGCTATGGTGCTGGGGGCTAAGTCATTGGTAAGTACAATGTCAGCAGGGTCACTCAGAGTGAACAGGTTTCAGCATATATAAGAACAGATTAGGGAGAAGGAATAGGCTGTTCACTTCAGACTAATTATCCACTGAAAACCTTATGGATAGCATCAAAACATTGTCAGATACTGAAAAGCTCAAGAATAGAAGCAGAACATTGTCAGAGATTGTGCCAGAAGGCGAGCCCCTTGGGGGTCAGAAGGCACTCGAGATATGACTGAGGAAGAGCTGCTTTCTCAAAGTAGGGTCAACCATAATGACACAGATGGAGAAAAACCTGTGGGAGTAAAGGCTTCGGACCTTCATTTGTGGATGGAGCATGACTCACAATTAGAAAATATAGCTGCAAGTATCAATTAATAATTGACACTTGGAATGTACAAAGTATAAGTCCCGGGAAATTGGAAGTTGTAAAAAATAAAATAGAATGCATAAAGATCTATATTCTAGGCATTAGCTGAAATGGATTAGTATTGGCTATTTTGAACCAGAAAATCATATGGTTTACTATGCTGGGAATAAAAGATTCAAGGGAAATGGTGTTACATTGATCATCAAAAAGGACATTTCAAGATCAACCTTGAAGTACAATACTGACTGTGATAGGATAATGCCTAACCACATATAAGAAAACAGTCAATACAATTATTATTCAAATTTATATGCCAAACACTAAAGCAAATGATGAAGAGATTGATGAATTTTACCAACTTCTTTAATCTGAAATAATGAAACAAGCAATCAAGATGTACTGCTTGATGGACATTGGGCCTCCCTCTACTCAAGTACTCCTGCAATGAAAGAATATGTTGTTCTATTAAACTGGCATTCCATGATGCTCACCTTCCTGACACAATCGCTGAAGACAAAGTGGGTGCATAAGCAAATGTGAAGAAAGCTGATGGAGTCCGGCTATCAGAAGAAAAAGAGTCTGGTAAACAAGTGACCATCTAGCTCAGAAGCACGAAAGCCCACATGGAAGAAGCACACCAGCCAGTGTGATCATGAGGTGTCGAAGGGATTGGGTATCAGGCATCAAAGAACAAAAAAACATATTATTGTGAATGAGTGGGAGTGTAGAGTGGGGACCCAAAGCCCATCTGTAGGCAACGGGACATCCCCTTACAGAAGGGTCACGGGGAGGAGACAAGTCAGCCAGGGCGGTGTAGTAACTTTCTTCTAGTTCCTAAATGCTTCCTTCCTCCACACTCCAACTATCATGATCCCAATTCTACCTTACAAATCTGGCTAGACAGAGGACGTACACTGGTAAAGATAGGAACTGGAAACACAGGGAATCCAGTGCAGATGATCCCTTCAGGACGAGTGGTGAGAGTGGAGATACCAGGAGGGAAGGTGGGGTAGAAAGGGGGAACCGATTACAGGGACCTACATATAACCTCCTCCCTGGGGGATGGACAACAGAAAAGTGGGTGAAGGGAGACGTAGGACAGGGCAAGATATGACAAAATAATAATTTATAAATTATCAAGGATTCATGGGGGAGGGGAGAGCAGGGAGGGAAGAGGAAAAATGTGGACCTGATGCCAGGGGCTTACGTGGAGAGCAAATGTTTTGAGAATGATGAGGGCAATGAATGTACAAATGTGCTTTACACAATTGATGTATGTATGGATTGTGATAAGAGTTGTATGAGCCCCCAATAAAATGATTTTTTTAAAAAAAAAGAGGTACTGCTCATAACTGGTGATTAGAATGTGGAAGTTGGGGAAAAGGAGGAAGGAAGAGTAGTTGGAAAAAACAGCGTTGGTGTTAGAAATGAAGTTGGAGATCACATGCTAGAATTTTGCAAGATCAACAAGTTCTTCGTTGTTCGTTCTTCGTTGTTGCTGTTTTCAACAGCATAAATTGAAATTAAACATGTGGCCTTCTCCAGAAGTGGGATACACAGAAGTCAAATTGACTACATCTGTGAGAAGAGAGGATGGGGAAGCTCAACAGCAGCAGCTAGATCACATCAGGGAGGAGCTGTCTCTGAAACAGACCGTCAATAGCTCATATGTAAGTACCGGTTGAAGGAGAAGAATGTGAAAAGCCAGTGTAGGAAAGTCAAAATACATCTCTAGGCATGTCCTTCAGTCTTGTCCGATGGGGTGCCACGATCTGACTCCAGAGTCTGTCCTTTGTACTCCCGCGGGGGCTCCCTGCTCTGCTCCCACAGTTTCTCTGCCTCATGCCTTCAGTGGTTTGCCTCAGTGTCGCGGGGTCAGTCCGGGCCAGTCCCAACACTAAGTCTCCAGCATTGTCTCCATTAGAACCCTGGGTCAGCAAGGGATGGTGTGTCTCGCAGTGGGATCAGCCAAATGGTCTAATCTGTGTATTCATTGGCTGTTCAGAGCGGGGATATCGTCCTCCAGGCCTGGTGGGCCAGGATGTGCTCCACTCTCCTACCCCTTCATTTGTTCCCATTTGCTCTGATCAGACATGCCCCTCTCCCCTAGCTGCAGCTTCAGTGCCATCCTCTAAAGTAAATTCTTCTGGGGTGAGGGGAAGTTGTCCACATAGCTGGTATGGGGGCCGAGTACTCAGCCTCCTCCACTGGCTGCACACTGCATTCTTTTGGCACTGGCTTTAAGTCTGGTTCCTCCTTCCCTGTGGAGACACAAACAATACCCTCCCCTTGGGTGGGTCAGTGCCCTATTCCCCCATCACACATCTTTATTTTTCCCTTTCCTCCCTCCCTGCTCTTTTTAGTTGGCTACCATATGTACCCCTGGATTTGCTCTGGCCCCTGCCATACTACCTGGACCTCACCCCTGGAGTGTTTGTATACAGTAGCTAATTCCCTGTGTCTCTTTTGCATTTACTTTTCTGTTCTTTCTTTTTTACATATATAAACTTACCTCAGTGGACTCATGTTGTACTTGTCCTTTTGTGCTTGGCTTACTTCACTTAGCATCATTTCCTCCAGTTCTTCCCATTTGGTAATGTGCTTCATGTGTTCATCACTGCTTTTTAGTGATGCATAATACTCCATTGTATGTATGTACCAGTTTTTTAATCCATTCATCTGTTGATGGAAATTTGGGCTGTTTCCAACTCCTTGCAATTGTAAACTGTGCCAAAATGAACATTGGAGCACAGATGTCTGGCCGTGGTTTGTCTCTTGCCTCTACTGGGTATATGCCCAGTAGGGGGGATTGCTGGGTCGTATGGTAACTCAAGTTCCATTTTAGATATCGCCAAATCGATTTCCATTGTGGCTGTATATACCTACAGGTCCACCAGCAGTGGATGAGAGTTCCTATCTCACCACAGACCCTCCAACACTTGTTGCTTTCTGATTTTTTTAATTGAGCTATTTTTGAGGGTGTTAGGTGGTATCTCATAGTTGTTTAGATTTGCATTCCTCTTGTGGCTAATGATCAGGAACATTTTCTCATATGTTTATTGACCATTTGGATTTCAGACTCTGTGAAACTTCTGTTCAGTCCTTTGCCCACCTCCTCAGTGGGCAGTTAGCTCTTCTCTTATTGTAAGCTTTCAAAGTATTATAGATTTTAGTAATAAGGCCTTTTTCTGATATGTCATTGCTAAAGATGTCTTCCCAGTTGGTGGACTCTCTTATTACTCTCTTGGTGAATTATTTCGTTGTACACAGGTGTCTTATCGTCAGTCTATCCCCACTTGTCTACTTGTGACTCCTCTGTATTGGTAACCTTCCCTATTTCTGATAGCCTATGTATTCCCTGTGCCAAGGTTCTCAGGTTTATTCCAATTCCCTCATTAATGGCCCTAACTGTTTGGGGTTTTATCTCAAGGTCTGTGATCCACCTTGAGTTTATTCTTGTGCATGGAGTGAGGTAAGGGTCTTGCTTCATTTTTCTGCAGGTAGATATCCATTTTTTCCAGCACAATTTATTGAAGATGGCATCTGCTTCCCATTTAATATTTTTTGGGGCCTTTATCAAAGATCAGTTGCCTGTATGCTGATGTTTTTATTTCTGGGTCTTCAGCTCTTTTCCATTGGTCTGAATATCTGTCATTATACCAGTACCACACTGTTTTGACTACTGTGGCCATATAGCACGTGCAAAAGTCAGGTAAAGCAAGCCCTCCCACTTTGTCCTTCTTCTTGAGGCGTTCTCTGCTAATTCTGGGCTTCTTCCCCCTGCATATGAAGTTGGTAATCAGTTTTTCCAATTCTTTGAAGAAGGATGTCCAGCTGAATTTTCAGAGCACCTCAAGTGCATATTTAACATATGAACACTAATGACAGAAGACCTGATGAGCTGTGGGAGGACAAAAGCAACATCATAAAATAAGAAAGCAAATGGTCGTCAAAGAGACAAGAAAGAAAGAAAAGTTCAGCGTGGGTGTCAGAAAATACTCTGAAGCTTATCTTAATCATTGACCAAGCTAAGGCAAATGAAAGAAATAATGAAGTCAACGAGTTGAACAGGAAATTCTAAAGGGCAGATCTAGATGACAAAGTTGAATATGATAAAATGTATAAAGACTTAGAAATTGGCTAGAACAAACTGTGACTGCATGAATCATCTTAAAGGCGATTTGACCATGGGGGAGGGGGAATGTTCTAAAATTGATGTGGGGGTGATTATACAGTTCTCAGTGATATTATTGAATGATTGAACTATATGACATGCAAATTACTTGCTAATAAAACTACTGAAAAATGAAAATGAGAGAAAAAGAATGAACATCTTCAGCTTATCTTAAACCAAAAGAACTAAATGGACAAAAATCAAGCCTTGAGTTGCAAGTTTGAAAGATTCTAAGGGCAAAATATTGACTGATGCAGCCGAACCCAAACTAAACTCACTGCCATAGAGTGGTTGCTGAAACATAATGGCTCCATAGGGCAGGGTAGAATTGGACCAGTACGTTTCTGGGACTGAAACTCTTTACCAAACTAGACAGCCCTGTCTGTCTTCCCCGGAGCAGTTGGTGCTTTCAAACTGCTGACCTTGTGGACTGCAGCCCAACTTGAAGCCATTACACTACCAGCACTCCAATGAGTAATGAGGAAGAATCAAAAGAAGATAGAAATAATATAGGATCATTTTACCTAAAAAAAGTAGTTGGCATTCAACCATTTCAAGAGGGAAGCAGCATATGAGCAAGAACCAGTGGTACTGAAGGAAGAAGGTCAAGCAACACTGAAAGCTTTAGCCAAAAACAGGGCTCCAGGAATTGATGGAATTCCAATTGAAATGTTTCAACAAGCTGATGAAGCACTGGAAGCATTCACTTATCTATTCCAAGAAATTTGGAAGACAGCTGCTTGGCCTACTGACTGGAAAAGATCCATATTTGTACCCAGAACAATATCATTAATATCACTTGCAAGTAGAATTTTGCTGAAGATCATCCAACAACAGCTGCAGCAGTACATTGACAGGGAGCTGCTAGCGGTTCAGGACAGATTCAGAAGAGCATGCGGAACAAGGTATAGGGATATCATCGCTGATGTCAGATGAGTTTTGGCTCAAAGCAGAGAATACCAGAAAGATGTTTCCTTCTGTTTTATTGACTGTGTTGAGATGTGGATCATAAGAAACTATGGCTAGCCTTGACAAGAATGGAATTTCAGAACACTTCATGTGGAACTTTATATGGATCAAGAGGCAATTGTGCAAACAGAAATAGGGAATATTGTATGTTTTAAAATCAGAAAAGGTGTGCATCAGGTTTGCTTCCCCTTATCATACTTGTCCAGTCTGTATGCTGAGAAAATCACTAGAGAAGCTGGCTTATATGAAGAAGAATATGGCACCAAGAACAGAAGAAGGCTTATTAACAACTTGCAATATGCAAATTGTTTGGGGCAGGCCCGGACCAAGGCAGTCCCTTGTACCAGCTTCTGGAGAAGACAAATGACCTGGTTGAATTTCAAAGCACCTGAACTTCAAAGCACCTGTCTTCAGAGTTTCACAAAACTTACCTCATGGGACAAAACACAGCTCCCCTCTCCCTAGCATTGTTTCCTAAGAACAACATGATTTACTGACAGGACGGCACCTGGCCTGAGACCAGCGGCCACAGCACCTGGAGCCTCTCTTCCCCTTTTCAACCGCATGCCTTTAGCTCAAACCACATATATATATATCCCACCACCCCAATGCCTGGCGAGACATCCCTGACCTAACTCATTGGGTCGCGGAACTGCCTGGGGGCTCAAGATGACCCTGTCCCTTTCCCTGCTCTCCCTTCCCTCCTGGAGTTCTTTCTCTGCCTCAATAAAATCTTTCTCAACTTCACATTCCTGGCTAAATTCTATCTGTTCTGCGCCTCTGTTCTCCCTCTCACAGATGACACAACCTTCTTTCCTGGAAGTGAGGAGAACTTGAAGTCCTTGCTAATGAAGATCAAGGATTGCAGCCTTCATTTTGGATTACAATTCAATGTCAAGAAGACCAAAGTCCTCACACATGGACCAATGCGTAACGTCATAATAAAGGGAGAACAGACTGAAGTTGTCAAGGATTTTGTCTTCCTTGAATCTCCAATCAGTGTTCTTGGAAGCAGCAATCAAGAGATCAAATGATTTATTGCACTGAGTAAATCTGGGACACAAGACTTCCATAAACTATTGAAAACAAGGATGTTGCTTTGAGGACTAAGGTGCTCCTGACTCAAGCCATGGTATTTTCAATCTTCTCATATGTGTGTGAAAGTTGGGCATAGAATATGGAAGACCAAAGAAGTTTTAATGTATTTGAATTATGGTGCTGATGGAGAATATGGTAAGCACCATAGATCGCCCAAAGCATGAACAAATCTGTGTGGGAAGAAGTACAACCCCAATGCTCCTTAGAGGCAAGGAGGGCAAGATTTCACCTCAGGTACTTTGGATATGTCAGGAGAGACCAATCCCTGGAGAAGGACATCATGCTTAGTAAAGAAGAGGTCAATGAAAAAGAGGAAAGTACTCAATGAGATGATACAGTGCCTGCAACAATGGGTTCAAACATAAGAACCATTGTGAGGATGGTACAGGACTGGGCAGTGTTTTGTTATGTTATGCATATGGTCTGTGTGCGTTGGAATTGACTTGATAACACCCAACAATGATCAACTTCCTGATGGGCTCTCCTGAGAGCAGATAAGCAGTTGTGTTAAGAATATGATGGAGTGCAATTGAAAGGGCGCTTTCTCTGGGGTGTGGCCTACTCTTGTTTAAGCAGACTATGTTGGGAGGGTTGGCTTTTCTGTTTTTTAAAAGATCATTATATTGGGGGATCTTACAGCTCTTCTAACAATCCCTACATCAATTGTGTCAAGCACATTTGTACAAAAGTTGCCATCATTATTTTCTGAACATTTACTTTCTATTTGAGCCCTTGGTATCAGCTCCTCTTTTTTTCCCTCCTTCTTCCCCTCCCACCGTCATGACCCCTTGGTGAACTATAAATTATTGTGGGATGCAAAAGGGTTTTCCCCAGGTTGTTGCCCCAAATATATGCCAAATCTAAGACGCTGCTTGCTGCTCATGGTAAACAACTGTACACTTGGAGGTCAATGCAACCTGCTTAGAGGTTATTCTCCCTAAGGGTTATCAGCTATCTAGAGCAATCAGACTGTATAATCTGTCCCACCCTAAGTAGGGCCCACTCGCTTCTGATAAGGATAGTGTTTGTCTCCCTGAAGGAGAGCCCAGAGAGAAGGTCGAGCCCAGTCAAGGGTGACCAAGGTTAGGCTGCTATCTTGAGTCTAGGCTCTGCCCATATTGTCACATGTGTACACCTAGTCCCTCCACTTCCTATTACATGTACACTCCTAGTTCATCCCCTTCCTGTGATGCGTATGCTTATTGTATAGCCCCTCCTGTCATGTGTGTGGTTACCTGAAGTCATGCCCAGAAGTATATATATATAACCCTTGGGAAGAAATAAAGACATACACACACTCCTCTCCTCCTCCCAGCTCTCTGCTCGAACCTGGCTGCTGAGATCATGGTCCTGGAGGTGAGCATGCTATCATAAAATGTGTTTGACTTGGTCTATCTAGATAAGATAGGTGGGATAAGCAATTTGGAGGAGAAAACAACCAGACTAACGGTTCCAATGGGATGTGGGAGAGGTGTAGGTGGGGGAAACGAAGTGGGAGCTAACAAACCCAGGGACAAGGAAACAAGTGATCCAAAATCGATGTTGGAGAGGGTGTAGGAGGCCTGGTAGGACTTGATCAAAGGCAATGTAACCAAGAGGAATTACAGAAACCCAGATGAAGGCTGAACATGACAGTGAGACAAGAGGAAAGTAAAAGGGAATAGAGGAGTAAACTAGGGGCAAAGGGTATTTATAGAGGTCTAAATACAGGCATGTATATATGTAAATATATTTATATATGATGATGGGGAAATAGATCTATGTGCATATATGTATAGGTTTAGTATTAAGGTAGCAGATGGACATTGAACCTCTACTCAAGTATTCCCTCAATGCAAGAACACTTAATTCTATTAAAGGTATTCCATGATGCTCACCTTCCTAACACGATCACTGAAGACAAAGTTGGTGCATAAGCAAGTGTGGTAAAGAAAGCTGATGGTGCCTGGCTATTAAAAGATATAGTGTCTGAAGAAGAAAAAAAGATATATCATCTGGGGTCTTAAAGGCTTGAAAATAAATAAGAAGCCATCTAGCTGAGAAGCAACAAAGCCCACATGGAAGAAGCACACCAGCCTGTGTGCTCATGAGGTATCAGGTATTAAAAACTTAGAGCAAAAAATGTCATATAATTTTGAATGAGGGTGAGTGCGGAGTGGAGACCCAAAGCCTATCTGTGGGCAACTAGACATCCCCTTACAGAAGGGTCACGGGGAAGAGAGGAGCCAGTCAGGGTGCAGTATAGCACCGATGAAACATACAACCTTCCTTTAGTTCTTAATGCTTCCTACCCCTCACTGTCATGATCCCAATTCTACGTTACAAATCCTGCTAGACCAGAGCATGTACATGGGTACAGATCAGAAGTAGAAACACAGGGAATCCAGGACAGATAACCCCCTCAGGACTAATAATGAGAGTAGCAATACCAGGAGGGTAGAGGGAAGTTGGGCGTGGGGGTGGAGAGTGGGAACCGATCACAATGATCAACATATAACTCTCCCCCAAGGGGATGAACATCAGAAAAGTTAGTGAAGGGAGACATCGGTTGGTGTAAGACAAGAAAAAAAATTATAATTTATCAAGGGTTCATGAGGCAGGAAGGGGAAAAAATGGGGAGCTGATACCAAGGGCTCAAGTAGAAAGAAAATGTTTTGGAAATATTGATGGCATCATATGAACAAAAGTGCTTGCCCCAATGGATGGATATATGGATTGTGATAAGAACTGTTAAGATCCTACAATAAAAATGATTTTTTAAAATTCCAAGCTTGTTATTTCATTTCTTATTCCAAGTCAGTACATACTTTTATACCCAATTTCTTTTTCTAATTTTATCCCTTTTATTCTGAAAGAGGCCCCCTAACTACATAGACTTCAGGTCCCATAAAATCTGGATTATTCCTGAAAACAGACTAGAATGTGCTAATACTATTTTATTATTAAATTTGTTGGGAAATTTCTGGTAAAATTAAGACAAGCATCATAAAGTAGAGAAAAAGAACAAAGATTTCAAGACAAAGCTTACTCACAGGGTCTAGTACAAATTAATGTGCGAGGTCCCTTGTTCAAAAAAATCTTATGAAACTGTTTACAAGAGTAGAAAGCCCAGCCTTTCCTCCCTTGGAGATGCTGGTGGTTTAGATCTGTCGACCATGCAGATCACACCCCAACAGGGAATCTCTGTACCAGAGGGCTCTGCTATGTGAAAAGTGCTTCATCATATTAACCGAGTGTCTCACACCCTCAAACACATACTGTTTGTTCTGAATTGTTTGTCACAGAAAGAGCACAACTGGTTGCAGTGTGGACGTTCTTATTTCAAATGAAGAATTTTTGGAGATTTATTTTCCTGTTTGGATGCTGTCTTAGTTATGAAGGGCTAGTAGATCAGAAATAGCCTAAGTGGGTGCCTTTAACAAACAGAAATGTATTTTCTCATACTTTAGGAGACTAGAAGTTTGCATTCATGGCGAAGGTTCTAGGGAAAGGCTTTCCTGCCCTCCATTCTGGAGAATGGCTGTGGTCTCTTCTGAACATCTGCTCTTGAGTGATGATCATATGGCTTGGCACCTCCCTCCCTGACTCTGCTTCCTTGTTCTGCTCCTTTTATATTTTGCAAGAGATTAACTCAAAACATAGCTTTCATTAATCCTGTCTCAATAACATAACAACACTATCATGGCCCCAGTTTGACCTCACAAATCCTGTTAGACTGGGGGGACGAATAACAGAACTGTGGGTAAAAGGCTACCTCAGACAGTGTAAGATATGAATATATATAATTTATTAAGGGTTCACAAGAGTGGTAGGGTGAGGGAGGGAGGGAATAAAGAGGAGCGGATATCAAGGGGCTCAAGTAGAAAGAAAATGTTTTGAAAATGATGGCAGCATCTGGACATGTTCGCTTGGTGTAACTGATTTGTGGTTGTTATAATATATATCTGTAAGAGCCCCCTGCTTGTTGGGAGTCTGTGCCTGCCTCCAGGGGTGGCCCCATGGGAGTTGCCCAACCCTGAGAGCTGTCGGTGCCCGTCATGTTTCTGCTGACTTTGGATCCACATGACTGTGTACTCACTGGCCCACGATCTCCCTGCTTCCCTTTTCAGCTGTCAGCATCATTGACCTGCAGTTACGTGGGTTGAAAGAGGACCCTGGCTAGCTTTATAGCTATGGACTTGAGTTGGACTGGACTGGGATAGCTTCTTGATATGGAATTACTTCTTGATATAAACTTCCTTATACCCTTATGAATGCCACTGGTTTTGTTTCTGTACACCACCCAGACTAACACATCTCCAAACGGACTAAGAAAGTGCCTTCTCTTCAGTTCACCTAAGCCTGAAACAATGCAGTGGTTTAGGCCCACACACTTATTTTACTTTTTACATAGGAAACTATAGTTAAAAAATATCGGTTCAGTGGGGTCCCGGCAGCGGCTGCAGCGGCTCCCATCTTCTCTTCCTCTCTCTGCCATACTCTTCTCGCTTCCGGAAACATGGCCTCTGGTGTGGCTGTCTCCGACGGAGTGATCAAGGTGTTCAATGACATGAAGGTGCGCAAGCCCTCGACACCGGAGGAGGTCAAGAAGCGCAAGAAGGCCGTGCTCTTCTGCCTGAGCGAGGACAAGAAGAACATCATCCTGGAGGAGGAGGGCAAGGAGATCCTGGTTGGGGACGTGGGCCAGACGGTGGACGACCCCTACGCCACCTTTGTCAAGATGCTGCCTGACAAGGTCTGCCGCTACGCTCTGTACGACGCCACCTACGAGACCAAGGAGAGCAAGAAGGAGGACCTGGTGTTCATCTTCTGGGCCCCCGAGTGTGCACCCCTTAAGAGCAAAATGATCTACGCCAACTCCAAGGATGCCATCAAGAAGAAGCTGACGGGAATCAAACACGAATTACAAGCAAACTGCTATGAGGAGGTTAAGGACCGCTGCACCCTGGCCGAGAAGCTGGGGGGCAGCACTGTCATCTCCCTGGAGGGCAAGCCCTTGTGAGCCCCCTCCACCCCTGCCAGGAGCACCCGGCAGCCCCAGACCTGCCTGCGGGGGGCTGCAGGCTGCCCCCTTCCTGCCAGACCGGAGAAGCTGGGGGGACCCCAGCAGGGGGAGGGCAATCCCTTCCCCCCAGTTGCCAAACAGGCCCCCAACCCCTGGACCAGCCCACCTCCCTCCGCCCCGCCCCTACGGCTCTGGCCATCCCAAATGGCTTCTGATCTTTGATTCCTTTGTTGAAACAGACCAAGTTCCTTCCCTGCGGCTCCCCCAGTTGGGGAAGGGGGTTGTATTTTTTTTAACGACCACTCCCCATCCCCCTTTTTCCAGGCTGCCAACTTCTAACTGCAGTAGTGAGTCCGTGCTTGTTCATTTAGCACTGTGTGTGAGTGGAAAATTAAGATGACCCGACCCGCTCCGGCTGCTCCCCCCCCCCACCCCCCCAGTCACTGACAGCCACTTGTTTGGGCCTATGAGAAACCTTCACTTAAAAAAAAGAGAAGACAATAAAAAAATATCATATCAC
The DNA here is from genome assembly GCF_050624435.1 of Tenrec ecaudatus. Classification (NCBI taxonomy): domain Eukaryota; kingdom Metazoa; phylum Chordata; class Mammalia; order Afrosoricida; family Tenrecidae; genus Tenrec; species Tenrec ecaudatus. Next base: position 77,402,160 of record NC_134531.1, on the reverse strand, counting down.
TTGGTATTCAAATCACCGGTGAGTGGTCATCTCTATACCGATTTCTTCTGTCTAAAAAGAATATATTTTTCATAGCCTACCTCACAGTTTCCCTAAACTGCCTGATCAAGAAGAAAACCGATAGCAAGCATTAATCAACATTCATCTTGTAACTCTTTATAAAATTAAAATACATTTATAAAATGAACCAAAGTTTTGTCTCTAAGAAATATACAAAGATATTGTGAAAACTGTAAGAAATGGAAATAGCTTTGTGGTGCTCTTGGTTGAGCATTGGGCTCCTAACCACAAGGTCAGTGGTCTGAGCCCACCAGTCGCTCTGCAGAAGAATGATGAAGCTGTCTGCCAACAGATTTGCAGCCTCAGAAGCAATACATTGGATTGCTTTGAGCTGGAATCAACTAGATTGCAGTGGGTTTAGTTTTGGGGGAGTTACATATATTAATTTATTGTGCTAAAGACTACATGCACACCGGCCAGTGCGATCACGAGGTGCCAAGGGACCAGGTATAAGGCATCATGCAAAAAAAAAAAAACAACGATATAAGTGTGTGTATATATCTGTATATGTACCATATTAAATGAAGGGGGAAGTGCAGAGTGGAGACCCAAGGCCCAAGTGTCGGCCAATGGAGATCCCCTCATAGAGGGGTTTGGGAGAGGAGATGGGTTAATTAGGGTGCGAGGTAGTACCAATGAAGAACACAGCTTTCCCCCAGATCCTGGATGTTTCCTCCCCCCAACTACCATGGTCCGAATTCTACCTTGCAGGACTGGATAGGGCAGAGGCTGTACACTGGTGCATATGGGGGCTGGAGGTACAGGGAATCCAGGGTGGATGATACCTTCAGGACCAAGGGTGTGAGGGGCGATGCTGGGAGAGTTGAGGGTGAGTGGGTTGGAAGGGGGGAACTGATTACAAGGATCCACATGTGACCTCTTCCCTGGGAGAGGGACAGCAGAGAAGGGGGGAAGGGAGACTCCAGATAGGGCAAGATATGACAAAATAACGAGGTATAGATTACCAGGGGCACATGAGGGAGGGGGGAGGGGGGAGGGAGGGGAAAAAAAAGGAGGACCTGATGCAAGGGGCTTAAGTGGAGAGCAGGTGCTTTGAGAGTGATTGGGGCAGGGAATGTATGGATGTGCTTTATACAATTGATGTATGTATATGTATGGATGGTGATAAGAGTTGTATGGGTCCCTAATAAAATGTAAAAAAAGAAAAGAGGAGAAAAAAATGATTAGGGCAGGGACTGTACAGATGTGCTTTATACAATTGATGTATGTATATGTATGAACTGTGATAAGAATTGTATGAGCCCCTAATAAATTGTTAAAATTAAAAAAAAGACTACATGCACATTGTATGGGTTACCTATGACCACAATAATGTTCCACACCAACCTCTGCAAAGGTCAGTGAAATGTAACAACGAGACAATCATTTCTTGCTCACGCATCTTTGGTTCTGTGATGGTTCAATCAGATCTATACTGGCCTAGTGAGGTTTGACTGTAAGTTACAGATTTGGTCCGGGTCTGCTCCATGAGTTCATCACTCTCTGAGACCCTCAGCTCTTTGGGGCACGATCCTGTAACACCAACATGCAGAGGAGCAAGAGGGCAAGTGCAGGTGCTCATTTCAAGCCTTTACCTCTAAGTCCATTGCGCTCATGTGGCTGAGCCCAAAGTCAAGAGATGGAAAAGGGCACTCCTCCCTCCTGGAACCAGGGCCATGGCGGGGAATTAGTAACCAAAGAGAAGAACTGAGACTAACAGTTAAATAGACACACACAAGGAAGCTGTGAGGTTAGGAGCCCTGGTGGTGTGGTGAGTTAAACAACACTCTGGAAGAACGATGAAGCTACCTGCTCCCATAAAGATTTATAGCCTTATCAATGCTATGAAGCATTTCCTATGTGATCTCTATCCTATATGATCACTATGAGTTAGAATCGATTTGATGGTTGGGTTTGGTTTGGTTTTGGTTTATTAGGAACTATGCTTCTCGAGTTTTATTCTCCATGGAATATTACGGATGCTTGTCAATATTTGTTTTTAATTTTTCAGACCAAAAATGATCGTTTTGAGCATTCTGGAATAGTGAGTTACTCAAATATTAGAGGAAAACCAAACCCACCTCTTCAAAGAAAATTCTGGTGTTACCTACTGATTCCTATCCCTGCCACCTACCTAAATGCTAACACGAAGCGTCTTCCATTCTACTACCTCTATTCCCAATCTGAGCCCTGATCTGCTCTCCGGAGTTTGTGGCTTTGCCTTTGTCAGCAATTCAAAATTCCAGCATTCCTGATTCTTTCTCAGTGGTATTTTTTGTTTGTGTTTTCATTTAATGCTGTTGAACTCCATGAGAACTTTAGTTCAGAGAAGTACTTTTTGAAGAGTCATCTAGAGGAACATCTATTAAGGCCTTAGGCACTCTAAATGTTTCCATGAAGCAAGCTCAGTTCCAAGAAGGCTACATACTTTCTTTTTCTTTTTTTTGTAGTTAGTTCAAGGATCGTTTGTTGGCCCTTAGGAGTGTTTTCCAGTCCAGTCTGTTGGGGCACCACGCCCTGGCCCCAACGTCCACTTTCAGCATTCCCTGGGGACCTTGCCACTCCATTCCCTTGCTGTTCCGCTGCACTCCCCCAGTGCTTTGCCTCAGTGTGGTGGGATCAGGTCAGATGCAATTCCCACACTGTGTCTCCGGTGCTGTCCCCTGTATCGCCCTTAGCCACTGAGGGGCATCATGTCTCATAGTGGGGCCAGCCATGTTGTTCTCTCTGTGGACTGGCTGCTCTACTCAGGAACATCGTCCTCACGGCCTGGTGGGCCAGGCTGTGCTCCACTCTCTCCTCCTGCCCCTTCATCTGCTCCCGTGTGCTCTGATCAGATTGTTCATCTCCCATAGCTGCAGAGTCAATGTCGTCCTTTGGAACAAGTTCTTCTCGGGGGAGGGGCAGGAAACCACTTAATTTATGGTGCTGGGGCCAGCCTCCCAGACCTCTCCACTGGTTCCCTAAAGGCTACATACTTTCAGCTTTTGTAAAATTTATTATTTTAATAAGTCATACAAAAACGAGTCTTATTGTTGTCATTGAAAGGTCACTGAGGTCATTTTGGTGCTCAACGGGCTCTTTGAGTCTCTCATAGCAGGTGGATTGACACAGTGACTGCAACAAGGGCCCAAACATGGCGACAATTTTGAGGATGGTACAGGATCAGGCAACGTTTTCAGTGGCACTTAACAAGATAAGTAGGTATGTAAATAAACAGGATAGGTAGCTATGTAGAAAGAGTATATATATACTTAGTGTAAGTTACTGAAAATGTTTTAAGGAAAGAGGTGACCTCTATGCATTTATTCACCTTTTTTATTATTAAAGGAATGTTTTAGACAGGTGTAGTCAATACAAACAAATAGTGCCATTAGTGTTAAAGATTTATGACTTTTATTAGTACTATTCTAATGTACTTGAGTTATTGCCTCAGAATTGTAATGCTGCATATCAAATGATGCATTCTAAACGTCAATGCAATCTTTCCTAACAATGAGGAGTGGATTTAAATTGTGATTTGACTAGCATTACTAATTTACACATCATGAATTCTGTGGAGTAAAGTGAATGAGAATTGTTTTGTGTACTGAAGACTACAAAACACATTCTCTAAAGAGTAATAGCTATTTTGTAAAACTGAAAAACTTCTTCAATTATAATTTTATTCTCCCATGAAGCTTTTACATTTTGCTGAGGAAATGCAATGCAAATCAGCTCTAATTGCCATAAAATTTTGGTAGGCATGCCAGCATAAAATCATCCAAAAGGTGCTGTTATGTTTTTAATGAGAATAGGGCATTAAATATTTTAAGCAAAGATTGTTTTTCCTCCAAACCTTAAATGTTCCTTCTAGAACCACACACATCCAAAATTGACTAAGTATATTAGATAGATAAATTCAACTGTGAGTTTCATGGATATTATCAATATGATTTCTCTCTGAGGAGTTGTCCTTTAATTATCTAAAGCTTTTATTACTTTTTTCCCCACCACTAAAGTTGGTATTGTTTCTGCTGTTAATTGGAAAGGAAGATGATTTTATTATTGCAATAGCTCATTGACAGCTGTGGCCTCCAGTCACCCCTTCTTTATTCTAGTCATAGATACTGAGGTGCATCCAATTATTATGGGCCTTGTAACCATAAGCCCTTTTGTAATATATTGTAAAATCTAGCCCCTATGCCTGTGGTTAAGGAGCCCAGATGGCTAGTGGTTATGCATTGGGCTGTGATCCCCTAGGTCGGCAGTTCAAAGCTCTCAGCCACTCTAAGGAAGAAAGATGGGGCTTTCAACTCTCATGAATAGTTGCAGCCTGGGGAATGCACAGGGGCAGTTCTACAATGTCCTGAAGGGTCACTATGAGTTGGCATCAACGTGATGGCAGTGCCATGCCTGTAGTTATACTACCACGTTGGAGGGTGCTCCCTGCTATGCCAAGGCATTAAGGGAGGTGGTGGATTCTGAGTCTCTTACCTTCCTAGGAACCACGTCACCACCCTTTGTTTCCTTGGGGGTATGGTCAGCTGAAAGGCAAAAGTCACACCTTCATCAAAGCTCTTCCTCTCTTCCTCAAAATAATAAAAAAAATCTTTAGCAATGACACGGCGAACAAGGGACTGATCACTAAAATCTATAGAATTCTGCAACACCTCAAGAAGCAAAAATCCAATTAAAAATGGGCAGTGGACATTATCAGACAATTCACAAGGGACAACATTCAAATGCTTGGCAAACGCAGAAGGAAATGCTCACAATCACTAGCCATCTGGAAGGTGCAAATCAAAACAGTGAGTTATTACTTTACACCCACAATGATAGTTTGATTCAAAAAAACAGAAAGCCCCCCAAAACCCATCACAAAAGGATAAATTTTGCATGAATCCAGAGCTATAAGGATAAACTCCAAGACAAAGGCAGGCTTCTGCTCTCAATTGATGTAAGCTTCTCATCTGATCCCAAGCAATAAGGTAGAGAGCCTGCCTAGCATCCACGAACCATATATTACCTCCTTTATATGTACTTCTTCTTTTTAAAAATCATTTTATTGGAGACTCTAACAGCTCTTATCACAACCCATACATCCATCCATTGTGTCAAGTACTTTTGTACATATGTTGCCATCATCATTTTTCAAAACATTTTCTTTATACGTGATCCCTTGGTATCAGCTCATTTTCCCCCTCCCCCTCCCTCATGAACACTTGCTAATTTGTAAATTATTATTTTTCTGTGTCTTACATGGACCACTGTCTCCCTTTACCCACTTTTCTGCTGTTCATCCCAGGGGCGGGACATTATATGTAGATCATTGTGATCAGGTCCCCCTCTCCCCTCCTTCCCCTCCTGGTGTCACTACTCTTATTATTGGTCCTGTGGGGTGTATCTGTCCAAGGTTCCCTGTGTTTCCAGCTCTTATCTGTACCAGTGTACACGCTCTGGTGTAGCTGATTTGTAAGGTAAAATTGAGGTCATGATAGTAGGGGGTGGGGGGAGTGGGAAGCATTAAAGAACTAGAGGAAAGTTGTATGTTTCTAGGTGTTATACTGCACCCTTACTGGCTCGTTTCTTCCTTGTCCAATTGTCTACAGATGGGTTTTGGGTCTCTGCTCCATCCTCCCCCACATTCACATTGATATTTTTTGTTCTGGGTCTTTGATGCCTGATACCTGATCCCATCAACACCTCATGATCACACAGGCTAGTGTGCTTCTTCTATGTGGACTTTGTTGCTTCTCAGCTTGATGGCCGTTTGTTTATCTTCAAGCCTTTAGGACCCCAGATGCTATATCTTTTCATAGCTGGCCACCATCAGCTTTCTTTACCACATTTGCTTATGAACCCTTTTTGTCTTCAGTGGTCATGTCGGGAAAGTGAGCAACACAGAATGCCGGGTTATTAGAACAAAGTGTTCTTGAATTGAGGGAGTACTTGAGTAGAGGCCCAATGTCCATCTGCTACCTTAATACATAACATATAAATATATGTACACAGATCTATTTTCCTATTGTTATATATAAATACATTTATATAAGTACATGCCTGTTTTTAGACCACTATAACTGTTCTTTGCCTACTAGTTTTTTCCTCTATTTGCTTTTACTTTCCTCTTTTCCCACTACCATGTTCAACCTTCATCTGGCTTTCATTAATTCCTCTTGGCTACATTGCACTTGATCATGCCCCACCAGGCAACCTTGCCATCAATTTTGTTTTTCCTTTGTCCCTGGATTTTTGACACCCCTCTTCCTTACCCCCACATCCCCCTATCCCAGGTCCCCCAGAACCATTGGCCCTGCTGTTTTCCCCTCTGAAATTTTTATCCCATTTATATTAACTAGATAGACATGAAAAAACAATAATCACAAAAACAAAACAGCAATAACAGCAACAAAACCACTTTGACAGAAAAGGCTTCACCTCAGCCGGGGTCAGTTTTTCAAGATGAGGGTAGAGGGTAGCCATTGTGCTAAGCTCACCCAAATCAACAGATATTCTTAGAAGAGTGACAAGTGAACCTTATTGGAAATTCAAGTTGAGGCATTGGGGAGGAGAGGAACATGTATATTTAGGAAAAGGCAAACAAGTTTAGCAATAGTTATACAGAATCCAAAGGGAAAACACACCTGGTACTATGTATCTAATTGGGCACGTTTGACCTATTCCTGCACAGTCCTTGGTGATGTAAGTCCTGTACTGTAGACTACTGGGACTTTAGACTTTGTCCGTTTGAGTGCATGACATCATTCTTAGGCTACACTGGATGGACTCAATGTAGAAACCCCATTAAGCAAACTAGACCACCTCAAACTCACCTGTAGCAGATTTAAGGAACTGGCACATTCCCTGGACTTAAGGCTGGAATACCCTACAGTGAGAAGACACAGATGACGGCGATTCCAAGGTTATGGAATTGGTGGTCGTTGGACTTTGGTTTGAATATATTGCTTTGTGGGCATCCAGTGAATGGTGGCCTGGGAGTACCATATATTTACTATTTTAATGCTCTCCTTGCTTTCTTATGACATATATTAGTCTGGAAGATATGGTTCTGCTTATGTCAATGAATTTTATTGAAAGTGTTGCCCTATCACCAATCCCCATTGTTCGTGGAAATAGTGCCCAGGCACTTAAGAGTTTAATCTGTGTAAGTCAACAATTCACATATTATTGCTGCCTGAAAAGCCAAATTGTATAATTTCCTTTTGTAAACAGTGTTTTAAATTCTATCATGCACTGAAGCATGCTGTGGAGTCTTTTGGACTCATAACCCCCCTATAGACAGGGTAGAACTTCCCCTGTGGGTTTCTGAGACAGTAACCTTTTTAAAAATTTTTTATTTTAATTTTAACAATTTATTAGGGGCTCATACAATTCTTATCACAGTTCATACATATACATACATCAATTGTATAAAGCACATCTGTACAGTCTTTGCCCTAATCATTTTTTCTCCTCTTTTCTTTTTTTACATTTTATTAGGGACTCATACAACTCTTATCACCATCCATACATATACATACATCAATTGTATAAAGCACATCCATACATTCCCTGCCCCAATCATTCTCAAGGCATTTGCTCTCCACTTAAGCCCCTTGCATCAGGTCCTCTTTTTTTTCCCCCTCCCTCCCCTTTCCCCCCTCCCTCATGTGCCCTTGGTAATTTATACCTCGTTATTTTGTCATATCTTGCCCTATCCGGAGTCTCCCTCTCATCTTTCTCAAACAGTGTTTGGTAGTTGTAAACTGCTGACCTTGCAGGTAGCAGCCCAATGGAAAACCGCTACATCACCAGCGCTTCTTAATTCCTCTACTAGTTGATTAATTGATGGCACTATGATTAGAAATACCCTATGCCCCCAGGGGATAATTTATAACATTCTGTATCATAAAATGATAATGATGTCTAAAGTAAACCATAGATATAATGAATGGATTTGGGGCACATACTTACTTCTAGCCCCAATCTAAGAACAATTAGTTCTATAACATGGCCTACTTGATACATGCCTTCATGAAGAGATAACTGAAGATATGGGTACTATACCAAACTGTGGTGAAGAAACCGGATGGTGCCTGGCTATCAGAAAGAATACTGTCTGCATGGATGTATGTAAGGTTTGTTACAAGAGCTATAAGAGCCCCCACTAAAATGATTTTTAAAAAAAGAATAGTGTCTGGGGTCTTAAAGGCTTGTCTTAAAATAAGTAGCCATCTAAGTGAGGAATCAACTAAGTCCACATGGAAGATACACATCAGATTGTGTGATCCAAGGATTACAAGTAATAAAATTCAAATCTGAAGGAGGGAAATGTATCAGAGTTTAAGTTGTGAACAATCATTTTTTCACAGGCTATGGATGACAGTGGCAGCCCTGGTTATCCCCCATTACCATCGTCCAGGGCGATGAAACGCCTTGCTGTCAGACAGAGAGCATTGTAATGTCGATTTCAACAGATGTAGTTAGATTAAAATGTAACACCTCATCAATTGATCTCCCTTTTGACCCATCTTAAATTTGTTTCCATTTTTAATATTTTCTGCTTTCTTTTTTACTTAGTGTTTTCTCTGTTCCATTTTGTCATTATTTGATAGGTTTATGTTTTTGTTTGCCCCCTGTTTGTACTTTGTATGATTTTTCTATATGTATGGAAATCCAGGATAGATAAATCTATAGAGACAGTAACTGGATAAATAATTACCTAGGTGCATGATAAGGGAGTTTGGATGGAAATAGGGCTCTAAGAACAATGAGAACAAGAAGTAAATGTTGGCCATCTAGCTCAGAAGCAACAAAGCCCACATGGAAGAAGCACACACACCAGCCTGCGTGATCACGAGCGCTGAAGGGATCAGTTATCAGGCATCAAAGAACAAAAAATCATATCGTTGTGTGTCACCTCCATGATATGATCGCTGAAGACAAATGGGTGCATAAGAAAATGTGGTGAAGAAAGCTGATGCTGCCTAGCTATCAAAAGATAGAGTGTCTGGGGTTTTAAAGGCTTGAAGATAAACAAGCGGCCACCTAGCTCAGAAGCAACAAAGCCCACATGGAGAAGCACACCAGCCTGTGCGATCACGAGATATAGAAGGGATCAGGTATCAGGCATCATCAGAACAAAAAAAAATTTATCATGGTGAATGAGGGAGGCAGTGCAGAGTGGAGACCCAAAGCCCATTTGTAGGCCACTGGAGATTCCCTTGCATAGGGGGTCTCGGGGAGATGACCCAGACAGGGTGCAATGTAGCAACGATGAAAAATACAACTTTCCTCTAGTTCCTAAATGCTTCCTCCTCCCCCCACAATCATGATCCCATTCTACCTTGCAAGTCTGGCTAGACCAGAGGATGTTCACTGGTACAGATAGGAACCAGAGACACAGGGAATCCAGGGTGGATGAGCCCTTCAGGACCAGTGGTGTGAGTGGCAATACTGGGAACGTAGAAGGAGGGTGGGTTGGAAAGGGGAACTCAATTACAAGGATCTACATGTGACATCCTCCTTGGGGGATGGACAACAGAAAAGTGGGTAAAGGGAGACGTCGGACAGGGCAAGACATGACAAAATAATAATTTATAAATTATCAAGGGTTCATGAGGGAGGGAGAAGTGGGGAGGGAGGGGAAAAATGAGGACCTGATGCAAAGGGCTTAAGTGGAGAGCAAATGTTCCGAGAATGGTGAGGGCAATGAATATACAAATGTGCTTTACATAATTGATGTATGTATGGATTGTGATAAGAGTTGTATGAGCCCCTAATAAAATAATTTTTTTAAAAAGAAGTAATTGTTCTGAAATTGATTGTGGAGATGTTGCACAACTCTTCTTATCATGATTGAATGATTAGATGTGAAGTATATTCCAATAAAATTATTTTTAAAAAAAAGATATTTGTAGATTTATGAGAGACCTATCTCAGAAACAGGAAGAGAGAAATCCCAAGATTTCATGGAAGAAGAGTCACCAGTGGAGCATGTATGAGATCTGTGTCTGAAGTGGTGGGGTCCAAACCAAAGGCCCCAGAGGTTGGGGAGCACAGAACTGAACCAAACAGCTAGACAAAGACCCGAGGCCGAGGCCAGGAGACCATTATCCAGAACAGAGCAGCAGCACCAAGACTGAGAGGGAGAACAGCCCATGAAGGAAGACCAGAGGCCAAGAGAGCATGTGGCTGAGAGCCTGAGGACCAGAGAGATCTGCCTGCTGGCTGAGATGAGGCATTGCTGTGAGCTTAAGACTATATATCCTTAATGTATTATTTTCTGACCTTGGTTGTGGTAGCCTGCTAACTTCCCTAATAAAAACTCACTGACATTGAATCGATTCCAACTCATAGTGACCCTATAGGAATAGGGTATTCAAGATTGTAACACTTTACAGGAGTAGAAAGCCTCTCTACACACACACACACACACACACACACACACACACACACACACACACACCCATGGAGCAGTGGTGGTTTCAAACTACTGACCTTTTGTCAGCAGTCCTGTGTGTAGCCACTATGCCACCCTAATAAACCCCTTTATTTAGAGTCTTGCTTGCAAGTTCTGAGTGGCTCTTGCATTAGAACTTAGCGGAGTAGTAGAGTGTCCAGGGAGGAATGGTTGGAGTCAGAATGGGGTGAAAGAAAGCTGGAGGGTCGAGGCATTTCTGATATCAGCCTTATTATCAGTCATCCATCATGTGGTGGTGGATTCTCCTTCTCCCTCATATATTCAATCAGGCCAGATATGATCTCTTTGCTGTTTACTCAGAAACGAAATCATTAAGTGGATCAATTGTTAAGTAAAACATTATAGATTCAAATATTGCTTAAACAGGGTATAGCTGAAATAATTACACTTGCACCTACTAAATTTTACTTAGAAAAATATTTTAATATCCCATTTAAGGTGTCTCTAATACACCTGTTCTGATATTTTTGCAAAGAACACCTGGTGACAGGATGGGTTAAGTGCTGGGTGGTAAGGTTAGCGGTTCCAGCCCACCAATTGCTCCGTGGAAGAATGAGGATTTACAGTCTCAGAAACCCCAAAGAGCAGTTCTACTGGAGAAGAATATTGAAAGTACAATGGAGTCTATAAGAACAAACAATGTGTCCTGGACAAGTATGGCCAGAGTGGTCCTTAGAGGGAAGGATGGCAAGACTTTATCTTACATGCTTTTGAACATGTTGTCAGGAGAGACCAGGCCCTGCAGAAGGACATCGTGGTTGGTAAAGTAGAGGGGCAGTGAAAGAGAGGAAGGTCCTCAATGAGATGGATGGACACAGTGGCTGCATCAATGGGCTCAGGCACAGGCGCAGGCAGTGTTTCATCGTGTTGTGCATACGGTCGCTGTGGGTGGGAACGGAATCGATGGCACCTAACAGCAACAACTCTGCAGTCATTCAGAGTTGGAATCGACTCAAAAGCATTAGGTAGGATATTTTTTCTACACATTTTACCCATTTGTGCTCATTTATTGCCTGACTCTTTTTCATCTTTAATTGTTGCTCCAAAGCCATTTAGAGAACATCTACCATGATGGAAACCCCTATATGATAGCATAGAATTTCATAGAATTTCACAGAAAAAAAATTTGTTTTGATGAGGGAGGGCGGTCAATTCTGTCCAACTCATGTGAAAAATTCTTCTGAAAATATTTGAGACAGACTCTCTGCTGGTTATTTGTGGATTTGCTTTGAATCCAACTCAGCCCGTTCCTCTGCTCTGCTTTAAGTTGAGCCCTGTACTCTGCATCTCTCAGGCTCCTGGGTAACTGGTTTCTAAAGTCAACCAGTGGAGAGGCCATGACTAGAGAAGGGAGGGGGAGGAGAAGGAGGGCCATTTCTCCTCCCTGCTCTCTGCTCTATGTGGCACCTCTGCCAAGGGGTGTGTCTCAGCCGGCTCCCCAGCAGGCTCTCCAGAGCCTAAGCTCTGACGACCACCTCCTTCCCCCGGTGGGAATAGTTGCAATTTATTTCCATTATAAATTGACCTATGATTGTCTGCTCAACTCTTCCATCCCTTTTGCGACTTGTTTCCCATATTACATTTCCTCTATTAAAATACAGGTCCTTCCGGGACCCAGACTGTTTTATGCTTATAACTAGACTTTTTGTTTTATAACTATGAAATACTGTCAGAATCATAGTCTAAATGTTTCTCAAGACCAGATAAGGCAGCTTCCATTTAAATGAAAACCCATTGTCATTGAGTCCATTGCTACTCATTGTGATCTTACAAGACAGGGTAGAACTGCCCCTGTGAACTTCCTAGACTGTGAATCTTTAGGGGAATAGAAAGCCTCCTCTTTCTCCCATGGCGTGGTTAGTGGTTTCTAACTCCCAATCTTGAGGCTAGCAGCCCAGTGTGAAATCCACGACATCCCCAGGGCTCCTTATCCATGTAGTGAACCCCTCTCACACGTTGGCCCCTGAGCCAGACACTTCATGAGCATTTAACCTACCCAATTACCTAAAGTTAGTTATTGGTCCCTACTTATCCGAGAAGAAAAGGTGACTAGGATTATGTTGCTGGTGGAATTTAGCATTTAATTTGCATCTATCTGTCTGATGCAAGTTTTTATCATCACCCCACCTCATTTTTCTTTTTTTAATCACTTTATTAGGGGCTCATACAACTCTTATCACAATCCATGCACACACCAATTACATAAAGTATATTTGTGCATTCATTACCCTCATCATTCTCATGTTTTTTTGTTCGAAACTTTTTTTAACATTTTATTAGGGAATCATACAACTCTTATCACAATTCATACATATACATACATCAATTGTATAAAGCACATCTGTACATTCTTTGCCCTAATCATTTTCAAAGCATTTGCTCTCCACGTAAGCCCTTTGCATCAAGTCCTCTTTTTCCCCTCCCTCCCCCCTCCCTCATGAGCCCTTGATAATTTATAAATTATTATTTTGTGATATCTTGCCCTATCCGGCGTCTCCCTTCACCCCCTTCCTGTTGTCCGTCCCCCAGGGAGGAGGTCACATGTGGATCCTTGTAATCGGTTCCCCCTTTCCAACCCACTCACCCTCAACTCTCCCAGTATTACCCCTCACACCCCTGGTCCTGAAGGTATCATCCACCCTGGATTCCCTGTGCCTCCAGCTCCTATCTGTACCAGTGTACAACCTCTGCTCTATCCAGACTTGCAAGGTAGAATTCAGATCATGGTAGTGGGTGGGGAGGAAGCATGTAGGAACTGGAGGAAAGGTGTATTCTTCATCGGTGCTACGTCACACCCTGACTGACTCATCTCCTCCTCTAGACCCCTCTGGAAGGGGATCTCCAGTGGCCGACAAATGACCATCTTTACATTAATTGCTGCTCCTTTTTGTGATTGTAAGAAGCACAAATAGATTTTATCATATCTTTTATAGTAATTTCCGAGCAGATTTACAGGTGACAAGTACATTTAGGAAACAGTAAGTACAATCATAGGGAACTGACTGTGTTTCAGTTAGGTAAACAATTTTACATGGCTTCAAATGTCATTCTAAATACTATTTGTATACTGGACTAAATCTAATGGAAACGAAATCTAATGACTGAGCTAATTCTATCATCTAACTGAGCATAAATGCCAATATTCGCTGATCACCACAATTAAGTTAATCCAGAACAAGAATGTCCTTATATTTTTACAAAAAAAGGAGGAACAAAACCAAAAGACATTGTGTTTCACCTAATTAATGAGCCTCTTTTTGCAAAGGAAGAAAACCAGAAAGAAATTCACTGCTATTAAGTCGGTTCTGATACATAGCAACCCAATAGCACAGGGTAGAACGTCCCTCTGGGTTTCAGAGACTGTCACTCTCTACAGGAGCAGAAAGCCTCATCTTTCCCCCCTGGAGTGGCTGGTGGCTGTGAACTCCTGTCCATTTGAGTAGTGGCCCAATGCATAACCCCAAGCTCCAGAGCTTCTCTGGGATGGAAGAAGCTACTTCTGAAGGGAAGCTGATGCGGTAGCAAAAGAAGAGGGACTGCCGTGGAAGCAGGTGCCTAGTACACAAACTTGGATTTCCCCCAAAGCATTACACCTCCTGCTAGCATGCTGGCCTTATTTACTCTCCAACATGAGATGGAGCGCATACAGACCTGCCCAGCATTTCCCAAGCACCACACTCAAAGAAACTAGAAAGAAAAAGAAAGACGAAGGAAAGAAAGAAACTAAAGCAAATAGATAGATAAATAAATGTTCCTTAGGGGAAGGCGGGGATAAAAGGGGCTGATATCACAGAGTTCAAGAAGAAAGAGAGTGTTTTTAAACTGACTGTGGTAGCAGTTGTATAAAAGTGCTTGATGTGATTGAACTATGGAATGTTATAATATCTGTAGGAGCTCCCAACAAAATGATAAGAAAGAAAGAAACTAGAAAGGGAAATACACACCAAAGATATATTTTAGCCAGGATTTTAAGTGGGAATCAATTGCAAATGAGGAAAGAATTTTACTGGAAATAAAAAAACATACATCTTCCTCCTTTTTTATTCCTTTTCTGTCACACTTTCAACCTTATCATTCACATCCAATAGTTACAGGTTCTCAAAGGCATGTGGCTTTATTTCAGATACCACTTACCCATATCCAGATGTAGGTTTGTGCTCTGTGGATTTTTCTGTCTAAAATTAACATTAGAGACTGGGTTCTCCTTACTGTCTGGCATTCACCACTGCCAATTTCATCTAGTCCTGACTGTTAAGCACTGAGAGATGAAAAATGAATTATATTAAGTAAAATTCAAGAACCATAGGACTGCCCCCTCAATACAAAACAAAACAAAAAGTCCTCAAATCCAGCCACACTATAAAATATTTTAAGACAAAGAGAAAAGTTTTTCTTAAATGAGATACTACTCTAAAAGTACCTGTGCCCCATTCCTTCAATAGCACAGATGATAAGTTAATTAGATGTCCTCTTTTATCCCAGGATAAGGACAGATTAGCATCAGTTCTAATGGACTGGCCCAAACATGATGAAAATAAACAATGCTTCATTTGATACTTATTTCAACAACCAATAATAAAGTTCTCTTCTCCAGAAATATTTTGAATACTAGTGTTTACTAGGGACATACTGTTCACCATATTAAGCCACAACTTTCAAATGCTTTCATGTGGAATTTATTCTAAAATTATTCCTAGTCTTCCATGTGGTATAAAAGATAAAACACCTGGGCTTGTTTTAAATCCTGTCCTAATTTTAGAGATTTTCAGGGCCAACATTTCCCATAACCTCTCTTGAGTAGGTGCTCTTAGAGAATAGCAATTCCATCTTCTTTGGGGATGTGCTTTCTTTAAAAAAACTAAACAAAACTCCATAGTGCTAAGGCCTTCGGTACTCCAGGCTGAAGTAATCTTGTTCCTCTAAGGACCTGGAAGTTAGTGTGAAGTCAGCAGATCGGGGCTAATGACTTGGCTCTCCCATTACAGATCGGGGCTAATGACTTGGCTCTCCCATTACAGATCGGGGCTAATGACTTGGCTCTCCCATTACAGATCGGGGCTAATGACTTGGCTCTCCCATTACACACTCCAGGTCATCTTGGGAAAGTCTTTTAACTGTTCTTTTAAAAGCCCATATCCTCCTGTGCAACGAGACTATACTCACAACTACATGCTACTCATAGATGAACAGAGCATACAAAATGGAGCACCATGGACAATGAAGAGGCTGACACGAGGCACCAAGAATAAAGAAGTAAACAACGAAATGGAAACTGGCCAGAATCCAAGACTATCGGACTAACCACTTGCGGTTGTACCCCTGATAGGACTGAACACGCATGATCACACCTATGGCTACACCCACAAAATTGGTATAAAAATCCAGCGAAGAGCCCAGAGGGGTAGAGCTTCTTGATTGCTGCATCAAACAGACCCCCCACTCTCTCCCTTGCTCTTTCTGGTTAACTCTGGCTTATTTTTCTTTTGTTAAATCATTTTATTGGGGCTCATACAACTCTTATCACAATCCATACATACTTCCATTGTGTCAAGCTCATATGTACATTTGTTGCCATCATCATTCTCACAACATTTTCTTTCTATTTTAACCCTTGGTACAGATCCTCCTTTTTTGCCTTCCCTCCTCCATCCTCCCTCCCTCATGAGCCCTTGATAATTTATAAATTATTATTATTTTGTCATGCCTTATACTGTCTGACGTCTCCCTTCATCCACTTTTCTGTTTTCTGTCCCTCAGGCTGGGAGTTCTTTGAAGATCCTTGTGATTGGTTCCCCCTTTCTACCCCTCCTTCCCCTTGCCCTCCTGGTATCTTTACTCTCATTATTGGTCCTGAGAGGTTTATCTGTCCTGGATTCCCTGTGTTTCCAGCTCGTATCTGTACCAGTGCATATCTCTGGCCTAGTCGGATTTGAAAGGTAGAATTGGGATCATGATAGTGGGGGGATGAAGCATTAAACAACTAGAGGAAAGTTGTATGTTTCATTGGTGCTATACTACACCCTGACTGGCTTGTCACCTCTCTGCGACCCTTCTGTAAGGGGACGTCCAGTTGCCTACAGATAAGCTTTGGATCTCCACTCCATACTCCCCCTTATTCAAAGTGATACGATTTTTTGTTCTGGGTCTTTGATGCCTGCTACCTGATCCCATCAACACCTCGTGATCACACAGATGCTGTGCTTCTCCCATGAGGGCTTTGTTGCTTCTCAGCTAGATGGCTGCTTGTTTATCTTCAAGACTTCAAGACCCCAGATGCTATATCTTTTGATAGCTGGGTACCATCAGCTTTCTTCCACATTTGCTTATGCACCTGCTTTGTATTCAGCGATTGTATCAGGAAGTGTTCTTGCATTGAGGGAGTACTTGAGTAGAGGCCCAATGTCCATCTGCTACCTTAATACTAAACCTATAAATATATGCACATAGATATATTTCTCCATGGTAATATAAAATATATTTACATATGTACATGCCTATATTTAGACCTCTATAAATGCCCTTTGTTTCATAGTTCTTTTCTCTATTTCCTTTCACTGTTCTCTTGTCCCATTATTATGTTCAGCCTTCATTTCAGTTTCAGTAATTCCTCTCAATTACATTGCCCTGGATCAAGCCCTACCAGGCCTCCTACACCCTCCTCCACCGATTTTGGATCACTTGTTGTTCCCTTGTCCCTGGGTTTGTTAACACCACTTCTTTTCCCTCCCTCTTCCCCTCTCCCATGTCCCCCCCAGAACCATTAGTCCCGATTTTTTCTCCTCAAGATTGTTCATCCAGCCTATCTTATTTCGATAGACCTGCAGAGATGATAATATGCACACACAAAACAAGACAGAACAAACCAAGTGACAAAACAAAACAAAAAATAACAAAAATCCAATGACAAAACAAAGAAACTCCTGTAAATAGTTCAAGGTCTGCTTGTTGACCTTTAGGAGTGTTTTCCAGTCAAGTCTGATGGGGTGCCAGATCCTGGCCCCAAAGTCTATTTTTGGTATTCCCTGGGGACTTCCTTGCTCTGCTCCCCTTGCTGTTCTGTTGCACGCCCTTAGTGTTTTGCCTGGGTGTGGTGGGGTCAGATGGGGGAAATTCTCGCACTGTGTCTCCAGTGTTGTCCCCTGTAGGGCTATGGGTCAGTGAGGGATGTCGTGTCTCATAGTGGGGCTGGACATATGGTCTTCTCTGTGGATTGGCTGCTCTGAGCGGGGATATCATCCTCAAGGATTGGTGGGCCAGGATGTGCTCTACTCTCACTTCCTCTCCCTTCATTTGCTCCTGTGTGCTTTGATCAGACATGTCCCTCTCCCTGAGCTGTAGCTTCAGTGCTGACCTCTGAAGTAAATTATATTTGGTGGGGAGGGGAAGGCCTGTCCATGTACTTGGGATTGGAGCCCGTCGCTCAGACCTCTCTACTGGTTCCCTACTGTATGTACATAATTCTTGAGTAGTAATCTTCTCTCTTTGTTTTGGGAGAAAGATGAGGTTTTCAACTCCCCCACACAGTTACACACAGTTACAGTCTCTGAAACCCACAAAGGCTGTTCTATGCTGTCCCTTGGGTCAGTATGAGTCATAATGGACTCAATGGCAGTGAGCTGGGTTGAGTTCTTTGTGAATTTAACCTTGTAAGGAACTTTAAATGCCTTTGAGTCAAAACCAAGAAGGGAAAAATTAGGAAGAATTAGTTATGAAGTTTTGGTATTAGCTAGCCTTGTTACTCTAACAAAGAATAAGAATTTCTTATAGGCAGTGAATACAGCAGACATCATGTATACTTTTGTTTATGTATGGAGGTAAAATGCATTGCTATGGGTTACATAAATTTATTTTCTTGCCAATAATATATGAGAGCATATTTCGTGTGTGCAGTTGACTTACTTGTCATAGCTCTTCTATTCATAGTCTTTGTAACTCCCACTAGATAACTGGATGGACGAATTCCAATGAGGTGTGTGGGACTCTAATATGGGGATTGGTTAGTTTTGCCATTCCATTGAGTATAAGGTGAGTCATCTCAGAAGCAGGAACAGAGACGCCTAGTGCCACCAAGAAAGAACCATGAACAGAGCACATCCAAGATCCCTGCCCAGACAAGGGACTAGAGCAGCAGGGACCCTGAGGCAGAGCCGCGAACTTCCTGACCCACAGAGTGAATAAAGGTGGGTGCCTTCAATAGGAAGCTGGCTTGCAGAGGGCGCTGCCCTTTGGGCATTTGTCAACCTTAATGGAGTTTTGTGACACTTGCCCAATCAGGGCAGAGTCAAGAGGTCACATGACTGAGAGGCTAAGGACCAGAAATGATGTGCCTGCCATTGTATCCTTAACATTTCTGATCCTGACTTATAGCCTGTTAGAGTCCCTAATAAACTCCATAATCACGAGCACTGAGTTGTCGGTGAGTTCTGTGTGGCCATTGCAATGGACTATTGAACTCTACCGAGAAGTAGAGTGTCAGTTGGTGTGATAGAACAGGGTTGGAGAGTGGAGACATGTCTGACCTCTGCACCATAGAAACCAGCCTTGGGCTGATATGGGATTGGATTCTCATTTCCCTTTGTGTATCTAAACATGATCAGATAAGGCCTCTGTACCATTCTTGCATTGCCCTACAGATTTAGTGTATATTCATTGTGTTTTATACACAGAAAATCCCCCTTTTTTCTAGCTCACTTTTTAATTAAGCCTTTCGTAGACAGGTAGAATGAGCACGTGAAATATTCAAAGGTTTCATTTCTAGTATTCATTTTTCTCAAAGAAATGAAGTATTTATGCTGGTATAAATAAAGAAACAAACACTTATCACTGAGTTAATTCCTACTAACAGTGACCCTATAGGTTAAGTAGAACTGCCCCTTAGGGTTTTCTAGGCTGCAATCTTTAGGGAACAGATCACCGCGTCTCTTCTGCAGAGCACTCAGCAGGTTTAAACCACCAACCTTTCAGTGAGCAGCTGAGGACCACCAGGATTGCTTGACAATTTCTTAAGATGGTATTGAACTGAAAAGATGGGGGAAAATAAGAGTTCTATTAAGCTTGTAGTTAGATCCTGGAGAACAAGTGCCTTCGAGTACAGTGTGTGTACTTCATAAGTTCAAATAAAAATGTGGAATGGAACATTCAAATGTGTCAATTTAAGGAATCCCAAATTCCTTTGTTTTCAGTTTCTTTTTCAAATTCTATTTTCCATGGCAATACAACTATTTACTATGAGTAGAAAATGTAGCCTCATGGAAAACCACAATTGATAAGCTAATTCAAGATGTGTAACTAGCTGAGGAAAAAATTAATTCACAATCAGAATTTACTTAGGGCTAAAAAATACTTGCTAATACATATTTATTATCATGTTAGCGGCAAAAGATGAAAAAAAGCATTTGTCACTGTCTTTCTTTAATTTCAGAATAAAATGTAAATTATCTCATTATAAATCTTACAAAATTGAATCAAGAAAATGGAGCATGATAGACTTCTTACTCCCATAACAACTTTCTAAAAGTCTATGAAGTAGGCACATTATTTCTCCAAGCATATTGAAAGTGAAAAATTAAGATGATTCACACTATTCACTTGTGTTTGTGATGAGATATTAAGTAATTAAGAAGCCCACACGGAAGAAGCACAGCAGCCTGTGTGATCATGAGGCATCGATGGGATCAGGTATCAGGCATCAAAGACCCAGAACAAAAAATCATATCATTGTGAATGAGGGGGAGTGCGGAGTGGAGACCCATCTGTAGGCAGCTGGACATCCCCTTACAGAAGGGTCGCAGGGAGGAGATGAGCCAGTCAGGGTGTAGTATAGCAACAGTGAAACATACAACTTTCTTCTAATTCTTAAATGCTTCCCCCTCCTCCCCACTGTAATGATCCCAATTCTCCCTTACAAATTCGGCTAGACCAGAGGATGTACACTGGTACAGATCAGAGCTGGAAATAACAGGGAATCCAGTACTGATAAACCCCTCAGGACCAGTTATATCACGAGGGTAGAGGGAAGGTGTGATAAGGAAGGTGAGATAGAAAGGGGAAACCTATTACAAGGATCTACATATAACCCCCTCCCAGGGGGACAGACAACAGAAAAGTGGGGGAAGGGAGATGTCAGACAGTGTAAGATATGACAAAATAATAATAATTTATAAATTATCAAGAGTTCATGGGCCGAGGGGGAGAGAGGGAAAAAATGAGGATGGCAACAAATGTACAAATGTGCTTGACACGATGTATGTATGTATTGTGATAAAATGAGCTCCTAATAAAATGATTTAAAATTTAAAAAGGACTGTCCTTTTGTACCAAATACCATTACTTTGTATTGCTTCTGCTCGATTTGCTTTCAATGTTGCTGGGATAGTCACAGTGCAATGTTAACAGTGTAATCACTGAAGATTCATGGGAACAGTGGCAGAGAAAACCCTTATGAAACATCACTTGAAAGATCAAAAAGTTTAATTAACAAGGTTTGGGTGTTGGTTGGAAGAGAAGCTGATTTTTCAATCAACTTCCTGTTTATCAGATACTTAGTATAAACTTATGCAAAAATTTTATTCTCTCCGAATAAAGAAACTTAGCAAACTTGCCAGGTACAACATCAACAACAATAAAATCAGTCTGGTTTCTATTCACCAGTAATGAGAAATCAGAAAGGGAAATTGTTCCATTTATTAAAATGCTAAAAAAATATTGAATAGTAGTAAATTTAACCAAGGATGTGAAGAACTTATAAAGTAAAAGTTTTAAAACACTGCTCAAAGGGGTTTATGGGGGAAACCAGCCCCTCACACTATCACGGGTCCAGTAAGCACAACTATATGGTTAAAATATATAAAGATTATAGTAAAGTCATAGAGAATAAGAGAGATAGAAGAGAAGGTAAAATAAAGAAGTCAGACACATTTCATGGTAGCATGCTCATCTCCTGGATGGCCATGATCTCACCAGCCAGGTCAGTGCACAGCATGGGCAGAGAGGGCAGGAGAAAGAGAGATTTATTGCTAAGCAAGGCTTATATGTCTTTAGGGGAGTGCAAGCCCCCTGATTACAGGTAAAGACATACATCATAGGATGGGGTTTTACTATAGATAATACAGTAATGGGAGGGGAACGATATAGGGGTGTACACGCTATAGGAAGAGGAGAAATTAGGGGTAAACATGTGACAAGATGGGCAAACTCTAGATTCATGATGGTGGCTTAACCTTGATTGTCCTTGAGCTGGAGACTTGATTTATTCTGAGCACTTCAAGGAAAGCAATCCACTGTCCCTTACAGTAGGGCGTGAGCCCCACCTATGGTGGGACAGACAGTAGGGTCTGCTTGCTCTGGATGGCTGGTGCCTTCAGGGAGATATAACTTGACAATCATTTACCATTAGTTGCAAGCAGTGCCCTAACTCTGACATATATTTTGGGGAAAGAAGCTGGGGAAAAGTCTTTTAATCTCCCACAGGGGTTGAAGAAGACTGAAATAAATAAAAAGATGTGTGTGTTCATGGATTGGAAACTTAATATTGTTAGATGTCAGTATTATCCAAAGTAATCTAGATAATCAACAAAATTCCAGCAGATCAAAATTCCAACAACTTTTTTTACAGAAATGAATAATATAATCCTCATCTTTATGTGGAATGGCAAGAAGTCTTGAATAGCTAAAGAAATGTCGAAAGAGAAGAACTCACCCGATTTTAAAACATATATAGCAAGTTATCATAATCAAAATAACATGATATTACTATAACTTTAGACATATAAACCAATATAGAATTGAGAGTCCATAAGTAAACCCACACATCTATGGTCAACTATGTTTGTGAAAAGGAGGGTAAGTCCATTCAGTGGGGAAAGAAGAATCTCATCAATAAATGATGTCAGAGGAGTCATATTTCCACATACAGAAAAATGAAACTGGATGCATGCCATACACCATACACAAAAAGAAATGTGTAAACTAAAAGCATAAAACCCTTATAAAAATGCAGAGACAACACTGTTAGGTCTAGTTTTTAAAAATGTAATATAATAAGAAAATTAAAAGAAAACAAATTATCAAAAGACTTTACATAAAAAGCAAAAGCTACCAACTTCAGAAATCATAATCCAATAAGACTAATAGACAAAATATGAGAGGGCTTAAAATAATTCATTTAAAGATAGAATTAAAAGATAAAGAATTTTTCCACAAACTCTTTGAAGCATCTTCCTTCATATACATAAGACATCAACAACTGAACTACATACACAGACCAAAAGAAGATAGCCCAATCATGATATGGGCAAAGAACCTGAACAGACATTTTCATAAAGAGGACATTAAATGAGTCATCAAACACATGAGATTTACTTAACATTTTAGGAATTAAATTGTGCCCCACTGCCCAAATAAGTGTCAATATGACTTGGCTCTGATTCCCAATAATATATAATCACCTTCCATTTTGTGATCTGATATCGTTTTCCTCTGTGGACTGCTAACAGCAAGGCCAGTAGAACAGTGGCAGGAGGTGAGCCTCACGCTGGAGGGCACTCAAAGTATGCCTGAGGAAGAGCTGTCCTCTCAAGTCAGAGCGGACCCTGATGACATGATAGACTAAAGTCACTGGACCTTCACTTGCTGAGGAGGCCTGACACGAAATGAGAAGGAACAGCTGCAAACATCTGTTAGCAGTTGGAACATGGATTATATGAAGTATACATCTAGGAAAAATGCTAAAAACGATATGGATTGCATCAAGATTAATATGTTTAACACTAGTGAGCTCAAATGGACTGATATTGGTAATTTTGAATCAGGATATGCCAGGATCAACAATTCAAGAGCAATGGCTTAAACTTCATCGTCAAAAAGGACATTTCAAGATACATCCTGAAATAGAGTGCTGTCTATGATAAGATATCTATCTGCATACAAGGAACTCTAGTCAATACATCTATTATTCAAATATATACATCAATCACTAAAGTTAGTAATGAATTGGTGCATTTGAATTATGATACTGGTATGTGGCATGCACCATGGACTGTCAAAAGAACAAACAAATCTGTCTTGGTCTTGGAAGAAGTACAACCAAGATGCTCGCTATGGGCAAGGATGGTGAGACTTTATCTCATGTCCTTTGGACATGTTATCAGGAGAGACCAGTCCCTGGAGAAGTTTGTCGTGTTGGAGGAGCAGCAAAAAAGAAGAAAGCATTCAATACCAAACATATTGTGTATGTACTTCTGCACCTTTCTGAAATATTGAAAATACCATACCTTGAGTCAGGTGCACCTTAGTCCTCAAAATAACATCCTTGGTTTTCAACATTTTAAAGAGGTCTTGTGATGCAAGATCATTTTCCTTTTTAAAAAAATCATTTTATTGGGGGCTTACACAATTCTTTTCACAATCCATACATACATCTATTGTGTTAAACACATATATACATTTGTTGCCATCATCATTCTCAAAACTTTTGCCTTCTACTTGAGCCCTTAATATCGGCTCCTCATTTCACCCCTCCCTCTCCACTCCTCCTCCCTCATTAATCCTTGATAATTCATCAGTTATTATTATTTGGTCATATGTCACACTGTCTGACGTCCCCCCACCCTCTTCTCTCCTGTCCATCCCCCAGGGCGTAAGTCATACATAGATTCTTGTAATCGGTTCCTCCTTTCCACCCCACATTCCCTCCACCCTCCAGGCATCGCCACTCTCACCACTGGTCCTGAAGGAGTCATCTGTCCTGGATTCCCTGTGTTTCCAGTTGCTATCTGTACCAATGTACATCCTCTGGTCTAGCCAGATTTGTAAGGTAGAATTGGGAGCATGATAGTGGGGGGGGGGGGGAGGAAGCATTTAAGAACTAGAGGAAAGTTATATGTTTCATTGTTTCTTCCCTGCACCCTGACTGGCTCATCCGCTCCCCACAACCCATCAGTAAGGGGATGTCCAGTTGCCTACCAATGGGCTTTGAGTCTCCACTCTGTACTCACCCACATTTACAATGATATGATTTTTTGTTCTTTGATGCTTGATACCTGATCCCTTCGACAGCTTGTGGTCACAGAGGCTGGTGTGCTTCTTCCATGTGGGCTTTGTTGCTTCTGAGCTAGATGATTGCTTGTTTATCTTCAAGCCTTTAAGACCCCAGAAGCTATATCTTTTGATAGCTGGGCACCATCAGCTTTCTTCACCTCATTTGTTTATGCACACATTTGTCTTCAGTGATCGTATTGGGAAGGTGGGTACCTACTGATATGATTTTTAGTTCTTTGCTGTCTGATAACTGGTCCCTTCTACACCTTGTGGTCAGACAGGCTGGTGTGCTTCTTCCATGAGGGTTTTATTGCTTCTGAGCTAAATGTCCTCTTGTTTATCTTCAAGCCTTTAAGACCCAAGATGCTATATCTTTTGCTAGCCAGGCACCATCAGCTTTCTTCACTACATTTGCTTATGCACATATTTTTCTTCAGCAATCGTGTCAGGAAGGTGTGCATCACGGAATGCCAATTTAATAGAACAATGTGTGCAAGATCATTTTTCTTTGGTGTCACTAATCTAACCAACAGAGTAGGCCAGACCATAATTTATCAGAAGGATGTTTCCTGAGAAATTATTTGACCTGTTCTTTATATACATGTAATGTGTATATATATATATATTTAAATAAAGTTATTTTAAAAGAAATACATGATTCTGACAAAGATACTGTCAAATCCAGTGGTTAACAACAAATATCACGATTTGGAACACATTATATATATGTATTTCCTAAATCATTTTGTTGGGTGTTCTTACAACACTTATCAATACATACATCCATTGTGTCAAGCACATTTGTTGCCATCATCATTCTTAAAACATCTGGTTTCCACTGGAGTCCCTGACATCAGCTCTTCATTTTTCCCCTCCTCCCTCATGAATCCTTGATAATTTACAAGTCATTATCATTTTGTCCTATCTTACACCATCCAACGTCTCCCTTCACCCACTTTTCTGTTGACCGACCTCCAGAGAGGAGGTTATATGTAGATCCTTGTAATCGGTTCCCCCTTTTTACCCTTCCTTCCCTCCATCCTCCCAGTATTACTATACTCACCACTGGATCTGAGGGATTCATCTGTTTTGTATTCCCTATGTTTCCATTTCCCATCTGTACCAGTGTACATCCTCCAGTCCAGCTGGATTTGTAAGGAAGAATTGGGATCATGGTATCTTAAAGGCTTGAGGGTAAACAAGCGGCCATTTAGCACAGAAGCATCAAGACTCACATGGAACAAGCACACCAGCCTGTGTGATCAAGAGGTGTCGAAGGGATCAGGTATCAAACATCAAGGAACAAAAATCACATCATTGTGAATGAGGGGGAGTGCAGAGTGAGGACCCAAAGGCCATTTGTGGGCCACTGGACATCCCCTTCCAGAAGGGTCTTGGGAAGGAGATGAGCCTGTCAGGGGGAAGGGTAGCAACATACAACTTTCCTCTAGTTCTTTTTTTTTTTTTTTTGCTATAACAACTTCTGAGATTTTATATATATATATATATATATATATATATATATATATATAAATCAAGGAGTTCAATTTTTATTTGGTGCATACAAGTGAGGCAGCACAGGGCTATCAAGGTCTGCATGAACGCAGGGCCCACCACTTGTCCAGGGGCCATGGTGAGGGATGGACTTGACTCCACAGCCATCCGGAATGAGGCACCTCTCAGCCACCATATCCTCAAACTCATCAGCATTAAACTTGGTGAAGCCCCACTTCTTGGAGAGGTGGATCTTCTGGTACCCAGGGAACTTGAACTTGGCCTTGCGTAAGGCCTCAATCACATGTTCCTTGTTTTGAAGCTTGGTACAGATGGACATGATAACCTGGCTAATGAGACTCTAGCCACCATGCCTTGAAGTTTCCCTAAAGCACCTCGCATCCCAGTGTGGAGCCTAGTGTAGGGAGAGCAGAAATTAGCCAGGCCAGAGGCATCAAAAAGCAGCAAAAGGCTGTCTCCAAGGTCCCTTAGGGCAGCCTATACATACCAGTAGGCTTATTGTTTGCAGCCATTGCACACTGGCCCCCACAAGGAGGATGGTCAGTTTAATTGGCTACAACTCCTCTAGTTCTTAAATGCTTCCTTCCCCCAACTATCATGATCCCAATTCTACCTCACATTATATTTTTCAGTGCATTGAATTCCTTGTTTAAAAATGTTTATAATTACCATATATGTTCCTGTATAATAAGCCAAGTTTTTCAGCACATTTTAAACAGTTTTGTGGTAAAATTCTGTGCCTCAGTTGATATTCGGGTTGCCTTATACTGGAGTAGTATATATGGTATAAGATCAATTAAAAAGCAATAGGCATTGAAGAGAAAACTGAAAATAATTCAATGTTATCAGTACCCATTATTTTCTCTATCCAGATTACTTACGCAACTGGAGTAACTTGTGAACAATTAATTTGACTTGTAGAGTAAAATATTTAGAATTTTGGAAGAACATCCTACTATGGAATTTAAGCTTCCTAAAACCAGCCACATGGCTTGATTATCGTGCCAAATAATGAAACTGTTGATTAAAGTAATCACTAGTTTAGAGAGGAAATATGTTGACCAGATACTTTAGAATTGGAGTGAATTCCCCAAGTGCAGCCACCATTCAGTCTGAAACAAATATGATCTTCTCTGGAATATGTGTTGGGCATTATTTATCAAATTACACTAAAAATTCTTTCTCATCATCTTTGAATTAGTACTACATCTGATGGGTCTTTCCATTGTCATTTCAATCAACTTATCAATAATAGGCTTTTTAAAGGGCAAATATCATTACAAAGACTTTGCATGTATTTCTTCATTTATCTGTGCAGGTGACAGAAATAGTTCTATCAACATAGCTAAACAAGGGACACAAATTTACAATTCACCAAATCCATCACTAGTCCAGAAAAAAATTCATTATTTGTCTTCCTCTTCTTGCTGTTTCTAGCAAAATGCCTTGAATACAGTAACTCATAAATGAATGAAGTAAGAAATGAATTCTTTATGGTATTGCTTGTAGAAGTCATTAGAAATTTTGAAGCCTAGTTACTGTCCTTACATTAAATTCATTCCCTTTTCTTGGCAAATGCCAAGTAATGGTAGAGGTCACAACCTTATGTTATTATGAAAAAAATCTAAAAGGTGAGAAAAATGTTCAGTAAACAATCTATAAAATGCATAAATCCTTATAAGTACCGCGCGCTAACCGATTGCGCCACTGGAGCTTCGAAAATGCATAAATCCTATACAAGTAATCAAAGGTTGAATATATAATATGATTACATTATGTAAAATAGACAAAAGAGGCTGGGATATAATTTATTACATTGTTAACCTTGGGTATCTTTGAATAATAGATTATCATTTGGTTTACATTTTGAGAATCAGGAATATGACACAATTATATGTCCTGAGTTTAGGATTCAGCTTTACAGACCATCACTGTTTCCATATCATTATACAAATCACCAAAGACATATTTCAAGTGACTTGATGAAACAGCGTAACGCTTTACTTTGTTTCTCAGAAGCAGGCCTTTTCTTCATAAGCAAATTTCCTTACATTTATTCCTTTTACCTTTTTTGGATAAATAAATATATATACATATATATGTGTGTGTGTGTGTGTGTGTATAGTAGTTAGTTCAAGAATCATTTGTTGGCCCTTAGGAGTGTTTTCCAGTCCAGTCTGTTGGGGCACCACGCCCTGGCCCCAAAGTCCACTTTCAGCATTCCCTGGGGACCTTGCCACTCCATTCCCTTGCTGTTCCACTGCACTCCCCCAGTGGGATAAATATATTTTGTATCCATTTCTACCACTCGTATTTCTAATTCGGTTTTCCTAGTGTCTTAGTTTATTCGTGCTGTCATAACAAAAACATTACATGAGTGAGTGCCTTCAAAGACAGATATTTTGTCACTGTTCTGCAGGCTAAAAGTCCATATCTGAGTCCTGGCGATCCATGTTCATTGCTTCTCTGAGTTTTGCTCTTCGTTTTTGGTGTCCTCACATGACATTGCACCTCCCTCCTCTGTGTGTGTGCGCGCATGCGCATGTGTATTCTGCTCTTATAAGACATCTCAGAAGTGATTTGTAGGACAGTGTAGAGAGAGGTGCAGTAGAGGGTTGGTAGACACTTTGTTTCTGGGAGAGACTGTTACATTAAGTGTTAAGAAAAGTGGAAGAGCAATAGTTAGAGGAGGGAGAAAGAAAGAAAGGAAAAAGAAAGCAAAAAAGGGAGGGATCAGTTAGTGTTAATTGGTAGATTAAAAGAAAGGAAATTGTGCCCCCAAATGCCTTCTTTTGAAATGATGGAGGAATGGGTAATAATATTTGAGATTTTAAAAAAGTAGACAAAATTTTAAGAGTACTGTCAGCTTTTGGTTTTATGACGATGAGAAGTGTGATAGGTAGGTTTATTATGCCAACCTGGCCAATAGGAATATGTGGGATTAGTAAGGTTGCAGTTTGATTGGAGGCCAAAGAGATAAATGGCTCGGCAAGGCCCATCCCTCTGTTTCTTGCTTTCTGGTGATCAGGCCAGCATGAGACTGCTTTAGCTAGTTCTCTGCTTAACTTGTGAGCTATACTACCTGTGGGACAGCCAGCCCATGGATCATGTCGCTAGAGCTTGAGGTTCCTTTGAGACCGGCTTTGCCATCCTGCTGGTATGTACATTGCTTGACCTAGCGGCTGTCAGATCTTGCCATCTTGCATTGCTTGAGTTCGATATCTAGGGTCCTGAGCTGCTGACTATTGGTGGCGTGCCCTGCTATTTGCTGCCTGTGGATGAACTGCCTTCATTGCTTTAGGGAAGACTCAGATGTCTGCTTCCTTGACCTTGGACTTGGCAGCCAATGTAAGTTGAAGGACTTCCAGTATATTAACTGTTCCATGGAAGTGAGTTGAACTGAGCCCTCTGTACTGCTATGTGGACTAATGAGCTGTTATATTCCTTTGTGCTCTATCTATCTATCTATCTATCTATCTATCTATCTATCTATCTATCTAATCATAAGTGTCCTGGTTTTGTTTCTCAAGAGAACCCTGTCTAAAACAAGAGGTGAATGATTAATGAAAAGAAAAAATGAGGGGGAAAAAGGTAAAAAGGAGTAGGAACTAAAAGTTTCAATATTAAAGTTAAAGAAGGAAAGGACAAGAAAAAAAGTATTAAAATAAAAATAGAAATTAGAGCCCTAGAGTAAGAAGCAGAAGAGCTGCTAATGTGTGTTTGGGCCCTAAGCATTTCCCAGGAGCTTTGTCTCCGGTGTGGGTGCTAATTTATGGACTAATGATGTGTCAAGGGACTAGGAAAAAAAGTAAATTGAAAGAAAAAAAATAAAATCACAATTTTTTTCTGTCTTTACATATACCAATAGATGGGGAAGTCCTGATAAAGGATGGATTATAAGAATAATACACAACTTTGGTTTTAACAGGTAGAGGGATGTCCAATTGTCTATAGATGAGCTTTGGGTCTCCATTCTGACCGACCCCCCCCATGTTCACATTGAAATCATTGTTTGTTTTGGGTCTTCTGATGCCTAATCAACATCTCATAATCACACAGGCTGGTGCACTTCTTCCACATAGGCTTTCTTGTTTCCCTGCTAGATGGTTGCTTGTTTAACTTCAAGCTTTTACAACTCCAGACACTATATCTTGAAATAGCCAGGCACCATCAGCTTTCTTCATCACATTTGCTTATGCACCCATTTGTCTTCAGTGATCATGTTGGGAAGGTGAGCATCACAAAATGCTTGGTTATTATAACAAAGTGTTCTTGCATGGAGGGAGGACTTGAGTAGGGGCCCCATGCCCATCTGCCACCTTCATACTTAACATATAAATATATGTATTATATATTAATGTATTTACACACATACATGCTTATGCTTACACCCCTACAAATAAATGTCTTTTAGTTCTTTCCTCTATTTCCTTTTGCTTCCCTTTTGTCCCACTGTCATGTTCGACCTTCATTTGGCTTTCCGTAATTCCTCTCGGCTACATTGCACTTGATCAAACCCCGCCAGGCATTCTACGTCCTCCTCACCATTGCTTTTAGATCTCTTGTTGTTCCCTTGTCCCGGGGTTTGTTGGCTCCACCTTCCCTTTCCCCAACCTCCTCTTCTCCATGTCCCCCTAAAACTATTGCTCCCATTGGCTTCTCCTCAGGATTTTTTATCCTGTCTATCATATACCAATAGACATGGGAGAAAAAGAGGAAAAACAAAACAAAAAAATCACCTATGACTAGTTCCAAGTCTGTCTGCTAACCCTTATGAATATTTGCCGATTAGGTCTGATGCAGTGCCAAACCCTGTCCCCCGTGTCCAAAATCTGTTTTCAGAATTTCTTGGGGACTTTATTGCTTTGCTCCCCTTGCTCCTCTGTTGTGCTCCCTTCATGGTATGCCCTAGTGTGCGGTGAGGAGGAAGGGGAATCAGACCGGGCACAATTCCTGCACTGTCTCTATGGTGCTGGCCCCATAGCACTGTGTGTCAGTAAGGAGATGTTGTGTCTCCTGGTGAGGCCGACCTTGTAGTCCTCTCTGTGCATTGGCTGTTCTGAGTGAGAATGTTGTCCTTGAAGTTTGGTGGACCAGGGTGTGGGTCTCTCTCTCTCTTTCCCTCTTAGTTTGCTCCAGTGTGTTCTGGACCAACCCGCTACTCTCCCCGGCCTGTATCTTCAGTGCTGTCCTCTGTAGTGCATTCTTCTAGGGAGCGAGGTCGCCATGGCTGGGATAGGGCTGCCCCGCAGACCTTTCTTTGAGTTCTTTGCTTCATGCTGGCAAGCTGCCCTCAAAGCTTGGTGCACCAGGTTGAGGTCTGTTCCCTTTCTCCCTTTCCTGTGGAGACATAAACAATAGCCTCACAGAAGAGTCACAAAGAAGGGATGAGCTGATCAGGGTGAAGTATATCACCAACGAAACACACAACAGTTCTCTAGTTCTTTAGTACTCGCCCCCCTCGCCCACTATCATGACCCCAGTTCTACCTTACAAAGCTAGACCGGAACATGCACATTGGTACAGAGAAGAGCTCTCGACACATGGTTAATCCAGGATAGATAAACTCCTCAGGAACAATAATGGGAGTATGGTATCATGAGGGAAGAGGGAAGGTTGGGGGAGAGGGGGGAGAAAGGGGGAACCTATTCAATGATTAACATATAACCCCCCAGAGATGAGCAACAGAAATGTGGGTGAAGGGAGAGAGCAGATGGTGTAAGATATGAAAACAAAAATAATTGATAAATTATCAAGGCTTCGTGAGGGTAGGAGGAGAGTGGGGGAGGGAGGGGAAAAAAGCTGAAACCAAGGGTTCAAGTAGAAAGAAGTATTTTGGAAATGATGATGGCAACATATGTATAAAGGTGCCTGATACAAATGATGTATGAATTGTTGAAAGAGCCCCCAATAAAATGATTTTTCTAAAAAAAGAATGAATAAAATGTTCTAAAACTGGAGAAGGATTAAAAAAGGTGGAAGGTAAAGGAATGATAGAACACAGAGCAACCACAATACCAAGGAAAGAGCAACTGGGGTCTAGACCTTGTCCTGAGGAGAAGTCAAGACTGTTGGGGAGCAGTGTGTGGCAATGTGTTGTTTTACGCCCTGTGGTCTTCCAGGATGTCAGGGTAGGGTTAAGATTAAGGCCAGGGGAATGACGTGACTATGACTGAGAGTCCAGTATTCTTTTACGTAGGTTCATTGTCCTCCTAAAGGAACAGACCTCTGGGGGATCAAGTCAGAAGGGACGAGGCTAGCTCTTTTTGGATCATCGAGGTGGCCAAGTTGGGGTGGGAGACTGGGGTCTAGAACTGCCATATACCTAGGGGGTCTAGGAGGAAGGGATGAAGCACTAGCTTAATCAGAGGGCAGGTTGCTTATCTGAGTGCATTAGGGTACTGATCACGGGGCTGGTGTGATCAGACAGCTGAATTTCTAGGTCTATCCAGTATGTCAGAAGATAGTGTCTTCTGAACCTGGAGATTAAAAAAAAAATTAAACCTTTTACTGGGGGCTCATACAACTCTTATCACAATCCACACATACATCCATTGTGTCAAGCACTTTTGTACATTTGATGCCCTCAACGTTCTCAAAACATTTCTGCTTGAGCCCTTGGTATCAGCTCCTCATTTCCCCCCTCCCTTCCTATTCCTCCCTCCCCCACAAATCCTTGATAATTTATAAATTATTATTATTTTGTCATATCTTATACCATCCAACATCTCCTTTCACCCACTTCTCCGCTGTCTGTCCCCCAGGGAGAAGGTTATATGTAGATCCTTGTAATCGGTTCCCCCTTTCTTCCTCACCTTCCCTCCACCCTCCAGGTATCACCACTATCACCACTGGTCCTGAGGGCTTCATCTGTCCTGTATTCCCTGTGTTTCCAGTTCCTATCTGCACCAGTGTACTTCCTCCTGTCCACCCGGATTTGTGAGGTAGAATGCTAGTGGGGGGCAGGAAGCATTCAAGAACTAGAGGAAAATTATATGTTTCATCATTACTACACTGCGCCCTGACTGGTTAGTCTCCGCCCCATGACCCTTCTGGAAGGTGATGTCAAATTTCCCACAGATGGGCCCTGGGTCCCCACTCCACACTCCCCCTCATTCACAATGCAATGATTTTTTTTTGTCTTTGATGCCTGGTACCTGATCCCTTTGACGCCTTGTAATTTCACGGGCTGGTGTGCTTCTTCCATGTGGGCTTTGTTGTTTCTCAGCTGGCTGCTTGTTTATCTTCAAGCCTATAGGACCCCAGACTCTATATCTTTTGATAGCCGGGCACCATCAGCTGTCTTCACCACATTTGTTTATGCACCTGCTTTGTCTTCAGTGATCATGTCAGGATAGGCTGGTGTTCTTCAAAAGCAGTGGCAAGGAAGGTTTAGGAGATCTGGCAGGGCTGGATCAAGCACAATGTCACTGAGAGGAATTTCTGAAATATAAATGAAGGCTCAACATGATAGTGGGACAAGAGGAAAGTACAAAGAAATAGAGGAAAGAGCTAGGAAGCAAAGGGTATTTATAGAGATCTAAATACAGGCATATACAGATGTAAATATATTTATATATGATGAGGGAGAAATAGATCTATGTTGGCCCCTACTCAAGTACTCCCTCAACACAAGAACACTTTGTTCTAACAATTTGGCAGTCTGGGATGCTCACCTTCCTGGCATGATCGCTGAAGACAATGGGTGCACAAGCAAATGTAGTGAAGAAAGCTGATGGTGCCTAGCTATCAAAAGATATAGCATCTGGGGTCTTAAAGGCCTGAAGATAAACAAGCAGCCATCTAGCTGAGAAACAACAAAACCCACATGAAAGAAGCACACCAGCCTGTCCCAACACAATTGCTGAAGACAAAGTGGGTGCACAGCATAAGCAAATGTGGTGAAGAAAGCTGATGGTGCCCGGCTATCAAAAGATGTAGCATCTGGGGTCTTAAAGGCTTGAGGATAAACAGGCTACCATCTAGCTGAGAAACAACAAAGCCCACATGGAAGAGACTTTTGGTCTTCATCTCGTGTTCCAACTCCCTCCCTATGCTGGATAAAACTGCGGTTGCAGTTTCCACTTGTATTGTTAGGCGAATCTTGTTAATGGGCTAGGTATGTGTTGTCTTCTAACAAAAGTAGTATAAAAAAAAAAGAAAAGAAAAAGCCTGCGAATGGCTGTGGTTTGGGGGTTCCTTAAGACTGGGGGATGAGGGCGTGCAGAGATAGGTTAGTTTTGCCTTAGGGATGGGGTGGTTAGTTTTGCCAAGTGGTGCTGGAGTCCCTGGCTTGTGTGAAGAGCTCATTTATTCACAATTTATGCCTACTCCATGCTGCCCTGTAGAGTTATCCCAATGCATCTCGGTATGCTGTGCTATTCCTACTATTAGGGAGAGTTAAGGCTGTGAGGGGATCAGACAAGAGCGCCCTTGCTTTGGGCCAAAAGCCAAGCATGCTTGTGCTTCTATCTGCCCCAAGCTGGTCACGTAGAGCTAGATCCCTGTAGTTCAGCCAGTCAGCTCCCCTCGCTTGCTCTGGGACCAGGAAAAATTGGTTGGGAAATTTGGGGAGCTGCATTCCACTGGCTTGTGCTGAGGGTCATGAAAAAGGGGAATTATTGGCAAGTGTTGTTGCTCTTATATGTCAACAAATTTGAATCTACTTATAATTATGCCAAGAACCTTGCAGTTTGGAAGTGTAGGATATCCCTGTCCATGTGTTGGTCTCCACAGGGTGTCTACAGGATGGGCTACTTGATTGCCATCTTGCTCCAACTCTCCAACAATCAGTTCTTATGGCTTTGCCCTGCTCAATGGTGCTACAGCAAAGTGTGGTGAAGAAATCACATGGTGTCCAGGTATGAAAAAGAATCGGAGGTCTTACAGGCTTATCTTAAAATAAGCAGCCATTTAAGTGATACATCAACTAAGTCCACATGGAAGAGGCACATTAACCTGCATGATTCAAGGAGTGCAAATAATAAAATTCAAATCTGAAGGGAATGATATCAGAGTTTAAATTGTGAACACCTGGTTTGCAGAAGGCTATACATGACAATGGAACCCCACCCCCCCCACCCCCATCCCCTGGCAGGGTACCTACAAGGATTAACCTCCAGTGAACCTTTTCTGACCTTCCTCAAGGGGTGGGAATAGCCTTTCAGAAAGACAGAGAGCACTGTCAACTCAATTGCGGCAGAAGTAGTTAGGTTCATATATAAGACTTCATCATTTAATCTCCTTTTTGATCCATTTTAAAGTTATTTCATATAAAATCAAATAAACAGTGAAGGGCAAATCCACCTGTATTGAACCTCTGGTTAATCCCCTCTGGCATGGACTAGGAATGTGAATCACCTTGCTCTCGTGCAGAGCAGTGCAGTGGGAAGTGGACCGCGGAACCACCAATTCGGTTAAAATCAAATGCCATGCCTCTTGATCTCCCCTTGCATCCCTCTGTGTTCTGGGTTTTGATATTTCCTACTTTCTTTTCTATTGGTTTTTTTTTTCCTGGTTGATTTTGTTGTTGCATTTTGTTTTGTTTGCAGGGGTTTTCAAAAAAATATTTTCTAGTATATAAAATCCAGGCTGAGTGGATCTTTAGAGAGAGTAACTGGATTGATGGCTTATTGGGGCTTGGGGGATAGGTGGGCAGAAACGGTGGGTTAAGGAAGGAAGAAAATGTTCTGGAACTGAGTGCGGTATGACTGCAACTCGTTCTGCTGTGATCCAGCACAGAGGCGCTTATGTCAATGAACTATTGTTTTTTAAAAGGCAAGCAATCACATGTGATCATGGCCATAGAACTTGCAAAGGCGTTTCTCCAAAGAAGGTAAGACATTTTGTCCAATAAGCAGCTGAGAAGAAGCTAATCATCATCAGTCATCAGGAAAATACAGATCAAAACCTTGAAGACACCCATATCACCCCTACGAAGACAAGTATTCTCAGGAAGATGGAAAGCAAGTATTGGGGAGGATGTGTAGAAAATGGAGCCCTCGGATTTTGCTGGTGGTGATGGGGAATGATGCAGCCCCTGGGGAAAACGGTGGTTTTTTGGGGGCGGGGGGTGTTCTTCAAAAAGTTGAACACAGAATTACCATGTGACCCAGCAATCCCAATCTTGGTGTATACCCAGAAGAAGTGAAAGTGGAAAAACAAGCAGAAATCTGTACACCAACATTTAATGATGCACTTTTCACGATAGCCCTAATAGTGAAACCAACCAAAATGTCCATCAACAGGTGTGGAGATAAAGGAAACGAAGCATATACATAAGATAGAATATTACTCAGCCATAAAGAGAAATTAAGTTCTGATGCACGCAACAACATGGATGAACGTTGTCAACATTCTGCTGAGTGAGAAACAAACAGGACAAATGTTTAGTTAGAATAAGCACATGCATGGAGAATGGGGTTATTATTGGTTACCAGAGGCTGGGAGAAGAATGCAATGGAAGTTATTGCTGAAAGGTACTGAATTTCTATTTGAGATGATATGAGGACTTTTGGAAATGGATCATGGTGGTTGTAGCACAACACGGTGAAGAGAGTTAATGTCACTGAATTATACCGTTAAAATTGGTTAAAGCATTTTGTTCTATTGATTTTACCACAATGAAGTTTACAAAGTGCAATATATGTATTTCACAGCAATACAAATACATATACTTTCTATCCAAAGAATATCTATAATTAAAAAAAAAGAATATCTATAATTTAATGAAGAATCTGAACTTAATTCTTAAAAGCCAGGTATCATGCAATTCTCACCAGAGCTCAAAATGACACAGAGACAGCCACGCGTGGAGCGAATCAATAGAAAGAACAGGCAATTTTTGAGGCCTCATTCCATTTCAGTTACCACTTATGCTGGGGCCAGGAAGAGAAATGAAGTTCAAATCCGTTTTTTTTTCTTTAACAAAGGTCTTTTGTGAGTGGAAAGGGTAAAATAAGTGACTAAGATGATTTTTCAGTTTTATGCGTCAAGGTGGATGAATTATAATTTTAAAAATCAGCTGGAATTAGCATATTATTTTGCTCATCTCCACCAATGCAAAGGGATTGTGTTTCTCAAGATTGAGAGAACTTTTTAGCTTCTTTCTGCAGAGAACTCGGCCTTGTTCTGGAGCTCGGGAGGAGAGACAGGGGATGCTGCGGCTGCCTGGAGCCTCCTTCTTGGAGAGACAGAGGCAAGGATCCAAGTTTTGCAGCAGCACGGTAGTCACTGAAGATGCCGCTTCAGAGGGCAAAGGGCCAGTCATTCTCCCTGTTTTCGGAGGTCTAGGAGTTCAGAATTCTTGAGTAATCTCGTGGAAGAAAAAGAGCCTTGAATAAAACCTTGAATAAAAATAAAGTACCCATACTTTAAAGCAGGGGGTCCAACTCGATTAAAACACGGGCCATTGGGTGCAACGGGCAAGATTCACGCGGGCCACATCACATTTACAAATTTTGTTAAATTGATATTTTGAAGTGACGATTCAGGAATATGAATAGATAATTGAAACACGATATAATTGCTTTTATTTAAACATTTAGTTTATTTAATGTACTTATAAAACTAAAATTATTCGTTTTTACCCGAAACTTGCCAGCTCTTTCCTCCTACTAGTTTTCACTTACCTCTTATGTTGTGACCGGAAAATATAACAAAGTAACTAATAAAAATCAACAAAATGTTGGACAGCTGACAAGCGTGTTCACAATCCTAATGGCTTCCCTCTGAAAATGTTCACTCTCGCTGCCGCTAGGTGTCACTCATAAGAGCACCACCCAGAGCGCTCTTGTTAACCTTTTGCTGTTGGGATCTGTTTACATGACATGACCCTGAGAGTGGCGGGCAGATCGCTTCCAAACGTCGCCGGAACGGAGTCAGCACATTTATGCACGTCCACAGCCCCCCGGGAAAGACTCTGGGCTACGTGGATACTCGTCTTCAGTAGTTAAAGGGTTAAATAGGGAATAATGTGTGCGGTATTGCCTCCATCTCCCCTAAGTTCTATTTTCTTCATAACAATTTTTCTATTTTCGTTTTATTTCAGACCATCTCGGGCCACAAAAATTACCTTGGGGACTGCATGCAGCCCATGAGCTGCCTGTGTGACAGCCCTGCTTTGAAGCATATTCAATTTGATTAGGGAAATAAAAGTTCGTGCCATTTTTTTACCCCATTGTTTACCACCAGCAATTGCTCTCCAGTCTCCTACCCATGGCAACTCCATGTGTGTCAGATTAGTCCTTTGCTCTACAGGGCTTTCAAAGACTGAAATCTCCAGGCTCTTCTCAGACACCCCCTGAGTTGACTCGAACCACTAACCTTTCTGTTGACAGCCAAGTATGGGAACTATTGGCCTCACCCAAGGACTCCTTACCTACTGTTAGCATCTGACACGCAAACCTGAGCTAACCTGGACCCACAACAACACTTACCCACTTCAAAAATGGTGTCAACAGCTTTTAAAAAATGTGTGTGTGTGTGTGTGTGTGTGTGTGTGTATGTATAAAGCCCTGTATAGAGGGCTATTTTCTCTCTAAAGAGAGAGCCCAGCCTAATACAGGCATAATACAAATTTGCAAAATTTGTTATAATGAAAATATTTCCTATAAAAACAGTGATGGACAGGACAGAGATTTTGAACTTTAAAACACGTATTTGAGGAATCAAGAAAAATTCAAAAGAAGCACGTGGAATATTAAACTTGAGAAAGTTTTTAAATGCTAAGAAAACTCAAAAACAGGATAAAAGTCATCAAAATTGAATGCTAAAAATAATAGAGATTAATGCAGCAAACATTTGATTGTTTGAAAAGATTACTATGACTGATCAAGGAAAAAGAAGATTAAAAAATTTCAATAGATTATTTCTCCAGAAAAATCTGAGACGTACTGAATAATACTTTTCTCTCAAATTAAAAAAAGCTATTTAATTCTTCTTTTATTTTTTGCCATTTAATTCTTAAAATCAAAATAGATGACCCAGATCAGCATCTATTTCCTGAGATACTGAAGTTCACAGCAGACCACTGCCAATGAAAATGATGTATAGTTCCTTGGGAGAGCAGATTTAATTAAATATGGATTAGTGGTTGGTGGTTTCCTCTGCAGGACTGTTAGAAAGGAAACCATTCAACTGTGCCATTCCTGTTATGAATCTTTGTCTGAAGCCTTACTCATGGTAAGAAACTGAAAATGGTTTTCTATCTCAATTATGTTTGTGGAAGAACATAAGAAAGATGAGGCTCTCCATTCCTATCAAGGGTTAAAGTCTCAGAAACCCACACGGGCAGTTCTACCCTGTCCCAGAGGGTCACTAGGAGCTGGTATTGACTCGATGGTAGTGCTGTTAGTTTTTTTTGAAGATGGTGATGATTAATTTCCAACTATACTTTTGTCTGGAATAATTTTCTCTTATGTAACATTCATCTTTGTTTGAATCTTCAAAGTATCAATGGTCCCCATTTACAGATATCTGTGTGCCTGGGTTATTTTATATTGCTCCTTCTCAGCTATGTTTGCTTCTGGTTAATTTCTACTTCAGTTAATATATTTCTCCTCCCCAGAGAGTTCGCTGAGAGACCTAGAGAATCTTCAAGTCACCAATTCCTATTTCCAAAGGAAGTTCCTATCTGCACTTTAGAAAAGCAACATTCAACACAGACAAATTAGCTTTTGGATCACCTTCTCTTTGTGCAATGCTTCTTCCATTATATGAACCTTACTTTAAACATTTTTTCTTAAATCATTTTATTGTGGGCTCATACAACTCTTATGACAATCCATACATATATCAATTGTGTAAAGCACATTTGTACATTCATTGCCCTCATCATTCTCATAATATTTGCTCTCCATTGAAACCCTTGGCATCAGCTCTTCATTTTGACCCCCTTCCTGCTCCCCCCCCTCATGAACCCTTAATAATTTATAAATTGTTATTTTTTCATATCTTAC
This sequence comes from Tenrec ecaudatus, assembly GCF_050624435.1. NCBI lineage: Eukaryota > Metazoa > Chordata > Mammalia > Afrosoricida > Tenrecidae > Tenrec > Tenrec ecaudatus. The sequence goes on along the minus strand of NC_134531.1, from coordinate 77,362,125 downwards.
ACTGCCCGACATCTCCCTTCACCCACTTTTCTGTTGTCTGTCCCCCAGAGAGGAGGTTATATGTAGATCCCTGTCATTGGTTCCCCCTTTCCAACCCACCCTCCCTCCACCCTCCTGGTATCGCCACTCTCAGCACTGGTCCTGAGGGGTTCATTTGACCTGGATTCCCTGTGTTTCCAGTTCCTATCTATAAAGTTTCTTGTGGTTTTCTTTTTTAGAGTGAAGTTTAAAACTCAGTAGTCATATACATAGAAAAGGAGATGAAAATATAATCAAAGAATTTTTGAATAACCAACATAAAAACCATAATGAATCTACCTTCGGATCAAGTCCAGACAGATTAAGAACATAAATATAAAATATAAGAAATTAAAAGGCCTTTGGAAACTTTTACTCATGAGATAGAGAGGAGTTAACAAAACATGGATCAATGAAGACAGCAATAGGATTAATAATTACCTTGGGACACGGAGGGGGAGTGGGAAGGAAATGGGGGGTCAACCACAATGGGAACCAGAAGGAAGAAAATGTTTCAAAGTTGATTCTGGTGATGAATGCACAACCTTCCTTAACATGATTGAACTGTTGAATTGTACAATATGTTAGTTAGATCTCAATAAAATGTTATTATATCTCAAGTAAACTTTTTAAAGTATCACAATTAAAAAGGAAACAGCAACTTGGACTATACTGAAACTAATTCTGTTCATTAAAGGACACCACAAAGAAAGTATAAAGAGGAGCCACAGACTGGAAGACAGTATTTGCAAGAGTTCATCACAGGACTCGTGCATATGACCATCGGTATGGGTAGCACTTAAAATACAGAAAGGTCTCCTATAAATCAGCAGTGAAAAAAATTTAAAGCAGTTGATGCAAAAGGAAATATAAATGCCCAACAAACATATAAAAGGGTGACTAAACTCAGTAACCAAGGAAGTGCAAATTAAATCCACATTGAGACACTGTTACACTATCCCCAAACTAAGAGACCAACTTTGGCGAGAACATAGAACAAGAGGAATGGCATGTAAACGGAGACCATCACTTTAGAAAAGCTGGACATGTCCACCCCTCAAGAAACAAAAAGACGAACAAAAATCAAAACACGTAAACACCAGTACAGTCATCATTTAAATAACGTGAGGCACTAAAACAGCTTTGACCAAGACACAAAGAGAACACATTCTACCGCAGCCACAGTTAGGAAACGTGTTCAGATTCACAACTAACGATCTGCTTTTCTTAGCAAGAGAACAGACCTTATACTTTCTGGGTGTGGTGAGGGAGAAGGGCCCTCAGAAATAGTTCATATGGAAAACAACAGCGTGCTCCCTGAGTATGCCTGAAATAGGAACATTCAGGTTGATCAGGAATGAATGCCAACTGCTTTTGTTTACGCACCAGACGCAGCAGCTCTGGACAATTGTAGCACCATGGAAAACTGCATTGGGACGTCACCAAGGTGCAGTGCCTTGCATCAGGGATTAGGAACAAGTGAATTATTTTTTCACGGGACGATGTCAGGCATGTAACTAGATTTTGCTTTGATAACTGATTGTTGCTTTATGACATTTTTTTTTGTTGTTGTTTGGAGTGGAAAAAATATCCCTTCATTCACAGGCACTCAACTACAAGAATGGGGTTGGAAGTTTCCTAGCTTAACCATCAGGCTGATTTTCATAAACGTGGATACATAGTAACTATTACCGTATCATGTGTGTGACAGTATAAGACTTTGTCATTAGATAATATGAACAAGGTTTTTAAATTCAGTTGAAAGTCTGATGGTTTTCACCATTAAGTGTTTTAAGAATGATTAAAACAGCCCCCCGCCCCCCCCAAAAAAAACACCAAACAAAACAGCAACCAAACTTGCTGTTGAGTTGATTCTGACACATAGGCTGGTCCTGATCCGATATGACAGTGGAGAACTACCCCATAGGGTTTCCAAAGTGGTATCATTGTCAGGAACTCAGTCCTGGGGCCACAACAGTTAAGCACTTGGCTCGTAACCAAAAGATCCAACCTGCAGCTCCATGGGCAATAGGTATTCGTTATGGGAGCAAGCTGCCACGTCTTTCTCCCACGGAGTAGGTGGTGGGATTGAACCGCTGACCTCATAGTTAGCAGCCAAGTGCTTCTTGAATACGTGTTTGATGTTTGATTATTTGCTAAGCTATCCATGCATTATGCACCTTTCTCTACGTGTGTTTAGAGATAATAAAGTATACTGTTACTTTGACCTAAATAGGAAACGTGGTTTTGAAAATAGTTTTTTTGGCTCATAGAGCAATATATTTTTAAAGAGGAAGCAAGGTCTGGTTCAGACTGAAATGTTAATATTATCAAGAATATTTGGATTTATTAGTCTGTGGAAATGCTATGGCATGATTAAAACTTTTAAGAGATGTAACTTTTGAAACCAAGAATTTCTAGTTCCTCCTGAAACTCAAACTCATCACCACTGTGTCTTTTCTGACTCAGCTACTCTACTCATAAGTAGAACTGCCCCTTGGGGTTTCCAAGGCTGTAAATGTTTACGAAGCAGAAAGCTTCACCTTTCTCCAGGGAACAGCTGGTGGGTTCCAGCTACTGACTTGTGGCTAACGGTCCAACACGTAACACAGGACCTCACCAGGCGGCTTCTCTAGAGGTGAGGACTTCATTGGGCAAAACTTATCTGACAATGAAGGGTATCGACTTTTCCTGCTCCCTAGGAGGATTATCCAAAAACGTTCACTTTAAAATATATTATTGCTGTCAGACAGGAGTATAACAATGGGAAAGGTCCCCAGTGAATGCCAAAAGTAGTATGATTTTTATCTGAATTGCATTCTCCTGTGTGAGAAAGTACAGCATCAAAGACTGTTGAACCAGCTGTTGGTCAATACTGATGATTGTTGCAGATTTTCACTCATGTGCTGTGGGCTCATCCTCAGCCCTATTTCATGGTCAATCGTGGGGAACTCTGCTGCATAGCGGCCATGAAACTGCTCCAAATACATTTCCCACTAATTGAAGGAATGCAATGGAATCTTACTCACCAGAGCCCACATTCCATACCTTTTACAATGCTTTGATTTTAGGATATTCTCATTTATACAGTTTAGAGTTGGCTAAGAATAAGGGAAGCTTCAAAAGGTTCATGGAAAATGGATTTTGAAAAATGGAATTTTTTCCATGACATTTTTGAAGCCCCGTTTATATCAATGTGCTAAATCTAGAGAGTCCCATACAGCAGAGATTGCCTTTTTTTATGTGAGACTTGCTTTAAAAGCCACTTTTGTAGCAACCTTGTTTTTCTTGGTAATTTGAACAAACTATCTGGTGAAATGTAGAACTAAGCTACACAAGATTCTCTTAATCAAGATGGTTAGAATGTAGAATAGTGTGAATGATAGTTTCCATTCAGGGGAAAGGCAAATTGAAAGAACGTTCCCCCCCCCTCCCGCCCCCCGCCAGTTCTCCCAAACTACTTAATGGTAAAAATCTGTTTCTCTGTCTAAGCTATACTATTGGACTCTAAAGTGATGCACACTGGAAACACACTGGAATTATAGGAAAGAATTTTGGTTTATGCAGTTGGAAGCAGTATTTTCAATATTTCTAACATGATTTTTTTCTACCTTATGTTTTATTCATCTTTCATTCACTTTCACCTACTGCCAAAGACTCGATTCTGACAAATAGCAATCCTATAAGACGGAGTAGAACTGCCCCTGTGAGTTTCCACGACTGTTACTCTCTACCGGCATAGACAGTCTCATCTTTCCCCTGCAGAGTGGCTGCTGAATGAGCTGCCAACTTTGCAGCTCGCAGCCCAAGTGGTACCAGAGCCCCTCTTTGATTCATGTAGGCAGAGGAAATGAAGATACATAAAAGAATGTGGTACAAATCCTGATGATCTTTGTTAGATTATATATCTTTGTTAACCTTGTCCTGAATGTAAAGATGAGTTTGGTTTTTTAAAATCTGAAACAGATTTTTTTACTCACGTAAAAATTGTGCCGGCTTCCTTTGCCCCAGTTGTTCCTCCTGGGAGATCACATGAGAACCAGAAGCCACCCTATAATTAATGGGGTCTCATGAGTCAGAATCAACTCCATGGGGACTGGTGGTGGTGACGGTGGCACTATTAGTGAGGAGCATTGACAAACTGTGGCATTTCAGTAGATGGAAGAGGTAGCTGGCCTCTACAAGACCAAAAGAGCAGCATTTGCCCCCAAACAAGAAAGACCATTTGAAACAGAAACAAAAGAGGAAGTGAAAAAAAAAAAAGCTGTTACATTGAAGGGATCGTGCCCAATATCATGAAACAAAAGTATATGCAAATTGTTGGATGGAAAACAAATTTGTTTTACAATCTTTCAGCCAGACTACAATAAAATATAAAAATATATGGCAACAAATGTACAAATGTGCTTGACACAATGGATGTGTGTATGGATTGTGATGAGAGTTGTATGAGCCCCTAATAAAATGATTTTAAATATATATAAAGAAAACTGAGAGGTCATTGAAGAAAAAAAATAGAAGTTGGGGGAGGAGTGTTTCTAGGCAAGGGTGAAAGTAAGGTTCTCAACTCAGTTTTTGCTGATGCATGTCGAAAGAGCCATAGATTTTTCATGTCGTTTGGCTGAAGTAAGGCCACTGTGTTAGACAGAGGTTCTCAACCTGTGGGTCATGACCCCTTTGGGGATAGAACCACCCTTTCACAGAGGTCGCCAGATTCTTAACAGTAGCAAAATTGCAGTTATGAAGTAGCAACGAACATAATTGGGGCCACCACAACATGAGGAACTGAAAGGATTGCGGCATTAGGAAAGTTGAGAATGACTGCTCTAGAGAATCAAAACCAGGACACTTATAAACAAACAAATATATATATAGGTTTATACAGCAAGAAGGAATATAACTGCTAATTAGTCCACACAGTAGTACAGAAAGCTCAGTTCAACTCACTTTCATGGAATAGTTAATGTACTGGAAGTCCTTCAACTCTCATGGGCTGCGGGGTCCAAGGTCAAGGAAAGCAGACAGGGGAGTCTTCCCTCAGTCAAGACAGGCAAAGTTTGCCCTCAGGCAAACCAGCAGACAGCAGGGTGAGCCAGCAACAGTTAGTAGCATGGGAGCTTAGTAAAGCTTAGTAAAGCAGGCCCATGTGATCTTGAACTCAAGCAATACAGTGACAGAATCTACCAGCCTCAAGCTCAAGAGTGATACACACCAGCAGCGTGATGAAGCAGGTCTCAAAGAAGCCTCAAGGTCTAGCAACGCGATCCATAGGATGGCTTGGCCCACAGATAGTGCAGCACACAGGTACAGAGAACTAACCAAGGCAGCAGCATGCTGGTCTGATAACCAAGGAGCAAGAGAGATATGGGATGCCAACTGTCTTTTTATCTTGATGGCCCTCCAATCAAGCTGCGACCTGATCTAACTCCCTCCACATGTTCCTATTGGCCTAATTTGCACAATAAACCTAACTATCACAGCCATTTTGGTTAACAGATTTCTATCCTGGAGTCGGAGGAGGATATGGAATATATGGCTAATTACCTCCATGAACAACTGCCTCTTTTACCAGGCTACCCTAAGAACTGGGTACCCAGTTATCATTTTCCAACTTTTTGATCAAAGATTCCATAGAAAATCTTGATCAAAGGGAGGGGAATGCAGAAAAGTATCTTACATTTGCATCAATTCTAGACTTTCTGGAACCAAAGAGGCAAAATTAACCTTTGAAACTATTGCCCTGAGATAATCTTTAAAACTTGCACCATTAATATTCCCTGGAGTATTCTTAACATCAAGCCATTGTTTAGTTTAAGTAGTAATGAATACCTGTCTTCAACATTGAGCTCATTTATTAAAACTATAAGTATGATGTTATATCAATAATAATTTGAAAGATTAAACAGGAAAATTAGGGGGCATTTAGTTGATATTAATAAGGGAGAAACAACTCTAAAAAGGAGAGTGAGTATGGTCACAGAACTTCAAAGAAGTGTAATCAATTTCACTACATTGTTCGTATAGAAATTATTGAATTTGACATGTTTTGCTGTATAATTCTCAGCAACAAAATGTTAAAATATCTAAAGTGAAAAAATGTTTTCCCTTTCCTCTGGCAAGAGAGGAAAGGCTTTATGGATGGAACAGTTTTTGTGTGTGCATTTTGAGGTTGTGAATTTCTCCAGTATATATAAAAAGGGCCTATTGCGTTATTCTTAATAAAAAAGTCCTGGACACGTTGCCAGCACACCTCATCCTTTCCAGCATTTATAATCTTATCATAAGTGGTTCAGATATAATATTCAGAGTATTTTAGCTTATTTACCAGGAGGGATAGGCAGACAGGTGTCTCATTTCTTTTGGAAGCAGAAATCCCATTCCCCTAACAAGAAGTCAGCGTTTTCCCCTGATTAACTCTACTGCCCCCACCTGGAGGGTTGAGGAGCGTTTCCCACATCTATGTGCCTCACACAAATTGAAATGGTCTTTCTCCAGGACCTCTGCTGCTCAGCACACCAACAGTTCACTAATGGAGGTGTTAGCGAGGAACATTAGGAAGAGTCAGGGATTGAGGAAATTTATGTTTAGGGGTGGTTTGGAGGCATTTTTAAAAACCCCACTACTAAGGGCATAATAGAACAAAGAAACATACATTTGGTAGAAAGTAGACTTTAAAGAGGCACAAGTAAAACTCTATTCACTGAAGCACCCACTATTTGTAATAGCTGAAAGATGGAAGCTTAAGTTCCATCAATGAATGAGTGGATAAGCAGAATGTAGAACATTGTTATTCCAAGTAGACTAGAGAAACAAATTCATAGAAACTCATGTGTGTAAGAGAGTTTTATGTAAAGGGTAACTATACATTAAGAAAGCATCCTAACCCAGTCCAGTCCATGCCAATAAGTCTGATATCAGCCCATTTGTCTGATACCAACCTATTTAGTCCTCTTCAGACTCATGAAACACATGCAATGATGCTGCAGGACGATCACAGGTCAATGGGTAGAAAGTCTTTGGATCCAGTGATGTTGTAAGCATCTCAGCACTGGCAGGGGTCTCTACGTGGCTTCTCTGGGTCCAGTGTTCTGGTTTTGCATCAGGGTTGGACCATGTGGCTTCTCCTCAGGGATGCCTAGCAGGAAGTCAGCAGAGAGAGAAAGTGTCTCCTGCCACCAAGGAAGAAAATAGAGCAGTTCCCACAATTCTCAGGAGAAGACCATCACACAGAAGCCTCACTGGCTATGACCCGATTGACAGACTAGACTCCGCCCCTTCACTCTTAATCCTCAAATTGACAAATGATTTTTATAACAACCACATACATACATACACACATACATGCATACATACGTTAGAATATTACACAGCCATAAAGAATGATGAGTTCACAAAATCTCTTGGGACATGATGAAATTAGAGAACATTATTCTGACCAAAGTAAGTCGATCACAATGGGACAAATGTTCTCTAGTTTCACTTTATAAAGTGACCACTACAGCTATACTTAAAGGAAACAATATCACCACAGGCTATGGGGCAGAGGGAAAGCAGCATTCCTTCTCTAGTCTGCTGTTAGTTAGATGCTCTCCAGTGGGCTCTGACATGTTCTGTTGTGCATAAAACTTCCTCCCATCCTGGAGAGGAAGTGGTGTTAACAAACCCAGGGACAAGGGAAAAACAAGTGATCCAAAATCAGTGGCGAGGAGGGTCTAAGAGACCTGGCAGGACTTGATCAAGGGCAATGTAACCTAGAGGAATTACTGAAACCTAAATGAAGGCTGAGCATGGTAATGGGCAAGAGGAAAGTAAAAGGAATTAGAGGAAAGTTGTATTTGGCAAAGGACATTTATAGAGGCCTAAATAAAGGCATGTACATATGTAAATATATTTATATAAGATGATGACAAAATAGATCTATGTGCATATATTTATAGGTTTAGTATTAAGGTAGCAGAAGGACATTTGGCCTCCACTCAAGTACTCCCTCAATGCAATATTACTTTCTTCTATTAAATGGGCATTCTATGATGCTCACCTTCCCGACACAACTGCTAAAGACAAAACAGGTGCATAAGCAAATGAGGTGAAGAAAGCTGATGGTGCCTGGCTATCAAAAGATATAGCATCTGGGGTCTCAAAGGCTTGAAGGTAAACAATCGGTCATCTAGCTCAGAAGCAACAAAGCCCATGTGGAATCGCACCAGCCTCTGTGATCAGGAGGAGTTGATGGGATGAGGTATCAGGCATCAAAGAACAAAAAAATCGTATCATTATGAGAGAGGGAGAGTGAGGAGTGGAGACCCAAAGCTCATCTGTAGGCAATTGAACATCCCCTTACAGAAGGGTTGCCGGGAGGAGACGAGCCAGTCAGGGTGCAGTATAGCAATGATGAAACATACAACTTTCCTCTAGTTCTTAAATCCTTCATCCCCCCCCCCCCCATCATGATCCCAATTCTACCTTACAAATATGGCTAGATCAGAGGATGTACACTGGTAAAGATAAGAACTGGAAACACAGGGAATCCAGGACAGATGATCCCTTCAGGACCAGCAGTGAGAGTAGCGATACCAGGACCGTGGAGGGAAGGTGGGGTAGAAAGGGGGAACCAATTATAAGGATCTACATATAACCTCCTCCCTGGGGGACAGAGAGCAGAAAAGTGGGTGAAGGGAGATGTCGGACAGTGTAAGACATAACAGAACAATAATAATCTATGCATTATCAAGGGTTTATGAGGTAGGGGTGGGGAGAGGAAAAATGAGGAACTGATATCAAGGGCTCAAGTAAAAAGCAAATGTTTTGAAAATAATGAGGGCAACAAATGTACAAATGTGCTTGACACAATGGATGGATGTGTGGATTGTAAAACGAGTTGTATGAGCGACACAATGGATGGATGTGTGGATTGTAAAACAAGTTGTATGAGCCCCCAATAAAATGATTTAAAAACAAACAAAAAAGACTTCCTTCAATCCTCATGCCACATTCTTCTTCAAATAAACTACCGTAGTTTCTCTGGTGATTTGCTCAGCATATAGATTGAATACATATGGTCAGAGAATACACCCCTCACACACACTTTCCTGATTTTAAACCATGCATTATTCCCTTGTTCTGTTCACACTACTGACTCTTGATCCACGTACAAGTTTTGCAGGCGCACAATGAAGTGTTCGGGAATTCCTATTTTTTTCAAAGTTATCCATAGTTTCTCATGACCCACACAGTTGAATGTGTTGGCCTAGTCAGTAAAACATAAGTAAACATCTTTCTTGTATTGTCTACTTTCAGATAAGATCCATCTAACATCAGCAATGATATCCCTTATGCCATGTCCTCTTCTGAATGGGGCAGTTCCCTGTCAATGTACTGCTGCAACCATTCTTGGATGATCTTCAGGAAAATTTACTTGCATGTGATATCAATGATATTGTTCTACAGTTTGAACATTCTATTAGGTCACCTTTCTCTGGAATGGGTACAAATATGGATCTCTTCCAGCCAGTTGGCCAAGTAGCTGTCTTCCAGATTTCCTGGCATAGACAGGTCAGTGCCTCCAGGGCTTCATTCGCTCATTGAAACATTCCCTTTGGTCTTCCATCGATTCCTAGAGCCTAGTTTTTGGCTAATGCTTTCAGTGCACTTAAACTTCTTCCTTCGGCAACATTGGTCTTTCTTATACGATACCTCTTGAAATGTTTGAATGCTTCCTAGTTAGTTTGGGTACAGTGACTGTGTGTTCCCTCTGCTTTCTTTTGATGTTTCCTGCATCATTCAATATTTTACCGATAAAATCTTTCAGTATTTCAACTTGAGACTTGAATTTTTTTCTTCCATTCTTTCAGTTTAAGAAATGCTGAATGCATTCTTCCTTTGTTTTTTCTAACTCTAGATCTTTGTATATTTCATTATAATATTTTACTTTGTCTTCTCCAGCTGCCATTTGAAAATTTATATTCAGCTTTGACTTCACCCTTTCTTCCACTTGCTTTAGCTACTCTATGATTAAGAGCACGTTTTAGAGTATTTTGTGACATCCACTTTGATCTTTTCTTTTTTTTTTTGGCTTTTAAATGACCTTTTGCTTTCTTCATGAATGATATTCTTGATATCCTCCCACAGTTCACCAAATCTTCCATCATTAATGTTCAATTCGGCAAACCTATTCTTGAGATGTTCTTGAAATTCTAGTTGGGTAGACTAAAGGTCATATTTGGATTTTGTGGGCTTGTTTTAATTTTCTTCACCTTCAACCTGAACTTATATTTCAACAATTGATCATCTGCTTCACATTTGGCCCATGACCAGTTTTTAGCTGCTGATATTGAGCTTCTCTATGCTTTCTTCCCACAGATGTAGTCTATTTGTTTTCTATGCATCCGGTCTGGAGAAGTCCACATGTATAGTCATCATTTGTGTTGTTGAAAATAGAATTTACTATGAACAAGTTGCAAAATGCAAAATGCAGTCATTCAATCTCCAGCTTCATTTCTACCAAGACCGCATTTTTCAACTACTGTTCCTTCCTCTTTGTTTCCAACCTTTGCATTCCAATTTCCAATAGTTATCGATACAGCTTGATTGCTTAATTTCTGACAGAAGACATTGATAGAATCAATTTCTTCATCGCTAGCTTTTATGATTGGGATGAAAATTTGAATAATAGTTGTTATTAATTGGGTTTTCTTTAAGGCAAATAGATATAATCCTATTACTGCTGTACTTCAAGACAGACCGTGAAATGTCTTTTTGATGATGCATGTGACTCCATTCCTTTGATGATGCCATTTATGACACAGCAAACATTTTCGGATTCAAAATGGCCAAGACCAGTCCATTTCAGCTCACTAAAGCCCAGGATGTCAATCTATATGTGTTCCATTTCATTTTTTATGATTAACAATTTTCCTAAATTCATACTTTGTACATTCCAAGTTCTAATTATGCATTGATGTTTGCAACTGTTTCTTCTCATTTTGAGTTGTGCCTCTTCAGCGAATAAAGATCCCAAAGGCTCTACCCTGACAAGCTTTATTCCATTCACGTCACCTTGGTTGACTCGGCTTTGAGAAGGCAGCTCTTACTCAGTCATATTTTGAGTGCCTTCTGACCCGAGCGTCCCTCCTTTGGCACAACCTCTGAAAATGTTCTGCTTCCGTTCATTAGGCCCTCAGTAACTGACAGTGTTTCTATTCTATGCTTAAGGTTTTCAGCTAATCTTCCTCTGAAGTGAGAAGTTGAGCCCTTCATCGCTGTCTATTCTTAGTCTGGAAGCGCCGCTGAAACCTGTTCACTTTGGTTGAATTTGCTGGCATTTAATACCAGTGACATAGCTTCCTGTATCACATTAACACACAAGCACCACAGTACAACAAACAGACAAACAAGGAGCCCGTAGCCATTTTTAATTTATGGTGATGGGAAAGCTAGCACTGAAAGTGAGACAAGTGTGTACATCTTAGCCAAAGTAACTGGTGTTACTAGGTTATTCTTTAAGAATGTTTAGTAAATTTTGTTGTATATAATTTGCAACAACTATTACCAAAGTACATATGCAAGTATATGTTTGTATATGTGACATATATGAGACCTAGTTGTTCAGTGATTAAGTGTTCAGCTGCTAACCTAAAGGCTATATGTATATACATAACATACATATACATATAAGATGTACGTATGTAAAATAAGTCACAGAAATGGATAGTTCTTAGATATTAAGTAATCACCTCACAGGATTAGTTTTCTTAGCTTAAAAATGTAGTCATAGCCTCGTGGGACATTTTGATCAACTGGCATAATATACAGCTTATGCTCTACCTTCCTAGCTTGCTAAGTAGTGGCTGTCATCTTTAAAGATTATGAGTGATCCTCTAAGATAAAACTATTGGCCTTTACTTGTCTAGAGCAAAAGACAAAAAAAATCCAAGATTCAGAGAAAACTTATTCACAGGCCAACATATCTGCATGAACCAGTTTCCTCTACCCTGAGGCCAGAACAACCTGATGGTGCCCAGCAACCACTATCAACCACTCTGATCCGAACCACCATAGACCCATTCTGATAGAAGGGAGAAAAATGTAGAACAGAACTTCCGAGTTTGAACGCCTCCAGACTTCTTGGACTCACAGAGGCATCTGGAATCCTTGAAACCCTTACCCTGAGCTAAGGAGGCAAAACTAGACCCTCGGGTCACCTTTTCAGCTGATTATCAGATTAGTGCATAAAGTAATAAATATCTCCTTGTGTTTTTAAAAAATCATCTCCACGAGACCAAATGGTAAAGTAATAATAACACTCTAAATCATATATGAGAAGGTTGTGGCTCGGAGACGAGGATCCTGAGAAGGAACAACTAGAGTAGAAGTGATGAGAATGTTGGTACAACGTGCAGACTCTCATCACCAGTGTCCCTGAACAGTATTTGTAGAAATTATCCAATGGAAATGTACAATTATATATATAAATTTAAACTCAACTTTATATACTTTCTCCCCAGAAGTCTCACTCTACCACCACCAGGTAACGATTAAATAAAAGAAAAAATACTTTCTGTCATTCATCTTGATTTTTATTTAAATATTCACTTAGTTGGATCTTACAACTTCTAAGTTCACATTTAAGTGTCATAGGACTTCTATGAACTACAACAAACGAGCACATTGTCAATGACAAGCTGTGAACTTAACATGGGCACCAATGCTAACTCCAGGCCAGATTAACACAGTAACTAAAGGGAGGCATATGGGGCGAATCCCCCTGTTCTAGAGCTCTTCCTTTGGCTAAGCCAACAGATCTATCCTGGGTTTGGTGGTTGGTCGCGCCTGGAGCTGAATGTGTACCGCCTCTTGAAGAACTGTCTCTTCTTTTACTTTGGGTGTTTTCTATCTTAGTCTGTTGGCTGACCTCTTTCTTCCCAAAAGACCTCTTTTTGCAATATGAATGTTGAGCCGGTTGTTGCGAGCTTTCTTATTATGACCAACATCCAGCCAGGTGGAAAAGTTGTGGCTTTTCTGACGAGTAACCTCCACGTCTTTTGGCTTCTGCTTAAGAGTGATCGCTTGTCCTGCTTCTGCTGGTTTCTGCTCTTCCTGGTCTTTGTCCTCCTCTGTCTTAGCTCGCTCTTTGTTCAGATGGAGTTTGTTGAGCAGCCCAACTCTGTGCTGTAAGATTTGGCACTCATTCTCCAGCAAAGCCGCCGTCAAATGCAATGAATGCGTTTCATGCTCCAGTTCCCTCACTTGCTCCTCCATCTCGTGAGTAGTGGACACATTATCATTTGACGGGATTTCAAAACGCACTTCCTTATTCTTAAAAAGTTCCCTGATGTCGTGCTGAGACTTCTGATAGGACTTGATTAGTCCACTGAGCTCAGAGTGCTGTTCGCTCCAGGATTCAGCTTTCTGTAGCAACTGCTCCATGCTGTCTCTGAGTTGGAGATTTTTTTCCTGATTATGGGGTAATCCACACTTTGTCTTGTTTTCACTTACTTTAGTTCCCCCAAGGGCCTTTTCTTCTTCAGCGTGATCTACCAACTCCACTGTAAAAATCGGCACCACGTCCGTGGAGTCCTGGTTTTCAGGTATGTTTTCCTGGTTCTTGGCACTCTGGAATTTCTCTGCGTCTAAAGTTGCAAGGAGACTTTTAAATAACGTCTTGTTGATTTTGTCAAGTCCTCTGAGCTTCTCTTCAAGGTCCAGCACGTCATCGTCGGAAGCCTGGGTGTCCTCCAAAGATTCGTTTGTGCCTGTGGTCTTTTCCAAACCTGTCATATTTCTAAGGATATCTTCAATTTTGCTTAAGACGTTTTCAAAACTTTGTGTAGTCAGTTGTTCAGATGCTTGACTGCTGTTCTTCTTTAGGGAAAAGAGAGAACCCCAGAAGAGAAGGGATATTGATCCAATTTCGAATAAGGCGATGATCATCCTAGGGTCCCAACACTCTTGAGGGAGATCAGGAGGAAGCCTAACGGTTTCCGAGAGGGTGAGTGCTTCCATCTTCAGCAGAATTAGTGGGGCTGGCGATCAGGGCCGAAGGAAAGCAGACAATCTTGAGAGATTACTGGAAGGGAAGGTGGCGGTCCCCGGTGCGAATGTGTTGAGAATGTGGAACCAAGCAGAGCGAAGACCTAGAGAGTGAAGACCTAGGATGGAAGAGGTGATGTTGAGGTGGAAGATCACATCTCAGACAGGCTGGGGTGAGGGAGGGTGGGGAAGGGGGATCGGGAGCCGGGGCTCCATCTCCTGTACTAAGTGTCTGGTGTGTACTCTCTGGCCTTAGTAACCAGGTCTTTGTTCTGTCATGGTACCAGCATGACCTAACCCCACTTCCTGTCTCCTTATGTCACAATGGAAACCTCTTAAACCCCACCCAGTGACTCATGCATCAAAGTCAACCCTGAGCTGCCCCTACCTCCTACCCCAGAAAAATCTCTATGACAGTCTCTCCCCACCTTACTTTCTGCTAGGTTTCTATTAATCTCATTCTACCTGCATTCAGTGACTCCTCTACCTTGACCCCATGACCCACCGTCTCAACCCCAAGCACAGCATCTCTTTTCTACCACTTAAGAGCGTGACCCCAATGGTAGAATGGGGTCTATGTTGGGTTGCTAACCCAAAGTTAGCAGTTTGAGCCCAGCAGCCACTCAGCTCTAGATTTACAGTCTCAGAAACCCAAGAGAGCAGTTCTACTCTGTCCTATGAGGTCCCTGGGAAGTTCCGTTCCTGGCTGTCGTTCATAGGGGACTAGCCAGCTCCAAACCTATGCGGCCATAAGCCATGCTCGCACGCAGGCGCACTGCAGCCAAGAGTCAAGCCACGGTTTTATTAAAACATAGAGTCACCTCAAAAGGAATGAAACGGGACCCCTGCCTCAAGAGGTGAGGGGGGCATTCTCTAGGTCAGGGGTGTCAAACTGGCAGCCTGTGGGCCACATGTGGCCCCCGAGGTAATTTTTTGTGGCCCACGATGCCTTGAAATAAAATGTAATGAGGGAAGTGTGTGTACGGTATTCCCTCGATCTCCCCTAAGTGCTATTTTCTTCATGACGATTTTTTCTATTTTCATTTTATTTCAGAGCATCATGGGCCGCATGTGGCCCAGCTGCCAGTTTGACACCCCTGGTCTAGGGGGACACCTCTAGTTCCCACAGGGCACTTTCAAATGGGAGGGGTGCCGCTCTGAAGATGGTCAAGCCCCTGTCTCATTAGTTACTCCGCCCGTCCTTGGGTCTCATGAGTCCGTTCTGCTTTATCTGGGCTGCTGCTCTGGGTCAGCATGTCTCAGAATGGCTCAGGATTATCTCCGAGAATGGGCCTGGGTCAGGATTTTCACGAGGGCCTGGCTTCAAGGTTAAGGCGTTTTCCAAGCCAATTCTCACAGGGACCTTTGTTCATTCCCTTAACAAGCAGCGCAAAGACCCTTGTTGTGTCCCCATCAGTCACTATGAGTTGAAATTCACTAGATGACAGTGAGTTCGAACTTGAAGTGCATGGCCAAGAGCAGCCTGGACAATTTGTTTGCTCCTGTCTTAGGAAAGATGTTACTGTAAAAGAAAGTTATTCATATCAAACAGTTTAAAATCATACTGTCTGTTTAGGAATTTAGGAGGAAATGTCTGAAATAACTCAACTACAATATACTCAAGTGCAGTAGGAAGAGACTATGGGAATGATGTAACATCACAATTAAAAATGATGAAGTCTCTTGATTTTAAATGCAGGCATCGTTTAAGACAGCCTGTGTAAACTTACTCCTAAGTCATTTACAGGAGGTGATAGGAAACTTTAAACATTAGCTTTCACAGTAACTTGTTGAAATGACAATGTGCAACCTATTTAAAGTGTTTGAAAGAGCCTCAGGCTTTGCGTTCCGCCCAAACTGTAGCTGAGCTTTTGAAACCAAAACCGGGTGCCACTGAGGCAATGCTGACTCATAGTGAGTCCTCTGGGTTTCTGGAACGGAACTGTTTATAGGAGTAGAAAGCCCAGTCTTTCTCCCAAGGAGCTGCTGGTGGTTTCTAACTGCTGACCAAGTGGATCACAGTCCAACATGTGACTGTTACATTACCAGGGCTTCCTGATAGACCTATAGGGCCAACGGTAAAACCAGTTCACCTTAGAGCAGGACTGGGGGAAATAGCTAGCCCATGGCCACACATTCATTCCAAACTAACTCACCGCGCCTGTGGGTTTCTGAGATTGTAACCCTTTACAGGAGTAGAAAACTCCCCTGCTTCTCTCCTCCAAAGTGGCTGGTGGTTTCAAACTGCTCACCTGTGGATCACAGCCCCATGAGCAACCACTGTTCCTTCAGGACTCCTCAAACTCACTGCCATCCAATCGATGTCAACTCATAGCAACCCTATGGGACACAGTAGAATCGCCCTTGTGAGTTTCTTCAAAACCATCAATCCCAACTAACATCACTGACCTCACCAAAGAGAAGCAGCTCCAGCCATCACATTAGGGATGAGTTAATCAAAAGTCTGGCCAAATATAGCGGATTAATTTTGAAGTTTACCATCCCACTTTGCCTTTTTCTCCAGCCTCTTGCTGCCTTCAGAGCTTTGATCCTGGGCAAATACTGCTCTTTTGATCTCCTGTGGTTTATTGCTTGAAGACAAGTGTGGAGAGCCTTCAGTGGGCATTTATCACATCATTTGTGGGCTACACAAAATTATCAGAGTGAAAAGGTAAACACAGGGAGAAAGTGGGAATGCTTTGCTACTCTATGGGAATTGCAACCGAAGTCACAAGACAAAATATGTGTGAGTGATGTAGTGGAAAACAATTCGCTCTGCAAACTTTCACCCAGGTCACGATAAAAAGTTTTCTTTTTATGTGTTTGAAACAGAGATATACAATAAGATGGGTTATAGAAACCTAGCTGAAACTTATTACACCTAGTGTATTTTTGTCTTTTTGTTTTTAGGAGAGAGGAGCTTAAGTACATCAAGTTCAATCAGGTAAAACATTCCTTGGGTTGCAACTTTTCCTTAGCCTTGAAAAATTTGGCTTGCAAGCATTTTACTACAGTTTACTTTGAACCTTAAGGGCAAATTCCAACTCTAGGAATATTTCTTTCCCTGGCCCTAGCAACCAGAGAAATCTACCTTTCTTGCTTGCATAGCTACCAACTGACTTTGGCTTTCATTTCTCTGAGCCTCATGATCATCTTCCAGCCAGCTGTGCCTGAAGCGGGATCTCACTAACTTATCTGGGGACCCAATAAGAAAAGGCAAAACTATGGACCACTATACCAATGTAGGTGTTAGTATATTTACTTATGTTTATCTCTTCTCTTCTAGAGCTTACCACCACTGCCCCTGAGTTAACAGTTACTCATGGAAACCCTACAAGACAGAGCAGAACTGCCCTGTAGAGCTTCTGAGGCTGTTTATTTTATTTTACGGGACCTGTCATCTTTCTCTCAGTAAGCAGCTGGTAGGATTGAACCGTGGTCCTTGCAGTTAGCTTCCCACTATACTCCTAGGAATCCCTAACCACTGACACGAAAGCTGGCATTTACAATACGTCACAAAATGGAAGACCATCGTTATTGTCGTCACTGTTGTTAAGTATCAGTCCGTTCCGACTCATAATGACCCTCTGTACAACAGAACATAACACTGCCCGGTCCTACACTATTCTTATAATTGTAGCTGTGTTTGAGCTCATCACTGCCATCATTGTATCAATTCATCTCGTCAAAAGCTTACCTCTTTTTCACTGTCCCCCTGCTCTAGCAAGCTTGGTGTCATTTCCCAGGGCCTGATCTCTCCTGACAACATGTCCAAAGTACTTGAGGTACGTCTCACCGTCCTTGCTTCCAAGAAGCATTGTGGTTGTACTTGTTCTAAGCCAGATTGGGTTGTTTTCTTGGCAACCCATGGTCCTTTCGATATTTTTTGCCAGCACCATAATTCAAATACATGGATCTTCTTTGATCTATCTTATTCAGTGTCTAGCTTTCACATATGAGGCCATGGAAAATACAATGGTTTTGGGGGACACACACTTTAATGCTCAGAGAAACATACTTGCTTTTCCACACTTTAGAATAGTGTAATCATGACTATGGTGGATCGGACTCAACACTTGGCCAGTTGGCCACCCTATAGACTCGTCTGAATCTGTTCTGGGTGCAAGATCTCCTACAGGCTCCATGACAGAAATTTCTTCCCTGGCATTTTGTGTGTGACTGAGGGTCTTTTCCTTCTTTCTGCGTTATTTGTTTTTTTGTCTTTGTGTTATTTTGAGCTTAACCACTTTAGTGCGATTTTGTTTTTTGTTGTTTTCTATTCAGTCTCCCAGCTGGGAAGCATAGGAGGAGTGGATGCATAATGATAGTAACTGTTACAAGGAGATGTAGGGAGTAGGGGGGAGGGAGGGGGGTGGGGCGGGAATGAGTGATAGGGAGGGAAATGGGGATTTGAAGAGTAAATAATGAAGGCAGGAGGGGTAGAAAGCACTAGATTGGATTATGATTGCATAATTTATTTTAAAGGCTATTTAACCATTGGAGGGGGGATGCTCTAACATTTATATGGTAATGATTGTACAATTCTCCCTGATATGATTACAAGATTGAACTATTAAATGATAAATTATATGATATGTAAAATATGTGCCAATAAAACTGTTGGGGAGAAAATAGAGGTCTTGTGCAGCTGATTTATCCAATGCAACATGCTGCTTCCATGAGCATTGATTGTGCATCCAAGCCAGAGGACCCGATGCCAAGGGCTTAAGTGGAGAGCAAATGTTTTGAAAATGATGAGGGCAAAGAATGTACAGATGTGCTTTACACAATTGATGTATGTGTATGTATGGATTGCGATGAGTTGTATGAGTCCCTAATAAAATGTTTTTTAAAAAAAGAAAAGAAAATGATGGCAACAACTGTACAAATGTATGGATGTATGGATTGTGAGTATGGTAAAAACAATAAAATGATTTTAAAAAGAGGAGCCGATACCAAGGGCTCAAGTAGAAAGAAAATGTTTTGAAAATGATAATTGCAACATATGTACAAATGTGCTTGGATGTATGGATTGTTACAAGAGCTGTAAAAAATAAATAAATGGGAAAAAAGAGATTAGCAATGGAAACTCAAAAAAAGAGAGAGAGGGAGAGAGAGAGAGAGAGGGAGGGAGAGAGAGAGAGAGGGAGAGGTAGAGAGAGGGAGAGAGAGAGAGGGAGAGAGAGAGAGAGGGAGAGAGAGATAGGGAGAGAGAGAGAGAGAGGGAGAGAGAGAGAGAGGGAGAGAGAGAGAGGGAGAGAGAGAGAGAGAGAGAGAGGGAGAGGGAGAGGGAGAGAGAGAGAGAGAGAGAGAGAGAGAGAGAGAGAGAGAGAGAGAGAGAGAGAGAGATGGATTTTGGCCTTCTCGACATAGAATCCCACTCCACACTGAAGACTGCAATTCTTGATCTGAATCAGCAAGTGCTTCAAATCCTCACTGTCAGCCAGGAAGGTTTGGTCATCTGCATGTCACAGGCTGCTAATAATATTTCTTCTGATCCTGATGCCATATTCTTCTTCCTATAGTGCAACTTCTATGATTATTTGCTCAGTATGCAGATTGAATAAATATGAGAGGAACCAGCCCTGATGCACCTTCCCTGATTTTGCACCATGCAATCGTCCCTTGTTCTTTTTGCACAACTGCCTCTTGCTCCCTGCATAGATTTCACATGAGCACAATGAAGTGTTTTGGAATTCTTATTCGTCTCAAGGCTACTCATAGTTTATTATCATTTGTTATCATCCACACAGTTGAATGCCTTAGCATAGTCAATGAAACACAGCATCTTTCTGGTATTCTCTGGTTTCAGCCAGGTCCCATCTGATATCACCAATGCTATCCCTTGTTCCACGTCCTCTTCTGAATCCATTCTGAACCCTGTCAATATATTGCTGCAATTTAAAAAAAACCATTTTATTGGGAGCTTTTACAACTCATCACAATCCATCCATCCATCCATCCATCCATCCATCCATCCATCCATCCATCCATTGAGTCAAGGACATTTGTACATTTGTTGCCATCATCATTCTCAAAACATTTTCTTTCTACGTGAGCCCTTGGTATCAGCTCCTCATTTTTCCCCTCCTTCCTCCCTCATGAACCCTTGATAACTTATAAATGATTATTTTTTCATATCTTATACTGACTACAAGTATTGGATGATCTTCAGCAAGATTTTCCTTGCATATGACATTAATGATATTGTTCTATAATTTGAGCATTCTGTTGTTTTACCTTTCTTTGGATTGGGTACAAATTTGGATCTCTTCCTGTCATTTGGTCAGGTAAGGTGTTTTCCAAATTTCTTGGCATAAATGAGTGAGTGCTTCCAGTGTTTCATCAGCTGTTGAAACATTTCAATTGTTAGGTCAATTCCTGAAGTCTTGTTTTTGGCTAATGTCAAGTGCAGCTTGGACTTCTTCCTTCAATACCATTAGTTCTTGATCATCTGATACCTTTTGAAATGGTAGCATGACAACTACCTAGTTTTTTTTGATACACTTACTCTGTATTTTTTCCATCTTCTTTTTCAACTTGAGTTTAAGATATGCTGAATGTGTTCTTTTTGTTTTTCTAGCTCTAGGTCTTTGCGTATTTTATATAATATTTTACTTTGTCTTTTCAACCTGCCCTTTGAAATTTCCTCCTCAGCTCTTTTACTCCATCACATCTCCTTTTGCCTTAGGCACTATACAACTATGAGTAAGTTTCAGAATCTCTTCTGACATCCAATTAGATGTTTTCTTTCTTTTTTGTCTTCTAAATGACCTTTTGTTTCCTTCATGACTGATGTTCCTGATGTCCTCCCACAGCTCACCAGGTCTACTGCCATTAGTGTTCAATGCATCAAATATATTCTTGAAATTCAGGTGGGATATACTCAAGGTCATATTTTGGCTCTTGTAGACTTCTTTTTATTTTCTTCAACTTCAACCTGAATTTACACATGAGCAATTGATGGTCTCTTCCACAGTCAAGGCTTGGCCTCATTTTTAATTGTTAGTGTTGAGCTTCTCTATCATCTCTTCCCTCAGGTGTAGTCTATTTGATTTCTGTGAATTCCATCTGGAGAAATTCATATGTATATGACTATATCTTTTTTGTTGCTGAGAAAAGATATTGGCAATGAAGAAGTCATTGGTCTTGCAAAATTCCGTCATGCAGATTTGTTCTATAGCCATCTTTGTTTCTATCCCCAAATCCCTATTTTCTAACCACTGTTCCTTCTTTTTTAATTCCAATTTTTACACTACAAAAAACAAAACAAAAATACCCCAAACTCACTGCAACCAAATAAATACTGACTCATAGCAATCCCCTGTGGGTTTCCAAACTATAACTGTTTGCCCTACAATTACCAATAATTATTAATGCACCTTGATTGTACATTAGATCAATTTCAAATTGAATATTTTGGTAAACTTCTTCAACTTCTTCATCACTGGCTTTAATAATTAGTGCATGAATTTGAATAGTAGTTGTATTGACTGGATCTCCTTGTATGTGGGTAGGTTTTATCCTCTCACAGGCAGCACAGTACTTCAAGGTGGATCTTTTGGACAATTCATTGTCCTTTTTCACAATGAATGTGATGCCAGACCCTTGAGCTTGTCATTCCTGGCATAGTGAATCATACGATTTTCTGATTCAAAGTGGCCAATGCCAGTCCATTTTAGCTCACTAATGCTGTGGCTATCCATTTTCATGGAGCTACTTTGGCTAGAAGGGCCATATTAAATAATTCATTGCACCACAAGAGGTCATAGTTTTAGTGTTTGTGTGCAAGAATTCATTGAAATGACTCAGGTGGTGGGGGACTGGAAAATCAATAGTGGACAGGGCTGTTTTTGTACTCGTTAATGGTTTTCAACTGAGTTACCATGAGCGTGTGTGTGTGTGTGTGTGTTTCTGGCTCAGATCACTACTCTAGGCCTCTCCTGGAGCTCTTTGAAGGTAGGATTCATCTTTTATTGTCCCCTCCCCCCAATGTTTATTTATTTGTTTTATTGGGGGCTCATACAACTCTTATCACAATATATACATACTTCAATAGTGTAAAGCACATTTGTACATTCGTTGTCCTCATCATTCTCAAAACATTTGCTCGTCACGTAAGCCCCTGGCATCAGCTCCTCATTTTTCCCCCGCCCTCCCCAACCTTCCCTCCCTCATGAAACCTTGATAATTTATAAATTAATTATTTTGTCATGTCTTACACTGTGTGACATCTCCTTTCACCCACTTTTCTGTTGTCCATCTCCCAGAGTGGAGGTTCTATGTAGATCCTTGTAATCAGTTGCCCCTTTCTACCCCACCCTCCCAGTATCACCGCTCTCACTGCTGGTCATGAAAGGATCATCCGCCCAGGAATCTGTGTTTCCAGTTCCTGTCTGTACCAGTGTACATCATCTGGTCTAGACAGATTTGTAAGGTAGAATTGGTCATGATAGTGGGTGAGGAAGAAGCATTTAGGAACTAGAGGAAAGTTGTATGTTTCATCATTGCTGCACTGCACCCTAAATGGCTTGTCTTCCCCCCACAACCCTTTTGTAAGGGGATGTCCAGTTGCCTACAGATGGGCTTTGGGTCTCCACCTCACACTCCCCCTCATTCACAATGATATGATTTTTTGTTCTTTGATGCCTAATAACTGATCCCTTTGGCACCTCGTGATCATGCAGGCTGGTATGCTTCTTCCATGTGGGCTTTGTTGCTTCTCAGCTAGACGGCTGCCTGTTTACCTTCAATACTTTAAGACCCCAGACATAATATCTTTCGATAGCGGGGCACCATCAGCTTTCTTCACCACATTTGCTTTTACACCCGCTTTGTCTTCGGTGATTGTGTTGGGATGGTGAGCATCATGGAATGCCAGTTTAATAGAACAAAGTGTTCTTGCATTGAGGGAGTACTTGAGTGGAGGCCCGATGTCCATCTGCTACCTTAATACTAAACCTATATATGCATATAGATCTATTTCCCCATCATCATATAAAAATATATTTACATATGTACCTGCCTGTATTTAGACCTTGATTAATGCCCTTTGCCTCCTAGTTCTTTCCTCTCTTTCCTTTTACTTTCCTCTTGTCCCACTATCATGTTCCATTTTCATTTGGGTTTCAATAATTCCTCTCAGTTACATTAACCTTGGTCACGCTCTACCAGGCCTCCTACACCGCCCTCACCACCACTTTGCATCACTTGCTGTTCATTGTCCCTGGGCTTGTTAACACCATTTCCTTTCTCCCCACCTCCCCTTCTCCCATGTCCCCCGGAACTATTGGTCCCATTGATTTCTCCTCCAGATTGTTTATCCAGCCTATCTTATTTAGACAGACCTGCAGAGATAATAACATGCACGAAAACAAGACAGAGCATAACCAAACAACAAAAGAAAACAAAACAGCAACAACAAAAAGCCAATGACAAACAACAACAACAACAACAACAAAGAAAAGCTTGTATTAGTTCAATGTCTGTTTGTTGGTCTTTATGAGTGTTTTTCTGGTCACATCTGTGGGGTGCCAAGCCCTGGCCCCAAAGTCTATTTTTGGTATTCCCTGGGACTTCGTTGCTCTGTTCCCCTTGCTGTTCTGTTCCACACCCTTAGTGTTTTGTCTCAGTGTGGTGGGATCAGATCAGGTGCAATTTCACACTGTGTCTCCAGTGTTGTCCCCTGTAGGGCTATGGGTCAGTGAAGGACATTGTGTCTCATAATGGTACCGGCCATGTGGTCTTCTCTGTGGACTGGCTGCTCTGAGCAGGAATATTGTCCTCAAGGCCTGGTGAGCCATGATGTGCTCCACTCTCTCCTCTTCCCCCTTCATCTGCTCCCATGTGCTCTGATCAGATATGTCCCTCTCTAATAGCTGCAGATTCAATGGCGTCCTTTGAAATAAATTCTTCTGAGGGGAGGGGCAGGTGTCCATTTAGTAGTTGGGGTTGGGGGCGGCCCCTCAGACCTCTCCACTGGTTCCCTACTCCATGCCGGCATGTTGCACTCACATCTTGGGGCACTGGATTGAAGTCTGGTCCCTCTTTCCCTGTGGAGATATAAACAAAACCCCCTCCTCTTGGGTGGGTTAGTGCCCTGTGCCCCGCTACCCATTTCTTTTCTTTCTTCATATTTTATTGTTCATAGCCCTCTCAGCTAGTGGTTTTAAATGATTGAGATTACAGCCAAGTGTTTAACCATTGCAGCACCAGGCCTCCTTTTACATCCATCAGGAACCAGGTGTGTATTTTATTCTTTGGTCTATATTTCAACAGTGATATTTTTTTGGTGGTGATGGTGTAAATTTGTATTAAAATTTTATTTTTGTTTGATATAATAAATTATATTCTTATTTGGGGCAACTGTTTAACTGTTTGTTCATTTGTTTTACCAAAGAATAATAGCCAGTATACTTATAATGATGACTACCAAGGGCTGGGGTCAGTTTATTCACAAGGGATTTTATATAGGGTGTGATCTTAACCATTCAAAACTTGTGTGGTTCCATTTAGATATCGTTTGTAGTCAGTTTAGAGGACGAATTATCTGAAAATGTGAAATGTTTATTCAAACAAGCAAGATAGAAATGTAGCTGGAGAAATCTATCTCTAGCTTAGCAAAGGAGCTCGGGGGGTGTATGGTCATGCGTTGGGCTGTGAACTGCAGGGTTGTCAGTTTGAAACTACCAGCAGCTCCCCGGGAGAAAGGCGGGGCTTTCTAGTCCTGAAAGCTGTTACAGGCTCAGAAACCCACAGGGGTCACTATGAGCCAGCAATGACTCGCAGTGAGTGGGTTTTTGGTTGATTTTTTTTGTCTCCTAAATTTTGGTCTCCTCTTCTCTCTGACCACCAGGTGGTAGTATGGACTTGAAAAAATTATGCAGTTAGTTGCTAGCACGTTATTTTTCTGGCATATCTGAACTCCAGAATGGATTGAACCTGAAAGATAATCTCAGCAACATACTTTCCTACCTTGTCCCCCACCTGCAGAGCTGAGCAGTGACATTGCTAAATGACGTCCAAAATTCCCACCACTTGGACAAAGAGACAAGGGGGAAAGCTGGGATGCGAATCCAAGGTTTGTAACCCTGGTCGATTTCACCTTGCAGACCGCCCACAGCTTTCTCTTTGCAGCGGTTTCAAAACTAGTTTTAGAGACGATAGGTCAACCCTGGACTGCTATTAAGTGTTAAGACGTAAAGAGCTCAAGTATTTGGCTCAAACTAAAGCACCTTTTCTACAACCTGGTATGTAACAAAAGTTCACTGATGAAGTCTAAATTGATGAAATGCCCTTTAAGACAAGATCTTGTATACATCTAAAATTCTATTAATTTAGAGAAAGAATTCCATGTTTTTAGGAACAGTCAATAACTGGAAGTGGGCTATTTATTTGTTTAATTGATATTCTTAGGGATACAATTTTCATTTGATTTTTCTCTTTTTTAAGGAAAACTGTTAATACAGTCGAAAGAATGACTTATAGAGGGTCTCCTTCAAGTACATGTATTTTCCCCCTAATTATATGTATTAGAGTTGAAGCTTTTATGTGGTTGCTAATAGTGAAAATAGCATCGTATATATCTGAAGTGTTAAAGGACAAGGATGTCACTTTGAGGCCTAAAGTGTGCACCTGACCCAAAGTCATGGTATTTTCACCTGCATGTGAGAGGTGGACATTGAATCATGAAAACCCAAGAAGAATTGATGCATTTGAAATATGGTGCTGGTGAAGACGAGTGAAAGTAACAAGGATTGCCAAAAGAATAGACAGATCTGATGGTGGGAAAAGGGGAAGGTAAAAGGAAACAGAAGAAAGATCTAGAAAAGAAAACTGTGAAGCATAGATGTGCACTTATGTAAAAACATTAATTCATAGAAATAGAGGTATTGGCATAGTACATATATTTATATAGCAATATATTGAGGAAGTGGACTGACTTTGCGCCTCTGCTCAAGCACTCTTTCAATGCAAAGACACTTTGTTCTAACAACTTGGCATTCTGCAGTGCCCACCTTCCTGACATAGTCGCTGAAGACAAAATGGATGCACAAGCAAATGTGGTGAAGAAAGCTGATGGTGACCGGCTATCAAAAGATACAGTATCCGGGTTCTTAAAGGCTTACAAGAGAGTCATCTAGCAGAGAAGTAACAAGCCCACAAGGAAGAAGAACACCAGCCTCTGATCATGAGGTGTCGACGGGATCAAGTAACAGGCATCAGAAGACCCAAAAACAAATAAACAAAAAAAACATATTGTTGAGAACTAGTGGGGTTGGGGCAGAGACCCCAAATCCATCTGTAGACAGTGGAATGTCCCCTCACAGAAGAGTCACAAGGAAGGGATGAGTCAACCAGGATTAAATATAACACTGATGAAATAAATACACACAATTCCTTTGGTTCCTTGAGGCTTCCTCAATCCCTCACTAACATGACCCCAATCCTGACTTTCATTGTGGGCTAGGCCAGAGCATCTCATGAAGGTGGGATGGGGGAGGGAGCTGATACCAAGGGCTCCAATAGAATGTAAATGTTTTGAAAATAATGATGGTTAGCAGCCAAATGTGTAACCACACTGCCTCTAGGGCTTCCTGTTTACTGATTACACCTTACTATTAAACATGCTCCAACCTCTCTCCTTTTCTAGGCAAATTGCTGAACAAGCTTGTATCCCTTTACCATACTTATTCAATCTGTGTGCTGAGCTTTAATCAGAGAAGCTAGACTATATGAAGAACAGTCTCCCAGGAGCAGAGGAAGGCTTATCACCCTATCTATACTGTGCAGACAACACAACCTTGCTTGGGGAAAGTGAGGAGGTCTTGAAGCCCTTGTGGATGAAAATTAAAGACTTGTAATTCTGATTGGTAATTCTGCAGAGAAAGCCAAAGCCCTCACAACTGAACCAGTAGACAACATCATGATAAATGGGGGGGAAAGAAGGCTACAATTGTCTGATTTCATTTTGTAGGATCCACAATCAATGCTCATGGAAGTAGCTTCTAAGAGATCACATGGTAGATTGTGTTGGGTAAGTCTACTGCACAACACATTCTTAAAGTGTTAGAGAGCAGAGGTGTCACTTTGAGGACTAAGGTGCACCTGACCCAAGCCGTGGTGTTTTGAATCACCTCATGCACATGTAAAAGCTGAACATTGAGGAAGGAAGGCAGCAGAAAAACGGAGGCATTGGAATTATGGTGTTGCTGAAGACTACTGAAAGGACCATGGGCAGCCAGCAGAACAAACAAGTCTGTCTTGGAAGAAGCACAGTCAAAAATGCTCCTTAGAAGTGAGGAAGGTGAGACTTTGTCTCAGATACTTTAGACATGTGATCAGGAGAGTGCCTAGACAAGGACATCAGGCTTGATCAGGTAGAAAGTCGGTGAAAAAGAGGAAGACACTTCAAGAGATGGATGCACACAGTGGCTCCAGCAATGGCCTCAAGCACAGCAACAATTGAGATGGTGGCATAGGACTGGCTGTGTTTGGTTCTGTTGTACACACGCGTCACTATGAGCCACAATCGACTCAGCAGCACCTAACAACAGTGGCATCTCTGTCTCCTTACTCCTACTCACCCTTCAGAGAGCTCGAATCTGCCTGCTGCCCCATCACTTAGCTGTTCCACCACGGCCTGGCTGATAAATCCAAATAGCACCTTTCCATCCTCACTTACTGTTGTCTTCAGCTGCATTGTACCAGCGCCTTTCCAGACACTCAGAACAGCACAGGCTCTGAGGGCAACTGACCTGAGTTCAAACTCTGGCTTGGCCACTTGGTAGCTCCATAGTGTTGACCGAATATCACAGAACCTCAGTTTCCACAAACATTACATGGGGACTATAATTTTATTTATCATATGAGAGAGGATATATTAAGTGCTGAGAAAAATGCCTGGCACTCAGTAAGTACTCAATGGAATATTGTGTGTGTGTGTGTGTGTGTGTATGTGGTTTTTTTTACCATGGCACCATCTCTTTTGATTTTCTGCCTTACTCTGTGCCACTCCTCCCAGGTTACTATTAAATGCTCACGTTCCTCAGGGCTCCGCCATGGTCATGGGCTTTCCTTTCATCCCACGCTGCCCACTCCACAAGAGGTTTCATCGCCCCTACATGAAAATGACATCCTTATTTTATATTCGTTGTCTAGTAACAGCTCAACCAGAGGTGATCCATTAGGGCCTTCTTAGTTATTTGTTGGGAGTACACATGTGCATGAACTTCTAGAGTCCCATGAATCCTTTTTGTCAAGTGCCTTGTGGGTAGGGCCATCCACACACTCTGAACTCAGTCTTGAAACTTAACTTCTGAGCAGTTGGTTTACAGAAGGCAGTCCTTGGAAAAGGACATTGTGCCCAGCATTGAAAAGAGGAAAGATGGCCGCTTGTTTACTTTCAAGCCTTTAAGTCTCCACGCTCTCATGTCCCTCCCAGAAGCAACAGAGCCCACATGGAAGCAGCACACCAACATGGGTGATCGTGAAGGGCAGAGGGGACCAGGTCTCAAACAACAAAGGCGGGGGTGGGGTGGGGAATCACATCACTGTGAATGAGGGGGAGTGCGTGATGGGGACCCAATGCCCATCTGTAGACAGCTGGATATCCCTTGCAGAGGGGTAGTGGGGAGGGGATGAGTCACTCAGGGTTCAGTGTAGCAATAATGAAACTCAAAACCTTCCTCTAGTTCTTGAACGCTTCCTCCCCTCCCAATTATCATGATCCCAATTCTACCTTGCAGACCTGGTTAGGCCAGAGGATGCACAGCGGTGCAGGAGGGATCTGGAAACACAGGGAATCTAGGACGGATGAACCCCTCAGGACCAGCGGTGGGAGTGGTGACACCGGGAGGGAAGGGGGTGTAGAAAGGGGGAACCAATCTTGGAGATCTATGTGTAACCTCCACTCTGGGAGATGGGCAATGGGAAGATGGGTGAGGGAAGACGCTGGGCAGTGTAAGATAAGATAAAATAATTATTTATAAACTATTAAGGGTGCAGGGGGAAGGGGGAGAAGGGAGGGAGGGGGAGGGGAAAAAAGGGAAAACGAGCTGATTCCAGGAACCCAAGTGGAAGGCGAATTTTGAGAATGATGAGGGCAACGAATGTATAAGAGTGTTTTACTCAATTGATGTATGTATGGATTGTGCTAAGAGTTGTATGAGCCCCAATAAGGTCTAGAGTCTCTGTCATTGAGTCAATGCTGGGTCATAGGTGGTTTGAGGCTGGTGACCACAAGGTTGGCAGTTGAAAATCACCAGTCTTTTGTAAAGAGTTTTAAAATACCTCTCCAAGTGGTTTGAAGTCCAACACGTAACCACTATACCAGCCGGGCTCCTCATAAAGAGCTACAGTCTCAGAAATCCACTGGGGACAGTTTTCTCCATCCTAGAGGGTCACTATGGGATTTACAATGGGAACTCTAAATCCGTCCTGCATTTCCACACAGATTCATCCGCCACTGAATTCTTTCTGACCTTTGACGGATAGTGTAAGATACTTTGCCCTCAGGCAGAGAGAGTTTGTTCCCATTCCCCTGGCTAGCCCAGGGTGGGACGATCTGTTATTGTTGTTTCTTGTTGTTGTTGTTGTTAGGTGCCATCAACAGCTCTGACCTAAAGTGACTCTATGCACAACAGAATGAAGCATAGCACAGGCCTGCGCCATCCTCACGATGGTTCCCGGGCCTGTGCCCACTGATGCAGCCACTGCGTCAATCCATCTTGTCGTTTTGCCACAGTCTAGCTCTCAGTAAATTGCCTGGGAGTGCCTTCGGTGGAGGCTACGTGGTCATGAGCCACACCTGGTCAAGGAGGTCAGAGGGCCTTGAACTAATCTTGTAATTTTTTTTTACAATCTGCCACAGTCTGACTTCTGAAGTTCTGCCTGCAACTGTGGTAAACTGAGCTACCGCCACTTATGATTTCCTTAGAAACCAGGCAGCTGAGACTGCTCAGAGGTGATTCTGGCCTTGTGCTGTGGGCTTCTGCATCCAGATAGTTTGTCTTTTTGTTGTTCTATTTAAGACAATAACTGTGTTTCTATGAATACACGTTTACTTGGGTCCCCTTTCCCCCTGCTAGCGGAGCGGGCATGCCGTGAACTGTGATCTGAAGGGTCAGCAATGGGAAAGCACCATCCACTCTACAGGAGAGAAACGGGGCTTTCTACTGTGGAGGGTACAGACTGGTGAGTTTCCTGTCCTACCGGGCTCCATGAGTTGGCACTGACTCTGTGGCAGTGAGGTCCCCTTCCCCGTAAAGTATCTCTGAAGTCAATACAGACACGCTCTGGGAATGAAGCGCTGTAGGAAGGTGCCACGCGTAGGTCAAGTGGCGACAGTTCTGTGGGCCTCGACTTCTCTGGAAGCTCTTGGTTCCTTCCTTCTCCTCATTGCCATCTATTTGATTCCGACTCAAAGCAACCCTCAGCGACGGAGCCCCACTGCCACAGCGTTTCCGAGGCTGTCATCTCTTGGGTTTTCAGGGGCTCCTTCCTCCAAAGTGGGGAGCCTTGTCCTCCTTCTTTGTCTGTTCTTAGTCTGTAAGCTCTGCTGAAACCAGCTCAATTTAGGGGACCGTACTGGCATTTGAAACCCCAGTGACACAGCTGCCAGCATCATAGCCACACACAAGCCACCTCAGTACCACACAGATACCGTGGACATATTGTCAGGAGAGACCAGTACCTTCAGGACATCATGCTTGGTAAGGTGGAGCCTGCATCGACTTGATGACAGTGAATTTGGGGTGGCGCACGCGTGTATGTGTGTGTGTGTGTGTGTGTGTGTGTGTTGCTACTACAGGTGTTGATTGTGGATCCAAATAACATGAAATCTTGAAAATGTCAATCTTTTCGTCATTTATCACGATGTTGCTCATTGTTACAGTATTCGGAATTTTATTTTCTTTATGTTGAGTTCTGATCATTACTGAAGATGAAGTCTTGTCTTCCCCAGTAAGTGCTTCCAGTCCGACTCACTTCAGCAAGCACATGGTGCCATTTGCTTATTATCGTGGGTGGTTAATTGATCTGCCTCTCTTCTCAGCTTATTTTCTCCGCACACCGACTGAATAAGTATGGTGACCACATACAACCGTGACACCTGTCCTGATTTTAAGCCGTGCAGTATCCCTTTGGTCTGGCCTATAAAATCACTGTGCATTGGACTCAGCTCTGTGACAGTGGGGTTTCATTGTGGGTTAGAGTCTTTATGGCATAGGGTCGTCCACGTCTTTTCTCCATTGGGACGGCTGGTGGGTCAGAAATGCTGACCTGTCTGTGAGCCCTTGCACGCAACTGCCGTCCCATCAGGGACCCACGTATAGCAAGGCTGTTGGTTTCTTTTGTCAAGAATACCACAGAACTCAGGGCAAAGGAGATGAGAATCGCCTAAGTTAAAACACCACAAAGCTTTGTAATGCTGCCTCTTTAAGTAGTACCTATGGAATTTCATAAATCAGAGAATCAACTTGGACTCCTCTTTGCTTTCCCAACATCCCTTCCTGGATCCAATCAAACACCAAATCCCCACCATTCGACTCCCTAAAACGTCCATGTGTTGATGCTGTGCATAAGCTTGCTGATGAAGCACTTGTTGATGAAGATCAAGAATTGCAACCTTCAGTAAGGATTACAACTCAATGTACAGAAGACAAAAATCCTCACAACTGGACCAATAGGTAACATCATGATAAATGAAGAAAAAGTTGTAGTTGTTACGGATCCTGTTTTGCTTGGATCCACAATCAGTGCTTGAGGAAGCCAGGGTCTAGGAAAACATTATTTTCCCCTTCAATCCCTGTCTTCTACTGGGTTTTCCTCCCTTCTGTTACTTTGGGGATTAAAGGATGCCTGACCCAAGCCATGGCATCTTCAATTGCCTCATAAGCACGGGGAAGTTGGCAGTGTTGACCTAATGACAATGTGCTGGGTTCTTGGTGGCAGCGTCAGTTCAGGGTTGAGCTGCTGTTCAAATCTACCAGCTACTCCGCAGGAAAAAGAAAGGGGTTGTTGGCTCCTGGTCAGGATTCCCAGTCTTGGAAAGTCCAAGAGGCAGTTCTACTCTGTAGAGTCACAATAGGTTGGAATTGATCCGATGAGAGAGGCTATTTTTTGTTGTTATTTGTTTGTTTATACCTGAAACTTCTGGTCTTTCTATTCTTGTTCTTGCTGTCCTTGTAGCCACTTCTTTGGAAGAATGTTCTTTTGCTGCTCAGGAGTTTGTTATGGATATTAGCTTTCTGATGATGAGTTTTGCATTCATTTCCAAGGGAGCATTTGATTTAATGCAGTGAGCAAGAATTATGTTCCAACTCCTCTGATTTCCAGTTCTTGCCTAGTAATCAATTCAGCCTTTCATTTGGAAATGCTTTTCCATTTTAAACCAGTGTCAACAGAGGCCCTGTCTGTAAGCCATCCGTCTTCTGTTTTTCTAACTTTCCAGCCTGGCCACCTGTCATCTGCTTCCGACGCACAATGCCATCACTCAAAATTTGATTTCCATTTTCTTTGTGAGCAAGTGCTCCTAGCGTGTTTTCTCAGAGATTTCTGACAATGTTTGGTTAGATCACCAAGCTTACTCTTGCCAATCTGCTTCCTGTTTCAAATCGATCCAGGTTCTTCTTAAATCCAGTGCACTCTTTTCTGCTGGTTTAAATTCAGGTTTTGTCTCTTTACTTAGATTTTCTTTAAAAGAACTTTTCCAAATGGCAAAATACATTCCCAAACTAGGAATGTTCCCACTGAGTTCTCGCTGTCCATTATTTTGTCTTCTTTTAGGACCTAAAATAGCAAGCACAAGTATGGCTGGCATTTGACTTGTTCCTTCAAAGCCCTTTGCCCCTTGAAGATATTCTCATTTCTATCTTGGACACACTTATGACATCTTAAACAGAGCGAGAAGAGGCCTGGTGGCCTAGTGGTTACATGTAGGGCTGCCAAACACAAGACTGCATGTCCAAACCACCAGTTGCTCCTCAGGAGACAGATGGGCCCTCTATTCCATAAAGAGTCACAGTCGTGGAAACCCCACCGGGGAAGTTGTATCCAGTCCTTGAGGGTCGCTGTGAGTCAGCATAGACTGGATGGCAGTGAGCTTGCTTTGGGTTTTTAAACAGGACAAGACATACTCACAATGGAACTTACTGCCACCAAGTTGACTCCAGCTGAGAGGGCCCCTGCAGTGTCCCTCACTTCTTGTCTTTGTCTTTTAATTGGTCAGAATATTCTCCCCTGAAACAAACAAACAAAACCAAAGTAATTACCTCCCAGGAAGGTAGTTATACAACCATAATTAAGGCCCTGGGGATTGTCACAGCGAGATGGCACAGAAGAGACAAGGCTGAGGTCAGCAGGCACTGGGCAGGGGACGATGACCCAAAGGAGCAAGGTAAGCATGCTTGATCTTACTTAGGCTTACTTACTAATTCGTGATGTGTTGCAAAAACACATGAAACTTGTGACTAAGTAATCACAAGTCACCCCATGTTCACCTTACTCACCGGGTACCCACTACCGGTCAGGGACTGTAAATTGGTGGCAGCTTTGATTCTGTGGGAAGGAAGGTTCTGTGGCCTTGGGAGAGAGGCAGCTGCCAGCCCTTCCGAGCAGCGGAGTCCTGGCTATGGTAAGAACATGTGAAATTGTTCACCACAGACTAGTAAATAATAAGCACAAGTAAGCTGGTGCTTACCTTGCTTATTGTGTCATTGGACACTGGGCCAGAGAGAAGAGTCTGTTTGGGAAAGAAAACGGGTGTATCAGCTAAAGCTGATTTCTGGCAGAGCCAGGCTGAGAAGAAAGCCAACCAGAGGGAGGATTTGGAGCTTGGGATGAATTCGCCCCTCCAGGGTGTCTGCTGTTTAGGGTCTGGCCCTAGCACTCAGGACTGAGTTCCAGAATCACACAGAATTGGTCCCTGCCCAGATCTTATTCCTGCTTCAGCTGGGCCTTCTCCTCAGCAGTAGAGCTAGTCCAAATAACACATATTTAGAAATTAGAAACAGACACGGCTTCCAGGGTGTGTTGCTGCCATCTACCCCACATTGAAGGGCCCTTGATGGTAATGTGGTGAAATTGGTGTGGCTCTTGTATCCAAAGTCGCAAAGTCGCTGTCACTCCCACCAAATGATTGGATGGGAGCATGTAGATAAGGTGTAGTAGACTCTAACATGGGGATTGTTTTTTTGGGGTTTTTTTTTTTTGTGTGTGTGTGTGTTGTTTTCATTCTGCTGGGTATGAGAGATGTATCTCAGAAGCAGGAACAGGAAATCCAGTGATCGTCAAGAAAGAAGAGTCACCAGCAGAGTGGGAGTGCGATCCCTGTCTGAAGTTGAGCGGCAGCACAAGCCCCAGAGACTGCAGCACCAAGACCACGAGGCAGAGAGACTGGCTTCCTGGCACATGGAGGCAGAGGCCAAGGGAGTAAGTGGCGGAGAGACCATGGATCAGAGAGACATGCTGGCCAGCCTGGCTGAGAAGAGGCATTGTGGACAAAAGAACTGTATGTGTAACTATTTTCAACCTGTTAGCTTCCCTAGTAAACTCTCATAATTGTGATTACTGTCTGAGTTCCATGTGGCTATTGTAATGTATTATCAAACCCAGCAGAGAAGTAGATGACCATGGGAGGGGTGGTTGGTGTCAGAATAGGATTAGCAAAATTATGTCAGTCAATCAATGGATAAATGGATAAGCATCTCTGGCACTTACATATAATGGCATACTATGCAATGATGAAGAATAATGGCAGCAAAACATCTCACAATGTGGGTGAATCTGGAGGCTATTATGTTCAATGATGTAAGTCAATCACAAGAGGCATATATTGTGTGAAAGCACTATTATAAAAAATCAAGAATAGGTTCAAATACAGAAAGAAATATTCCTGCATGGAAAGGAAAGGGGTGGCAGGGATAATCACTAGCTAGAGCTTTGGTGGCTCAGTTTTTATGCATTAGGCTGCTAACTACAAGGT
Source organism: Tenrec ecaudatus (assembly GCF_050624435.1). Taxonomy (NCBI): domain Eukaryota; kingdom Metazoa; phylum Chordata; class Mammalia; order Afrosoricida; family Tenrecidae; genus Tenrec; species Tenrec ecaudatus. The sequence goes on along the minus strand of NC_134531.1, from coordinate 77,327,096 downwards.
CTGCAGTTTGGGACCACCAGCTGCCCCACTGGAGAAAGACAAGGCTTTCTCTCCCAATAAAGAGTTATAGTTTACTTCCTCTCAAGGTCAGCGCTGGGCCAGTGGGCATCCATGCGGGGTCAACATGCCTACAGAGAAGTGTCCTTTCTGTTCTGGGCCATTCTTCCCCGGCCACAGCATGATGTTCATGCACAATGACTGCAAGGTGTTCCAATTCTGTAAATCCAATTATGATAAAAACTTTAAAAGAAGTGAAATCCTCGCCAGGTCAGGTGGTCTAGGTCATTCAAAAAAGCTGCCAATAAAGAGCTTACAGTGGATAATTCATTTGAATTTGGAAAATGTAGAAATGAACCAATCAAATAGCAGTGAAAGCTCTGGGACAAAACTGTTGATGCAAGGAAGAAGGTTGAAGAGATCAAGCAGAAACACCAAGCTACATTCATAATGAACTAGTTAAAGAAAAATAAAGAGCTACAGAAAGTTCAGGACATCAAAGAAGTTAAACAAAAGATCCATTTTATCCAGACACATCTTGCAGGCAAAGGAAAGCTGCTGGAAGACAAAATGGTATAGAAATTACAAGAGGAAATGCTTCCTAAAAGTCCTGCTGCCCAGAACCCTTCCTATCTATCTGTGCATTTGAAAACTTTGACAATGTGTTAGATAGGGTTTTCTAGAGAAACAAAACCAGAATGCTAATAATTATATATATATATATATATATATTTATACAGATAGATGTATAACATAAGAAGTAAACAGTTAATTAAATTACAAAGCAGTTACAAATGGCTCAGTGCAACTTACTCCCGTGAGACAGCTGGGACAGACTGGCAGTCCTTCAAGTCTTGCGGGCTGCCAGGTAGTCCTCTGTAGAGCAATTCAGGCTATCTAGGCACAGGCAGCAAACAGCAAGGCAGGTCACCAACAGTCAGCCAGATGACAGGGTCCGACAGTTCCCAGATCAAGAGATGTAAATTCCAATGGTGTGGTGAAGCCGGTCTTCAAGGAACCTCAAGCTGCAGTGACATAGTCCACGGGTTAGGTGTCCCACAGGTAGTGTAGTTTGCAAATTGAGGCAAAGAACAAGCAAGGCAGCTGCACACTAGTCTGATGATCAAAGAGCAAGAGACAAAAAAGGCAAGGCTTGCCAAGCCATTTATCTCTTCACCCTTCAATTAATCCCACATGTGTTTATCGGTCAGGTTGGCACAATAAACTGACTACCTCAGACAACTTGGAACTTCTCAGTGATTGATTGATTTTTTTTTTAACATAAGGTCACTCAGATGAAAGGTGATTAAAAATACATCTCTCGATGGGAGGGTGGGGGAGGGAGGGTAAAAAAGAGGAGCTAATACCAAGGGCTCAAGTAGAAAGAAAACGTTTTGGAAATGTTGTTGGCAACATATGTACAAGTGTGCTTAATACAATTGAATGATGGATTGTTATAGGATTTGGAAACGCCCTCCCCAGTAAAATGAATAATAAAAAAATACATCTCTCCTACATTGCTGTTTATAAAGCATCAGATATCACAGATGTTCAAGTGCATCTTAGTGTTAAATCTTCACGTCCACAAATAACGAAAATTCTTTTTGTTACTACAGAAGTGATTTGTGGATATAATGGTCCATGTTTGGATAATGGCATTAAGCAGCATTCATGTGATGACAAAACATTATGGCTAATGATATATACAATAAAATATTCTTTGCAATGAAAGAAAAAATTTCAGTCTTGGAAACTCATAGGGACAATTCTGTCCAATAGGCTTGCTATGAGTTGGAATTGACTCAATGACAGTGAGTTTGTTTTTGAGCGATGGTAGACAAGAGTTAATTCTGGCAATGTGAACGGCAATACAAAATATGGAGAAATCAGTACTACATGATCAAAGTAAAGTAAGACACAGAGGTACACAAGAGTAAAGAACAAATACGGTAAATACCATAACATATGCAATCCTACAATACTAGTATTGGCAATTTGTGAGTGGATACTTGAATAGACACGTAAGCTCAACAGGGATGACAATTCACACAGGACAGCACTTATATACATATATAGGTATGGTTGAAGATTTGTCGACATATATATTTGTGCTTCGTGTATATTCATGTGTATGATGGGGCTACAAAATTTCTGAATTAAAGGATAATGGAATTTTACCGCAAACTTTTTGAAGCTCCTTCATATAATAGAGCATATAGGTTATCAATAAACCCCCTTAATCATGAGTTGTATCTGAGTTCTGTGTGGCCATTGGAACAAATTCTCAAACCTAACATGACTCATTATTGTGAGATATTCGTTCCTGATAATCTACAGATTTAATGCAATTCCATAAAAAAATCCCAAAAGAATTTCTGAAAAACATTTCAAGGCAATTAAAAAATTTACATGGAAGAGCAAAGGGCCAAGAATAGTAAAAAATACTCCTGAAGAAGGTGGTAGGACTTCCTCTATCATATAACAAGATGTATTCCAAAGCTGTGGAATATAACACAGAGATAGCTGCAGAGATAGATACATAGGTGAACAGATTATAAAAGAGTCCAGAAAACAAACCCATGCATAAGTGGAAACTAGATTCAAGACTTTAAAGATCTTGGAGATGAATGATTAAAGAAGAGACTGTTCATTAAAGGGTACAGAGATGTGTGGTTGGCCAAGTTCCTGCTGTTATGTGCTGTTGAGACAGTTCCAGCTCACTGCCGGGCCAGGCACCATCCTCACAATTGTCACCATGTTTGAGTGCCTTCTTGCAGCCTTTGTTTCAATCCATTGTGTTGCCAGTCTTCCTCTGTTGTGCTGACCCTTCACTTTACTAGCATGATGTCTTTCTCAAGGGATGGGCCCTTCCTGATCACATGTCAAAAGCATGAGAAATGAAGTTTCATCCTCACTGCTTGCTAGGAGAATTCAGCTGTACTTCTTCCAAAACAGATATGTTTGTTTTTCTGGTAGTCTATTGGATATTAAATACTATTCGCCAACACCAGAATTAAAATACACAGTTCCTCTCCAGTTTTATTTATTTGTTGTCCAATTTCCCCATACATATGAGGTAATTAAAAACACCATGGCTAGTGTCAGGCACACATCTTGCCCCTAATAAAGCTATTTTTAAAATAAAATAAAAAGTCAAAAAGAAACTTGCTCTTGAGTGTATAGTAGTTAAAGCAACTGAATAAATGATGACATAAATAAGTGGAAAAGGGCATTTCAAAGAGCAGAAGACAAAGTAAAGTATAATAAAATCTACAAAGAGCTGGAGTTAAAAAAAAGGAGAAAAAAGGAAAGACCACACGTCAGCATTTTTCAAGCTAAAAGAACTGAAGGGAAAAATTCAACCATTGAATTGTAATTTTGAAAGATTCTTAGGGGGGAAATATTGTAAGATACAAGAAGCATCAAAGAAGGACTACAGACAGTCACTGTACCAAAAAGCAGTTGATTAACATTCAACCATTTCAAGAGGTACCACATGAACAAGAACTGGTGGTAGTAAAGGAAGAAGTCCAAGCTGCGCTGAAGGGATTATCATAAAACACGTCTCCAAGGAAGCGATGGAATATCGGTTGAAGTGTTTCAACCAGCTGTTGCAATGCTGGAAGAACTCACTAGTCTTCTAAGAAACTTGGAAGATAGCTACATGGCCAACTGACAGGAAAAGATCCATATTTGTGCCCATTCCAAAGAAAGTGATGCAACAGAATGTGGGAACTATCAAACAATATCATTAGGGTCACATGCAAGCAAAATTTTGCTAGAGATAATTAAATGGTCACAACAGTACAAGCACAGGGACCTGTTATAGATTGAATCCAGATTCAGAAGAGACATGGCATGAGGAATATAATTTTGAGTGAGATGGATCTTGCCTGAAAGCAGAGAATACCAGAAAGATGTTTACTTGTGTTTCATTGATCGGGCCAAGACTTTTGAGTGTGTGAATCCTAACAAACCATGAATAACATTGTCAAGAATGGAAATTCCAGAACACTTTAATGTGCTCATGCAGAACCTGTCCATAGACCAGGAAGAACAAATAGTACAGAATCATCTAAAATCAGAAAAGGTATATACCAGACTCATAGTCTTTCACCATACTTATTCAATCTGTATGCTGAGCAAATAAACTGGACTACATGAGGAAGAAAGGGCATCAGGATCGGAGAAAGGCTCACCAACAACCTGTGATAAGTACATAACACAGCTTTGCTTGCTGGAAGAAGACTTGAAGCACTTACCAATGAAGATCAGATACTGCAGCCTTCAGTATGGACTACACCTCAATGTCAACAAAACAAAAATCCTCACAATTAGACCAATAGACAACATCATGATTAGTGGAGGAAAGACTGAAGTAGTCACAGATTTAATTTTATTTGCATCTACAATCAATGCTCATGGAACTAGCAGTCAAGAAATCAAAGGATTTGATTTTTGCATTGGGCAAAGATATTGAAAAATACCTCTTTATCGTATTAAATTTTCCAACTTTCAAAGTTGGTTTTGTCTGGGTGCTTCTTAAAGAAAAGGTTGATCCAAGCCCCAAGGTTGATAACCCTGCTCAGAGCAGCCAATGCACCGAAAGGACTATAGGGCCAGCCCCACCACAAGATACAATGTCCCTCACTGACCCTACAAAGAACAGCACTGGAGACACAGTGGCGATATTGTGCTCCATCTGACCCTACCACACCTGCATGAAACACTAAAGGTGTGCAACAGAGCAGCAAGGGGAGCAAAGCAATGACGTCCCTGAAGAAGACCAAAAATAGACTTTGGGGCTAGAGCATGGCACCCCATAAGACTTGATTGGAAAACACTCCTAAAGTCCAACAGACCAGGAATTATTTATAGGTTTTCCATTTTTTGTCATCGGGTTTCTGTTGTTTTGTTTTCTTTTGTTGTTATGTTTGCTTTGACTTGTTTTTGTGCTTATTATTGTTTTTGCATGTCTGTCTAGATAAGATAGGAAGGATAAGCATTCCAGAGGAGGAAACAACTGGTCCAAGGGTTCAGGAAGGACATAGGAGAGGGGGAGGCAGGGGAAAGAATAGGGGTGCCAACAAACCCAGGGACAAGGTAACAACTTGTGATCTAAAATCTATGGCAAGGAGGGCATAGAATGCCTAATGGGGCTTGATCAAGGGCAATGTAGCTGAGAGGAATTACTGAAACCCGAATGAAGGTCTAACATGATAGTGGGACAAGAGGAAAGTAAAAGGAAATAGAGGAAAGAACTAGGAGGTAAATGGGCACTTATAGAGGTCTAAATACAGGCATGAACAGACCTAGAGACCACACAGTCAATGCTGTTTACAGGAACTCAATATCATCAGTCAAAGCAAGGCCTGGGGCCAACTATAGAACAGACCATCCATAGGTCATAGGCATGTTAAGGTTGAAGCTGAATAAAATTAAATCAATCTCACAAGACTCACAATATGAACTTAAGTATCTACTAGAATTTAGAGAATATCTCAAGAACAGATTACATACATTGAAAGCTAATGACCGAAGACCAGTGGAATGTGAGGCGATGTCAAGATGATCACACGTGAAGAAAAAAGCCAGAGGTCACCAAAAAACAAGAAAGGAAGAAAAGACCACAGTGGAAGTTAGAAGAGACTATGAAACTTGCTCTAGAACAGTGGATGAAGGGAGACGTTGGATAGTGCAAGACATGAAAAAATAATAATTTATAAATTATCAGGGGTCCATGAGGGAGCGGGGAGTGAGGAGGAAGGGGAAAAATGAGGAGTTGATGCCAGGGGCTTAAGTGGAGAGCAAATATTATGAGAATGAAGAGGGCAATGAATGTACAAGTGTGCTTTACACAATTGATGTATGTATGGATTGTGATAAGAGTTGTATGAGCCCATAATAAAATGATTAAAAATATTTCTTTATTAAACACTTTTATTGGGGGCTCTTACATCTCTTATCACAATCCATACATTCATCAGTGTGTGAAGCACATTTGCGTATATGCTGCCGTCATCATTTTCAAAGCATTCTCTTCCCACTTCAACCCTTGATATCAGCTCCCCATTTCTTTCCCCTCCCTCCCCATCCACCCTCCCTCACAAATCCTTAATAAGATGATTATTTTCATATAGATTATAGATTATTATTTTCATATATTACATCATTTCCCATCACCCTTTATTATTAGATTATATATTATTATTTTCATATATCACATTATTTTCCATCACCCCTCACCCACTTTTCCATTGTTTGGTTCCTCTAAGAAGGGGCTGTTGGTTGATCTTTGTGATAGATTCCCCCTTTCTCCTCATACCCTGCCCTGATCCTCCTGGTATCTCTACTCTCATTATTGGCCCTGTAGGGCTTATCTATCCCAGATTCCTTGTGTTGTGGGCTCTTGTCTGTAGCAGTGGAGTACTTACGTTTAAGAAGAAATAGGAGTAAAAAAATCTAGTCAAAGATTATGACATTCTTAAAAAATGTTTTAACAGTTTTATTGGCACATAGTTCACATTATATAATCAAATGGTTTCAGTATATGGAAAATAATTGTGCAATCATCACCACAATTGATTTTAGACCATTTTTTCTTTCTTGTACTCATTATTAGAAGCTTCCTGCTTCCCCCAACCTCCCCCCCACTAACCCTAAGGAACTATTAAGCCAGTTACTAGCTGTAGATTTACAGCTCCTGGATTTCCTCTAAAGGAAACACAAGTCAAACACCCCAGAATGACAATAACAAAGTAAAACAGAGAAAAACTTCCACAGAAAAGAAAACAGAAATTAATAAAAACCAGGACAGATTTAAAATGGGTCTTAAGGGAAGACACATGATAAAGTGTTCTATCTTAACTGAACTCCCTCCGCACAAGTGTCCCTTGAAGTGCACGCCAGGCTCTGCACCACCCTGACCCACAATCAGAGGGGACTCACTGGGGCTTCATCCCCAAGCACGCTGCAAATATCACAAAATGCTTTCGTGGAAACGCCAAAGCCTGTCTAAACATCCCTACTGTTTTCATAATGCAAAGAATTAGCTCAAACCTGAGTTAACTAAAACAACTCAGAGATGGGGAGAGGCGGGGACTACTGAGATGTCATAGAGATATTTATTAACATAAATACCTAGATATTTATTATATGACAATTAAAACCATTTTAAAATTCACATGTTTATATATTTTTCCCTTTCTTGCTATGGGGAAAAGTAATAAGGAGTCACAGTCCTGTAAACCCACAGTGACAGTTCAGCCTTGCACTATGGGGCCGCCATGAGTGAGAATAGACTTTTTTTGGTTTTGCCCTTCTATGACTATCAAGCCTAGAGCCTAATCTAAGAGGATTTAGAAATTAATTTGTTCCCAGAGGGGTTGAGTCGAGCTGAGGAGCCTGTTGAGCAACCTCCTTCATTAGTTTGGAATTTGGGTTCCCTGGGGAGTTAGTTACACAGGAGGATTTTCATTTGTACTACCTGTCAAAGAACAAGGAAATTAATAATGTCGAGTAGTTGAGAGGGTGAATCTTTAAACTATGGAGGCAAATCTCTTGAGACAGCATTTAAGAGCATAAAAATCACTGATACAATGACCAAATAGTTTTTCTTATTTCTCAAAGCATCACCTCTAAAATTTTTCATTAGGAAACACATTCTTACAGTATTTAGAGTACTTTACATGAACTGGGAAAATGTGTGCATGCTTGAAAAATTCCTTTGTGGGAGTACAAATTTGATTTTTGCAAACATAAACAGAGTTCACAAAAACATCCTTTTAACGGGTTATCTCACACCAGCAAAGGCTAGGGGGAATGAGACACGTAGAAGCAAGAGGCAGCGTGACATTGGAAGGAGTGCTTGTCATGGCCTGTAGCCGCAGACGCCAGTTAAGAATGCATGTAAGAGAGAAGAGCATCAACCTTTGTCCCATTCCTTCCCTCCAAAGGGAGACGAAGCCCAAGAGAGGTTTCCTTTGCTGGTCATTTGGGAGAAATCTGACCACATCTACAGCTTGATACAAAACGACAAAGAAAGAAAGAAAAGATTGAGGAAAGGAAGGATCAGAAAGTGCTTAGAAATAGGAAAATTGAGCAGGCAAAAAGTAGCAGAATTACAGGTAGAATGAGAACACGAGGAAAGGATTCGTGTTACAAAGGCTGAGCAAAGTTAATTTTAAGTTGGGCAGCTCAAAAAAAAAAAGGTAACATAGGATTAAAAGTAGAGTTTGGGAGTCAGAAGCTAACAGAGGATGTGCTCCACCCATCAAGAGGACATCAACCAAACCAAACAAAAAACCCCAACTCCCTGCCCTCAAGTCCATTCCGACCCATGGGACAGGGAAGAGCTGCCCCTGAGGTTTCTGAGACTATAACTCTTTACTGGAATAGAAAGCCCCACCTTTCTCCTGCAGAGCAGTTGGTGGTTTTAAACTGCTGACCTTGTGATTAGCAGTCTCATGTGGAACTCTTCGGCTACAGGCCTCCAGAGAGTCAGATATCCACAGACTGAAACAATCCGACCCACAGCCATCAAGTTGACTCTGACTCATAGTGACCGTAGGCAAGGTTTCTGAAGCTGTCAAGTTTTATGGGAGCAGATAACCTCATCTTTCTCCCACAGATGGGCTGCTGGGTCTAACACTGACCTAGTGGTTCACAGTTCCATGCTAACGCAACAGTGCCAGAGGTCCAACAGAGGAAAGTGTCGAATCTGAGTCCCAGGACCACAGTTGTGCAGCAGCGGCCTGCAGAGATCCAAGTGGAGTCGTTTGGAGAACTCTGGGAGAGAAAGAAAAAAAAGAAGAAGTTTTATTTATTTATTAATCATTTTATTAGGGGCTCATACAACTCTTTTCACAATCCATACATACATCAATCGTGTAAAGCACATCTGTGCGTTCATTGCCCTCATCATTCTCAAAACCTTTGCTCTCCACTTAAGCCCCTGGCATCAGCTACTCAATTTTTCCCTCCCTCCCTTCCTCCCCCTCCCTCATGAACCCTTGATAATTTATAAATTATTATTTTGTCATATCTTCACTGTCCGATGTCTCCCTTCATCCACTTTTCTGTTGTCTGTTCCTGAGGAAGGAGGTCATATGTAGATCCTTGTAATCTGTTCCCCCTTTCCACCCCACCCTCCCTCCACCCTCCCAGTATCTCCTCTCTCACCACTGGTCCTGAAGGGATGATCCGCCCTGGATTCCCTGTGTTTCTAGGTCCTATCTGTACCAGTGTACATCCTCTGGTCTAGTCAGATTTGTAAGGTAGAATTGGGATCATGATTGGGCAGGAGCTTGCGGGGAGGAAGCATTTAGGAACTAGAGGAAAATTGTATGTTTCATGGTTGCTACATTATACCCTGACTGGCTCATCTCCTCTCCCCCCTCCCCTTCTGTAAGAGGATGTCCAATTGCCTACAGATTGGCTTTAGGTTCCCACTCTGCACTTCACCTCATTCACAATGATGTGATTTTTTGTTCTGATGATGCCTGATACCTCATCCCTTCGACACCCCGTGATCACACAGGCTGGTGTGTTTCTTCCATGTGGGCTTTGTTGCTTCTGAGCTCAATGGCTGCTTGTTTGCCTTCAAGCCTTTAAGACCCCCCAGACACTATATCTTTTGATAGCCAGGCACTATCAGCTTTATTTGCTACATTTGCTTATGAAAAAGAAATTTTAATAGAGTACCTTATATGGTTGACCACTGGGGGAAAATATGATGCCAGATCAGATGGAAAAGAAGCAGTGATCCAAAGTCAAACCCGTTGTTGTCAAATGGATACCTGATAGGACACAATAGAACTGCATCATAGCATCTCCAAGGTTCTAATTTTCATGGGAACAGACTGTCTTATCTTTTCCCCACAGTCCAGCAAGTGGGTTCAAGCTTGTGACCTTTCAGCTAACAGCTGAGTGATTAACCACTGTGCCACTAGGGAACGTTATACCAGGAATATTTGTGCCAATATGTTTTTATTTGGGGTTGAGTTGGTTCTGCCTACAGTGGGCCTGTAGGGCAGAGTAGAACTGTTCCCTAGAGTTTCCAAGTCTGCAATCTTTGAGGATCTCTGGTGGTATAGTGGGCTAGACAAAGAACTGCCAATTGCAAGCCTGTCATCTTTAAGGAGGCAGACTGCCACCTTTTCCTCCTCAGAGTGGCTGGTGGGTTTGAACTGCAGGCCTTCTGTTTAGCCCCACCCTGGTTCCTTAAAATCATGGAGGATGTTGTTGTGGTGAGCCTGTGTTAGGCTGCGTTGTCTAGAGAAACAAACCCACTCATATATGTATAAGTAAGAGCTTTATATCAAGTAATCTTATATCAAATGAAGGTATCCTAGGCAAGTCCAATTAAAACCCACAAGTCACTTGTAAGCCGGGGCCCACTTTAGACTCCCATCGGTGCAGACTGGCGATGCAGAAAGGTGATGCGGAGTGCACGAGGATCACGGGTCGGTAGTGCAGTCACAAAGACAAAGTTTGGAGGAAAGATGGCAGCGTGCCGGCAGCTCTCAGGATCGGTGGCCCACATGGGGCTGCCCCTGGAGGCAGACAGAGTCCCAGTGAAGGCCTAGAAAGGAGGAAGGTGAAATGGCAGAGAAATGGTCTCTGTTTGATCTTGCTCATACGCAAAAACGCTATCCGGCTCAAGGAGTTGTTTGCTCTCAAGTGGCCATTTGATTGACAGGCTGCACTCCGTACCTACCCAGGAGTGTCTAGTTGACATGCTATCTGACTACCACAGTGCTGTCAAGTCATTTCTAACTTACAGTTACCCTGTGTACAACAACACATAACCTGGTCCTGCGCCATTCCGACAATTGACATGTTTGAGCCCATTATTACAACCACTGTGTCAGTCTATCTCCTGGAGGATCTTCCTCTTTTTTGCTGTCCCTCTACCAAGCATGACACCATTTTCCCAGAGACTAGTTTCGAGCTGGTGGTGCAGTAGCTACACATTGGGCTGTTAACTGCAAGGTCAGTAGGTCAAAACCACCAGCCACTCTACAGGAGAAAGACAGGTCTTTCTACTCCACTAAAGAGTTAACAGTCTTGGAAACTCAAAGGGGCAATTGTACCATCTCATATGGTCACCATGAGTTGATGTCAACTCAATGGTAGTGAGTGAATCTCTCCTGACAACATGTTCCAAGTATGTGAAATGAAGACTAACCATCCTCACTTCTAAAGGGAATTCTTGTTAAATTTCAACAGGTATGTTGGCTCTTTTGGCAGTCCGTGGTCCTTTCAATAGTATCTGAAAGTACCATAATTCACATATATTGATTCTTCCTTATTCAGAACTCAACTGTCACAGGCATACGAGGCCACTGAAAATACCGTGGTTTGGGACAAGTGCACCTTAGTCTTCAAAATGACATCCTTGCTCGTCAATATTTTTAAGATAGACACATAGAAAATCATGTAAGTAAGGCATAATGACATACTTAAACAATAGTAGGTGCTCCTGTAATTGAGTCGATGTATATAAATTGATTAACCTTGCCCTTTGATAGGGAGGGGAAGAGAACTGAGGGGCAAAGAGATGAAATCACTGCCTCAGAATCCCACTGTCAGTAAGAGGCAAAGTAAAGAGCTAATCACAGGGTCTGGCCAGCTTCCTTCTACTGGCTCCTAACCACTAGATCAGGATGCCTCTGCAGGGCAGGAAATGGTATTGAAAAATTTAAAAATTGACAAGAATTACATCCCCTTCATGTCTATGCAATGAATAATTTTTACTGAGCCACAATGAAGTAAACAAAAAAAAGACAGACAAACCAAACTATCTGCTCCTGATGCACGGGCTTCCCAATACCTTCCTCCTCCGAAGAATCTGAGGGCAGTGTGCCAACTGCAGTAGAGAAATCTCACCCTGGCACAGTGTCTCACTCCGCCAAGTATTTATTTCAAAGCGAAAGGACGTTCCTAAGGAGGAACGAGTCGGTCTGTGCGGAATGGAGTGGGCCCAGGATGGCACAGTACAGGGAGATTTATTGTCCAAATGGATGATGACTGCTCGTTGCCATTGAGTTGAAGCACACTCATGGTGGCCCTACAGCACAGGGTAGCCCTGTGAGTTTCTGAGACTAACTAAAAGCTTCATCTTTCTCCCACAGAGAGGCTGGTGCTGTGAAACTGCGGACCTTGCAGTGAGCAGGCCAACAGCTAGCCGCTATGCCGCTAGGGCGCCCTATGATATGAAGGGGAGGAAGAGTCATGATTGTTGGGGGGATGGGAGGCAACTTAAAAAAATCATTTTATTGGGGGCTCTTCCAGCTCTTATCACAATCCATACGTATATCCATTGTGTGAAGCACATTGTGTCAAGTACACATGTTGCCATCTTCATCTTCAAAACATTCTTTCTACCTGAGCCCTTCAGCTCATTTCACCCCCTTCCCCTCCCTACCTTACGAACCCTTGATAATTTATAAATTATTACTTTTTTCATGTCTTACCCCAACCACTGTCTCTTCACCCACTTTTCTGTTGTCTGTCCCCCAGGAAGGGGGTTATATATAGATCATTGTGATTGGCTCCCACTTTCTCCCCCCACCTCTCCCTTACCTTCCTGGTATTGCTACTCTAATTATTGGCCCTGAGGGGTTTATCTGTACTGGATTCCCTGTGTTTCCAGCTCTTATCTGTACCTGTTTACATACTCAGGTCTAGCCAGATTTGTAAGGTAGAATTGGGATCATGATAGTGGCGGGTTGGGGGGGGTGCGGAGGAAGCTTTAAAGAACTGGAGGAGAGTTGTATATTTAATCAGTGCTATTCTACACTGACTGGCTCATCTCTTCCTTGTAACCCTTCTGTGAGGGGATGTCCAATTTTCTACAGACAGGTCTCCACTCTGAACTCCCCCTCATTCACATCAATATGATTTTTTTTTGTTCCGAGTCTTTGATGCCTCATACCTGATCCTATCAACTTCCCATGAAGCACACAGGCTGGTGTGCTTCTTCCATGTGGGCCTTGTTACTTTCCAGCTAGATATCCGGTTGTTTAACTTCAAGCTTTCAAGACCCCAGATGATATAACTTTTGATAGCCGGGCACCATCAGCTTTCTTCACCACATTTGCTTATGCACCCATTTTGTCTTCAGAAATTGTGTCAGGGAAGGTGAGCATCATAGAATGCTGGGTTATTAGAACAAAATGTTCATTCGTTGAGGGAGCACTTGAGTAGAGGCCCAATGTCTGTCTGCTACCTTAATACTTACACACATATATACACACATAGATTTATTTTTCTATAGTTACATATTAACACAAGTACATGCTTGTATTTATACCTCTACAAATGTCCTTTTGCCTCCTAGTTATTTCCTCTGTTTTCTTTTACTTTCCTTTTGTTCCACTATCATGTTAGACCTTCATTCGGGTTTCAGTAATTCCACTCGGTTACATTTCACATGATCAAGCCCTGCAAAGCCTCCCACGTCCTCCTCGACATCGATTTTAGATCACTTGCTGTTCCCTTGTCCCTGGATTTGTTGGCATGCCCCCATCCTTTCCCCTGCCTCCCCATCTCCTGTTTCTCTTCCAGAAATGTTGGCCCCATCATTTTCTCTCCTGAATTGTTTATCCCACTTATTTTATTTAGATAGACATGCAAAGACTATTAATAAGCACAAAAACAAAACAACAACAAAAACCAACAACAAAAAAGGAAAGCCTATACATAGTTCCAGGTCTGTTTGTTGATCGTTATGAGAGTTTTCCAGTAGAGTTTGATGGGGTGCCACACCTTGGCCCCAAAGTCTATTTTTAGTATTCCACAGGGACTTCATTGTTTTGCTCCCCTTGCTGCTCTGTTGCATGCCTTTATTGTTTCACCCGGTGTGGGTGTGGTGGGGTCAGATCGGGCACAATTTTGGCACTGTGTCCCCAGTGTCTTCCCCCACTCCCACCCCCGTAGTGGTATGGGTCAGGGAGGGACTTTGTGTTTCATGGTGGGGGCAGGCCTTTCTGTGCATTGACTGCTTTAAGCAGGAGCATCATCCTTGGAGCTTGGCAGGCCAGGATGTGTTCCACTCTCTCTCCTTCCTTCTTTATTTGCTCCTGTGTGCTCTGATCAGACACGCCTTTTTCTCTGAGCTGTAGCTTCAGTGCTATCCTCTGTAGTGTATTCTTCAGCGTGGGGTGGGGAAGGATGGGGATGGGGTGGGGGAAGTCCATGTAGCTGGGATTGAGGCAGGCACTCAGACCTCTCTATTGGCTCGCTGCTTCATGATGGTATGTTGCATTCATGTTGGCACACAGGGCTGAAGCCTGGCCTCCGAAGAGAACTTCTAATATGTTTTGGGTCCAACCCTCCCCCTCCCTTATTTGGTCAGTCTCATGGAGCCCTCCCAAGTAATGGTGAACTGCCATGGCTTTAGTGCGTGTGATTTTCAGTATGATAGGGAGCAGTGAGGTTTTTCTAGGCCAGTTCTTTTCCTATCCCACATGTTCAAGATGGGAGAGAGTTCGTGAATCGCAGGGCCCTTGAATTAGTACTTTGTAACCGGAGCTTATCAGCTGGATTCTTCTTGACTATTCCCTTATGCTTAGGGTGTTTTTTTGTTTTTGAACATTTCCTTTATTGTTAATAAATCATTTTATTGGGGATCTTACAACTCTTGTAACAACCCATACATTAATTGTATCAAGCACATTTTTACATATGTCACTATCATCATTTTTTGAAACGTTTTCTTTTTTTTTTTTTAATACATTTTGTTAGGGACTCATACAACTCTTATCACAATCCACACATACATCAATTGTATAAAGCACATCTGTACATTCTTTGCCCTCATCATTTTCAAAGCATTTTCTCTCCACTTAAGCCCTTTGCATCAAGTCCTCTTTTTTCCCCTCCCTCCCCGCTCCCCTCTCCCTCATGCGCCCTTGATAATTTATAAATTATTATTTTGTCATATCTTGCCCTGTCCGGTGTCTCCCTTCACCCCCTTTGCTTAGGGTGTTTTTCTTTTTTTTATGTGTATAAGAAAGAGCTTTATATCAAAGAGTAATTATATATTAAAAAAACATCCCAGCCCAGTCCAGATCAAATCCATAAGTCCAGTATTAGCCCTTATGTCTGATACGAGTCCATAAATTTCTCTTTAGACTCACACAGCACATGCAATGATGCTGAATGCAAGAAGATCACAGGCCAGTAGGTAAAAAGTCTTGTGGATCCAGTGGCAGTGGAAGCATCCAAGTTATGGTGTGGGTCTCCACATGGCTCCTCCAACTCCAGGGGTCTGCCTCCATCAGCATAACTCCATGTGGCTTGTCAGCAGGAAGAAGAAGCAGAAAGTGTGTCTACCTCCAGGGAGGAAGAGAGCTTAGGGTGTTTTTCAGTGGAAGTTTCCAGCTTCTCTGTTCTTTTCCTAACAAAACCAGTTTCTGTTCCTTTGATTCCTACTCATGGTGACCTATGTGGTTTCTTGTAGAGCTGCCCATGAGACATAGCCTTTCTTCCCAGGTGCCTCTTGGTGGATTCAAAGCACCAATCCTTTGGTTCAGAGTCAAGCATTGAACCATCTGCACTGTTATGATGAACATACTGGACACTCATTTAATAAGCCTATATAATATACAATTAGATTGTCAAGATGAAAGGGGAGGTGCATAGTATGATAAGAGTAGTGAGACTCTTATCCACGTGGAGCATAAAAGTTAACCTACTAATTAATAAAGTCAGCAGACCAGGAAAAAAATAACATGTGGATATTTCCTGAAAATGTGGAGGTAAAAAGCAGGGGAAAAGCCATGAAAGTGGTTACTTCTGGGGAGAAGGGAGATGCTATTTTTCATTTTCAGTTTTATAATGTTACAATTTTAAAAAATGGAGCATATGTTGATGGGAATCAAGGAGTTAGGTAGGGAACCTGACAGGGATCTGATTAGTGTTTGCTTAGGGTTCTAAGTGTACAGCTATTTGCTACTAAATGAATATTTAGTTTACTCATTATTGAAATTAATTAAATTTCAAACCTTTAGATTGAGGTCCCTAGAGACTTTATAAGTGAGGGTTAGGGAAATTTTTCCATCAATATTTAAAAACCAATAGAAACCATCACTAGATTTTTTTTGAACTGTAAAAGTTCAAAGGAGAATTAGAATAGTTAATTTTCTTTGAGATAGTTCTTGAACTGGAAATAAATTTGCAATGAAATTTTCTAAATTCAGTAAAAGAAAAAGCACGTATTCACAAGTATATATTTATATATACACACTGCTATTTTCAGTTTGGGTTGTAGTATGTGCTTTTAGAACAAAATTGACTCTCCATCTTTAAAAAGGAAAACCCCCAAAATCTTAAATCAGAAGAAAAAAACCAACCAAATTATAAGTTAATTATTTATAATGTTATATATATATACATATATACTCATACTGTTTTAAAAGGCAGTAATTTGGTTAATTTAAGAAAGTTTTTGTGGGTAAAGCTCTCTCTATGGTCTGCCAAGGGCTACAGTTTTATTAAAACAGGTCTGTTACTGCTTGTTTCTGAAAAAATCCACATCAAAGCAGAGCAACTGTAAAACTACCTATGTGCTAGAAACACCTAGTACAACTGTCTTCTTTGACAGTCTGCAAGGCACTTAAAATAAAAATTAAGGTACCAATGTGCTTCTGTTTCATGCTGTGATTGCTTACCACCAGGTTAACCAACCACGGATGCAGAAGTAGGTCCACGAGTCTCTAAGCAAGGGAGGCTAGTGTACCTCTGCACCTCGTAAAGTCTCATAGCCATGGAGCTGATTGTACTCTTCAGAAATAGGGCAGAACTGCACTTGGGAGTTTCCCGAATCACAACTCTTTTTGGAAGCAGAAAGCCTCCTTGTTCTGGTTTCTAACTGCTGACTCTGCTTTTAGGAGCCCAACATGTAACCACTGCTTACCTGGGCTCTTCAAATTCCCAGATCTGGCCTTCATCTTTTGATATCTTCAGCAGGAAGAGGAAATGGACACGTAGTGATTTTTGTTATTGTTGGGTTAACATTTTAAAAACTGATCAGGGCTACCATTTAGTCCTCTATGACTGAGGCTAGGCCCTATTTCTGCATGGCCCATATTAGTGCGTTTGTCTAATCCTTGTTTTTTGCAGATGAGGACATTGTGGCTCCTAAGTCACCCAGCCAGCTGCTGCTAGAGTTAGAATTTGTATCTTTGACTCTGGAAGCTTAAGCATTCTTTATGCGTTTCAAGTACCTTGGGACACATTTTGCAAAAAGACTCGAGGCCCCGTTCCCTAGGGGAGGGGTGGCATTGATAGAGGAGTCCAGGTAGCCTAGTGGGTTATACTTTGGGCCGCTAACCTCAAGGTCAGCAGTTTGAAACCACCGGTTGCTCTGGGAGTAAAATGAGGCTCTTTACTCCATAAAGAAACCTACCGAGGAATAGGGAGGGGCAGTTCTGTTAGGGAAAGAATAGAGGAGTTGGAAAATTCTGCTGAAAAACACTCTAAGCATAAGGGAGTAGTTGGGAAGAATTCAGCTGATACACTGAAGTAAGAATTCAATGATTATGTGATTAAGGAATGCCCTCTTACCATGAGCATTCAGCGTGGGGAAAGAATTGATCTAGTAGTAAAAAATCACACCCACTAATGCCATGAGGTTTGCCTAGGAGATTGCCCAGAGACTTCTGACCTGACCAAATAGGAAAGTGAGGGTGAATCTCAGAAATTCCTTGCCATTCCAATCGATCTGCCCCCTGCCTCCACTCCTCGTCTCCCGTCAATCATAAATATTCTTCCCTTATGCTATGGTGGCACAGTGGTAATGAGTCAGGCTGCCATCTGCCTGGTCTGCAGTTCAAAACACCAGCTACTCTGTGGGGGAAAACTGGACTTTCTACTCCCCTAAACAGTAACAGTCTCGGAAACCCACAGGGAGTCACTGTAAGTCAGCACCTACAAGATGGCAGTGACTTTGGAGTTTCTTTTTCCTTGGTAGTTATACAGAGCCCTGAGGGTAGAGACATAGTGGTTACAGGATGGGCTGCTAATCATAAGGGCCGAAGTTTGAAACCATCAGCTGCTCCTTCGGAGACAGACAAGGCCTTCTATTTTGGTAAAGTTAGTCTCAGAAACCCACAGGGGCAGTTCTACCCTGTCCTATAAGGTCATTATGAGTTGGAATCAACTCGATGGCAGTAAGTTTGTTTTTGTTTAGTTATCAATCATATATTTGTAAACAAGAACACATTTTTCCATGTTGTACCTCTCTGAGTCTCCTCCACTCTGAAGAGACTGGCCGCTTCTTCCTTTGGAATGAACTTTTACTTTGCAGTAAATACGTAGGTGACTGAGACTCTGTGGGTGTGATGCTTCTCTATCTTGGTTGGGCCACTGGCTCTCCAACTCTTGGAGGGGGTGGACAATGATGACCAGGGAGGATATCCAGTTCTATTTTGGCCCATCAGGTCACGACGAGTCAGACTTGACTTGACGGCAGTGAGTTTGGTTTTGGGTTTGGGTACTGATATATGCACACAATTTTCCCACTTTAGGAAATGGAGTTGGCGAAAAGAGCACAGGATCAAGAGTCTGAAGGCCTGGATTCTAGCGGCAGCTCTGTCTCTAACCCAGTGTTTCCTGTTAAAGAGTTCTCTGCTGTCCTGGGCCTCAGTGTCCCTATAAGTCCTACTGACTCAAATATATATACACATAGATACATAGATTTCCCAGAAACTAGTAGGTCCTTCCAGATCTTCCCAGTAGAGAGGAAGCTTTAGTGTGGCACTGTTGCCCCGGCTCGGATGTGTCCAGGGGTTCTTGGACTCGCCAACCAAAGAATGGCAAGCAGACAGCAAAGTTTATTTCGAGAGAGAAGAACAGTACTTTGGAGTTCAAAATCAGCCTAGGGGTCCGATGCGGTGCCCTGGCGGCGTGGTGGGTTACACATTGGACTGCAATCCAAAAGGTCTGCTGCTCCTTGGAAGAAAGACGGGGCTTCCTATTCCTGCGAATTGCCAGTCTTGCAGACTCACAGAGGCACTTCTACCCGGTCCTGTAAGGCACTATGAGTCCACATTGACTAAAGAGTTTGGTGAGTTTGGTTTGAGTGTTTTGAGGGGTCTGGAGCCTACTGGCTTAAGATTTAAAATATCTTAGGCTGTTGAAATCACCTCTCCAGGTTTCCTGGGCCTCTTTTCTCTCACTCTGCTTAAGGAATCTCTATGCCCTATCTCTCAACACTTCCCCCCATAGGCTAGAACAGGGAAACCCTGGGATTTGGATCAATCACAGACCAGGCTGACCATCCTGTCTCCTGGCTGCCAAATCCTGCCCCCCGCAGGTTGCTGCATTGACAGATTCTGTTTGCGCAGCCCGGACTCCAACCTTAGGGCCAACTAACTGTCTTCGACTTTCCCTGTGGGCACTGTGTGGGGCCTGCTCCATGATCTCTCTTCCCCTAGAACAGGCTCTGAGATTTGGGGAGATCCGGTGTAGCTCATAATCCCAGTATTAGTCCCCAGCCAACTTCCCTCCTAGTTCGCAGTTCTTAACTTTCCAACCACGACCCAACCTGGGGAAAGGTTAAGGCCAGGCCTTGTGCTGTGTTGTGCATGTGGGAAGTGGGCGTCAGAAACGAGGATGCCCCGGGTTTTGTTTGGTCCTTAGCTGTGAGGCTTTGAGCCACTTACTTAGTTTTTCGGGCTCCCTTTGCGTTTCTTAACCAGAGTAAAGGCGCTGTGCAAAATTCAAACTCGTAAAATGTCCTTTACTCTTGTGAGAACTGATCTGGGTAAGGAGAA
Source organism: Tenrec ecaudatus (assembly GCF_050624435.1). Classification (NCBI taxonomy): domain Eukaryota; kingdom Metazoa; phylum Chordata; class Mammalia; order Afrosoricida; family Tenrecidae; genus Tenrec; species Tenrec ecaudatus. Next base: position 77,307,318 of record NC_134531.1, on the reverse strand, counting down.
AAAGGAGGGTGGGCGTGGGGGGCCGGGCTCCCTGCCTTTTACAATGAATATGCAATTACTCTTTGTAGAGAGGTCCAAGGCCAGCTGGAAGCTGATTCCCTGGAGGGCGAGGGAAGAGAGGCTGGAAAACGGATCCATATACAGGGGAGCTCAGTGAGCTTTTCTGCTAGATGAGGGAGATAAAGGGCTTTCTAGACTAGCAGCCCGAGAATATTCCTTGTGGCGCTCCTCAAGGGTCGCTGGAGACTGCACTGCACCGGTTCAGGGCAAGATACTCGGGAAACGTTCCGTAAGGGCTCCTAACGTGGAGTAAGCAACCAGCTCTCTGGCCGGCGTGTAGAGCCCTCGTGGGCGAGAGACGAGTCTGTTTCCCCATAAAGTGAGACGTGAGTCCCCACAAGTTCACATACATGTACATTTCCCGTCTTCCCTTTTCAGGAAACTGGTGGGCTCTGCCAGGCGCACGGACAGGGAACTGCCACCTGCTCTTCCGTGCGAGGACTTCGGAGACGTTGCTCCAAAGGGAGGAGGAGGAGGAGGCTGCAGCGCCACCGTGTGACGATAGCGGAAGTACGAGCCCCGGGCCAGCCTTCCGCGCGGTGGGGCTCCCCGGGAAGGGGCGGGCGCGGCTCGCGGGGGCGGGCGCAGGAGGCGGGGCGGGGCGGGGCGAGCGGCGGCGGCGGGCGGGGCGGGGCTTGGCGGCGCTTGTTTTTGCCCAGGCCGCCGTGCCTCGGCGCTCAGCTGGAGCTCCGCGCTGGAGGCGGCTGCCAGTTCTGAGTGGCGTGCTGCCGCGGGAGGGAGCTGTGGGCGGAGGTTCGCCGGAGCTGCGAGCGCGGCTGTGGTCGTCGGCCCCCGGAGATGTCTGCGCAGTGCTGTGCGGGCCAGGTGAGCGGGGCCAGACGCCGCGCAGGGGGGGGGTGGTGGTGGCTCTGGTGGCGGACACCGACGGTGGGTGCCCTGTGCCGCCCCGGGTGAGCGTCTCGGGCCCGAACCTGGCGCTCGCGCGGCCGTCGGGGAAACCCTGTGTCGGGGGAAGCCGGGGAGGCAACCCCAGGTCCTCCCGCCCCGCCTCGGGGACTCCGCGTGGGGCGGGCCGGGGGATCCCGATCGCTCCCGGGCTGTGTCCCTGTGCCCGGTCCCGCTCAGGGCACCCGGCAGTGGCACTGAGCTCCGTGGCCGACCCGGCTCTGCCCTGCCCTGCCCGATGATCCCCGGGCAAGACCTGGGCTCGGGGATCATCTTTTCCATGTCCGGAACAAAAGTCACGTCAAACAGCCCACCCACACTGGTGGAGTTTGACGTCTCGTGGCTGCAGCATTGGCCCGGGACCCACGGGAAGTCTGATCCCGTCGCTCCCGGAGCGGGTCTGGGCCCGGGGAAGACTGGCGCTCCCGGCCCTTTCTCTACTGACTTGCCCCAACCTGTTCGGTGACTCTCCCTGGTTAAACTGACCATATCTTAGAACATGTATGCCCAAGTGTGGTGGCATGTAGATCTTGGCTCTTCGCACTCCTTCCTGCATTGACTGACGCCACGAAATAGTTTTTTTTTTTGTGTTGTTGTTGTTTTAAAAAGCCTTTTGGTTGTCGAGGGCCCCCCATTCCATCCATATTGATTATCAGCGTTTCAATAGCGTATTTGTAGTGAGCTTTCACAAATGAATCTAGCTTCTGGGGATCCAGGTAGAGGGATGCTCTAGCGTCCTAATAAATCCAGTCTTCCTGCAGGTGGTCGCGACCATCCGTAAGTGGTGCAGGAGTTTTAAGGTGAGGAATTATGTGCTGGTCGTTAAACCAGCCTCTTTCTCTAGCGGCCGTTTGGAATTAGCCCTTGGTTTCTGAAGTGTAATGCTGTTTTGGCAATCTTTCAAGCCAACCTTTTCAGTGATTAGGAATTGGGGCTTTTGAGGTGAAATAATTTGCCTTGTGTTGAGTAAGGACAAAGTGGATTACTACTATTTTACCAAGGTAAATATATATATAAATAACTTATAATATGTATATCTAAACCCTCACTACCAGCCAGTTGATTCCCACTCAAAGTGACCAGTTAGTTCAGGGTAGAACTTGGCGGGGTGGGTTGGGGGGATTGGATATTGTAACACTTTATAGATGTAGACAGCTCACTTTTCTTCTGCTTTGCCAACAACGTGAAACATTCGAAATTCCAAGGTGGAATTTTTGAATGTTCAGAATCTCAAGAAAGCTTTGCAGATATTTTATCTTAGTTGCTTAGAAATGCTTTATCCCCAACTAGATCCCAAACTTTATTATTTGGTAATTACATGACAGATCATTAGGAGCTGTCCTCCTGGCCCTTTGAAAGGTCTTTGAGACTTTGTATGGCCACAAGCGCCCCCCCTCCCCCGCCCCACAGGCATTATTTTGGATTCTGATGATTGTTACAAGTACTCAAAAGAGTCTTGTAAAATAAATATTGATGTAGTTCATATGTTGGCAGGATTTAATGACTTATTTCTGAAAATCCCCCTTATAGGACTTTGGAAAGAACCAAGGGTCTGGCCATTCATCAAAGGAAAAGTTAACTTCTGCATTTGGGGCTGCTTGGGCATCTGTCACTTAGATGGGCCTCTTCCACAGAAAGGTGGTGATCACAATATGATTTCATATTGTGGGACTGTGAATCAGGTTGAATATTCAAAACACAACATCAAACAAAAAAACCCACCCCAAGGTACCATCTGAAGCTATCTCATTCTACTGATTTTTTTTTTTAAACAGTCTCTGCCATCAAAAACTGTTTAGTTGGGGTAGGAGGAGGCTGGCGTCCATCAGCTTGTAAATAATGAAACAATGAAGCAGTAAATACTCCGAGTTTTACAGGGAATTGTAGTGGAGCCACCTGGAGTGGAGTTGGTGGGAAAATTTGTCTAAGATGCTCTGGCATTGAGACTGATCAGAGTAGCAGGCCCCCATGCCAGCTTCTAAGTAAGGAGTCTTCCAGACTTGGGGTGTGCAAAGAACATAAAGGGGAGCTGGGTAGGTAGAGTGTCAGAGGATGAGATCAGAGAGACGCAGAGCCAGATGCCAGCCACGGTTGGACTTTGCATGTTATTGTTTGCAGTGAGAGGCTGTTGGAGAAATGTTGTGCAGGGAGAGCTCTGATTAGATTTATATGCAGGAGATGACCTTGGATGTTGAACAAACTTGCGCTGCACCCAAGACAAGTGAAGTCAGAGCAATCAAGAGCTGTTCATTTAACGAATACCAAGAAACCCTGTGTGGGTTAGTACTGGGATTCTAACCACAAGGTCAACTGGTTCAAACCCACAAACCTCTCCTTGAGGGAAAGATGAGACTGTCTGCTTCTGTAAAGATTTACAGTCTAAGAAACCCTTTATAGGGTTTGCTGTGAGTTGGAATTGGCTGACAGTGGGTTGGTTTGCCAAGCAGGATCCCTGGCAACACAGTGCTTAATCTTTTGCCTGCTAATCAGAGATGATTCGAAGCCTTCTGCTGCCGTGTGGGAGAAAGATGCAACAGTCTGTTTCTGCACAGGTGACAGCCTTGGAAACACTGTGGGGACAGTTCTACCCTGCCCTGTAGGGTCTCTACGAGTTGGGATCAACTCCACAGCAGTGGGTTTGGTTTTTAGGTGCATTTATATACATTATTTTTATCCATTTTTTCCAACAGCCTTATGAGATGGGCGAGGCTCTACTTGGCGTTATTTTACAGTGAGGCTCTACTTGGCGTTATTTTACAGTGAGGCAACTGGAGTACAGCGATATGAATTAACTTGGCCAAGATCACATGCTGGTGGAACCGGGGGCGGGGGTTGGACAATGAATGGGGCCATTAGATAATATCTAGTAACTGTTGCCAGTGGCAGAAAGGCAGTTTCGAGTGCACAGTTATTAGGCTGCTTTTGTGAGACATTGGCTACCAGTGGTTAAGAGTAGGTGAGGTTCAGCTTCTTCCTCATCACCTGGTGGGTTTATAAAAAAATAAATTTAGATCTCATTCTGCCCCATATACTTATCTTGGCAGACAGGCACAGAATAGTCATTGCTATTCAGAGGCTTCCAGAACTCTCAGTTCTTTGCCTTTCCTGTGCTCCAAGACACGCCTTTCATGAGAAGTTTACCTGAGGCAGGTGCAACAGCATTCTAGTCGGAAGAATTTGGTTAATATTGTCGTTGGACTCAAGAATCAACAGCAGGAGTACCATGGGAATGGATCCAAGCCATGATGTCATCCCAAACTGAAGATGCATTTGCTCTTAAGCCAGGGCAGGGATGTGCAGCAAACCAAACTTAGGCCTCCAAGGCTACGCAGATTCAGCGACCTCATAGGTCTCTAAAGAGAGTAGGGTTACCCCTTAGGGCTTAGAGTCTGTAAATATGGGAACAGGTTTAGGTTATTTCCTGCCTCTTTACATTTCCCCAATGAAAGCCTTTTCTGAAGTCTATTATGGTAATTAACGAAGACTGAGTGCCATGGGACTACCTTAGTCTCTTTTATTATGCTAGTTAGCAAAATCTCTGGTCTTGATCTGAGTTAGAGGTAATTAAAGCCCATGTAAGGAACTCCTTTAGAGTGTGGCCTCTGATTGAATGCTGCTGGAATGAGTCTTCCTCCAGGGATAACTTGACCACCTAGATTGCCGCTGGAAACACCCACACAGACCGGCCCTGGGGGCTTCTTTCAAAAGTAATTACAGAGCACATAATAGTAATGATTCCCCTGAAATGCCCGGCCTCCTCCTCCTCTATAAAACATAAACCTATACTTTTAAGGGCAGCCCTGGTGGCTTAGTGGTTCCATGTTGGGCAGTGTGATCCACAAGGTCAGCAGTTCGAGACCCCAGCAGCTCCCCGTGAAAAAGATAGACTTTCTTCTCCTGCAAACAATCTGGGAAGCCCACAGGGCAGTTCTACCCTGTCGTAGAGGGTTGTTATGAGTCAGCATTGACTCAATGGCAGAGTTTGTTTCACATACTTTTAAGGAGCCTTGGTGGTGCTGTGGGTTAAGGATTGGGCTGCTAACAGAAAGATCGGTGGTTCAGACCCACAGCCACTCTTCAGAATAAGGTGAAGTGGTTTGCTGTGGAAAAGCTTACCATTCTCAGAGACCCTCTGATGCTGTGCTAATCTGTCTGGTAGGTTTCTTGGAGTTGACTTGACTTGATGGCAGTGAATTGGCGAGTTTCTTTGTTTTGTTTTTGAAGATAGATTTTTTTTCTCAGTCATGGTCTTTCCCTTATTTTGAGTGTTTCCTCAGAATTTAATTGTCCACACACCACCAACTGACCCTTTGACTCATTGGATTTGTTTCCAAGGACATGTCTTCTCCTCAAGGCCGAGCATAGTCCAAGATCTAGCTTAACACCTGCCCCAACCCCCCAGTGTTTGTGATTACAAAACTCTCCATGCAGCCTTAGTTTATAGTCACTGGGAAGGTTAGCTCCTCAGTGTCGAACGTGTCGCTTCCAGCCCTGGAAGGAGTCCAAACACAGGGATTCATTCCTTCCATGATTGTGTTGCGTTTGAACAATGTTGGATATCAGTGAAACATGCAGGGAGGATGGGAGAACACCTGTCATCACCCAGACAGTGCTATCTATAGTTTTACTGGGAGCTCTTACAGATGTTGTAACATTCCATGAGTCAAGTAGAGCAAGTGTAATTGTACAATTGCTAGTACTCAAAACATTGTCTTGCTTTTTAAAAAGATTTATTTTCTTGCTTCTTGAACTCTTTGATATCCACTCCCCTTTATCCCCTCCCTTCTCCACCCTTCCCCGCAGGAACCCTTGTTGTTATTATATATTATTCTATATATATGTATGTATGTATATATATATATATATATATCACTCTATCTAGTATATCCATTCACCTACAGTTCTGTTATTCACTGTCCTTGAGCGGGGTTATATAGTCATCATTACTATTAGAGAGTTCCATATTTTAATGTTTCATGCTCCATTCATTCATATAACTTTGCAAAATTAAGCTTATGTTATAGGTCCTATATTTGATCCCAGTCTTTTCTCTGAATTATGGGTAACTGAGCAAGTCTTAAAAATGTACCAACCATTAATTTAAGGAACCCAGGTGGTGGTGTCAGGTAAGTGTTGGGCTGTTCACAAGGTTGGCAGTTCAAACTCACCAGCTGCTTCACCAGAGAAAGATGAGGCTTACTGTTCCCATAAAGGTTACAGCCTTGGGAGCTATAGAGAGGCTCAGTATGAATCAAAATGGCAGTGGGCTCTGTTTTGTTTTGGTGACACAGTGGTTTAAAACTTGGCCTGCTAACGTCAAGGTCGGTGGTTCACACCTCCTGGCTGCACTGAGGGAGAAAGATGGGGATGGCTGCCATGGGTCACAATGAGTCCAGATATCTGTACTCAAAAGCAGTGAGTTGTTTTTGTGTTTGTTTTGGGTTATCCATTACTTGGCAATCACTGAAATATTTGAGGTTAAATTTAGATATAGGTAGCCATCCTCTAGCTTTGGAATATGATGATTTCTAATGTTGAGTAAAAATCATATTTTGGAGCCAATAATATAAATTAAAGTTTGATGATAGATGGTATGCAAATTGGGGCAGCATTTGAGCCTTAGAGAATAAGAAATATTCCAAAGAAGATCTTTCTCTTTTACAGCTCTTTATACTCCAGTTTGCAACTAGTGGAACAGTGTGCAGGCTTGCAGGTGTCCACGCAGCATGATCTTAGAGAATAATTACTCATTTGTCCTAAAACATGGGGTTTGTTCTAAAACATAGATTCTAGTCTGACCTTTGAGGTTTCCAGTTGTCAAAACTGCACTTTGATCATTCCTTAAAAGAGCACAGTGCTCAGTGCTGATGGATTGGTGCTGATGGATGGGTGGATGGATGCTCACCTAAAGGTCCCTCGAATGGACAGGTTGGCCATTGGAACCCACCTGCAGTTCTGAGGGAGACAAGACAGATTCTAGTTTACGAAACCTTATCGGGCTGTTCTACCTTGTTGGGCTGTTCTACCTTGTCGGAGAGGGTTGTTGTGAAGTCAGAATCAACTCAAGAGAGTGCAATGGTTTAATTTAAAGGTGACTCAGGACACCAATTTTCTCAAGACTTGAAATCCAAAGATTATCTTGAGGTGATAGATAGATGGTTCACCTCAGTCTTTAGGAATCCAGAAATCTGACTTATAGGAGAATTAGAAAAATTGTTCCTTAGTTTTCCCATTTTCATCAGGTTTTTGCTATAGAATCTTCGATCAGTAAAGTTCTGGTGGCTGGGCACCATCTCGTGGCAATGTAGGCAATTGTTAGGGAAGGCTCTCAGACGTGGAGTCTAGACCATGGGCCTGCCTCGCCTATTTTTCTGCTGCTGCCGACAAATGTACATTGGATGGCCACTCACAAGCTTCTCGGGCCTCAGGCGACCAATTAAAAGGTAGAACAGAAACACTAAGAACAGTATCAGGCTAATAATGATAGGCCCCACAAAACCATGGTCCTAAACTTTGGAGCCAAGAAGGCAGATCCCTTGAGGTCTGGCTATCTATAAGCAGCACCAGCAGCCGGCCTTTCATCAGTTCCATTCTGGAAACCTCCGCCTACATATTAATAGGGCCACAGATTCTTCTTTTGGAGGCTTTTTGTAAAGTCATAGCTTGACCTTCAAATATTTATTATGTAACTATCTACAGCTTCTAAGTTTATCAACAGAAGCTTCTTATTAGAGGGTTCAATCCTTATAATCATTTGAAAGCTGCTGAGTTCATTTTAATGCAGGAATCCTCTATTTTAGTTACTAATAGTATACTGCTGACCACAGGGAAAAGTATCCCAGCATTAGAGTTATTTTTTTAATCTCCTAACTCCTCTTTCAAGTTCTTGTTTGGGTTTTAATTACAGATAAACAAAACCCAGAGGGTGCAGGAGAGGTAGTGTAACCACATTCAAGTTGTTGGAAAGATAAAGAACCTCTGTCACTGGCATTTTAAAGAAGGGAGAGTGAGGTAAAGGCTGGTGTTTGTGGTGAGTTGGCATGGAGAAATGTCTCCCTCACATTTGTTTTCTTGGACTGCTGGGCAGCTGCTCTGGGCAGCGGCATTTCTGAGTGGGATGGCCCAGGGAGGGAGCCCTGTGGGAGTGTGATGCCTCCAGCTTTTGTGAACCATGGCCTGTAGAGCTGGCATAGCTGTGCTGTCATGGCATTGCCGATCGATTACTGTTCAGTTTTCTTTTAGAAGATCACCTGTCAGAGCCTCAGAGATGGGTGATTAGTAGCTAAGTAACTCACTCACTGCCAGCGAGTAGATTTCAACTCCTAGTGACCGGGTCGAATTGCCCCTGTGGGTGGGTTTACAAGATTAACTCTTTCACAGGAGTGGCAAGGCTTTCTCCTGTGGAGCAGCTGGTGGCTTCCAAGTGTTCACCTTGCAGCTCTCAGCCCATTGCTTAACCACTACACCACCCGGGTTCCTCAATTATGGCATTGTCTACTTGTATTTCAGCCGGTTGCCATGGTGACCTTAAGACTAGGAAGGAAGGCATGGATATCTGCTTCCTAAAATCAGCCATTGAAAACTATGCATCACAGTGGCCTGATCCATGGCTGGCCGAGGCTTGGCAGCATTGATTTCTGCTGTGTCTGAGGTCGCCCTGATTTGGGGCCAACTTGACCGGCAGCTAGCAGCTTTATTCCAGAGCAGCAAGACACGGCCAGTTCCCCTGTGATGTTTGATGTTTTAAAAAAAGTCCTCAGAAGCTGATAGGCCTGCAGGACTAGCCAGAGGGCAGCCAATTCCCTTTTACATCTTAATGGTTTCCAGTATTGTGGACTGTGCTATTACTTGCCTAGGTTGTCCATGGGAGGTAAGTGCTGGAGCATTCATGTAAAGTTCGCAGTTCAAACCCACCTGCAAGTGCCTGGGTAGTAAGGCCTGGCAGTCTGCTTTGGAAAGGTCGCCGCTTGAAAAGCCTGAAGAGCAGCTGTGCCCTGCATCACGGGGTCACTGTGAGTCCGAGTGGGCTCAATGGCAATTAATCGCAACAACAAATGCTTGCCTAATTATGAAAGGTGGTTATACCTGCCTGATGATCGATAGGTGGAGTTCCAGGGTAGTGCAGATGGAGAAGCCTTGGCTGCTAACCTAAGTGGGTTGTTCAGATCCACTCAGAGGTGCCTCAGGAGTGAGGCCTGCTCTGCTTCAGACAGGGCACAGCCTTGGGGGCTTGATGCAGCGGTTCTGTTCCACACCCTTGTAAGGTGACCAGATTTTAACATCGGCAAAGCGGGGCACCAGCGGACACCATTGATAAAACTCATATCCTGGCGAAATAGCCACATGGCAGCTGAAAACCGTATACCCTAGCTTGTCGTGCATTCTTTCCAAAAATCAGGACTTTCTTAAAACACCACGGGACGCAGGAAAAATTGTTAAAAATCAGGACTGTCCTGCCAAAAGCGGGACGTCTGGTCACCTTACCCTTGGAGTCACTGCGTGCGACTGACATTTCTTAATATGACCCTCTACTCAAGTCCCTGTCACTCCCACTAAAAGATTGGTTGGGACTATGCAAATAAGGTGTGTGTAACCCTAAGAGGGCATTGGTCCGTTCCCCGCTCCCTGTGAGGATGAGCCATCTTTGGAGCAGCAGAGGGAGAAACCGCGGGGCCCCGGAAGAAGAGCATGTGTAGGATCTCTGTCCGAGGGGTTCAGGCTGCCGAGACCAGATGCATCCTGACTGTGGCACAGAGACTCAGAGGGGCAGTGCTAAGACTAGGGGACCTTCCCTATGGACCGAGTGACCAGTGCGCTGGCTGCCTGGTCCATGGATCCAAAGGTCTAGGGACCATATAGCTGAGACACTAAGAGCCAAAGAGAGACTTGGCTACCTGTGACCAAGAAGCTAAGGACCGAGGGAGGGAGATTTGGCTACCACAAGACTGAGAGGCTGACAACCGGAGGGCGACTTGGCTGCTGGCTGGAAAAAGTAACCTTACTGTTTGCTGATGCTGACGTATAACCTGTTAACTTCCCTAACCCAAACCAAACCAAACCAAACTCACTGCCGTAGAGTTGATGCCAACTCATAGTGATCCTGTAGGACAGTGAACAAACTGCCCCTGTGAGTTCCCAAGTCTCAAACTGTTTAAAGGAGTAGAAAGCCCAGTCTTTCTCCGAAGGAGCAACTGGTGGTTTTGAACTGCTGACCTTGCAGATTGCAGCCCAACTTGTAACTGCTAAGCTTTTTGTTAGCTTCCCTAACAAAACCCATGCAATCTTGTGTTGCAAGAGTATTGTCTGCGAGTTCTGTGTGGCCATTGAAATGAGGAACCATCACAGATGGAGAGTGATTGGGAGGAATGGCTGTTGTCAGAACAGGTCAAGAAAGATGGAACATGGAGGCTTCCTGACTCCTGGCTAGTGGCAATAGGGAAGCCAGAGGAGGTCAGCTATGGCTGCCTCTGTGGTTACTGCAATGTGTTGGAATCAGCTCAGTGACAAGTATAAGCAAAGATATCCTCCATTCTCTCAGCACCCAGAGTCGAGCAGCTTTATTTGTGGACTTTCAATACACACTTCTGTGAAAAGTTGAATGTCAGGTTCATTTTGAATGGTGCAAGCCAAATTGATAGAAAAGGAACGGTGGTGGCACTTACCTGCAGACAGGTTTGAACTCATTAGCTGCTCTGTGAGCGAGATGTGGCAGTCTGCTTCCATGAAGATTTACAGTATTGGAAACCCTATGGGGGCAATCCGAAAAGCCTCCTGTAAGGTCACGTGAGGTGGAATCTATTCGATTATTTGGTGACTGTCTCCAAATAGTGGGTTTTTTCAAGAAGTCAGATGTGAACCATTACAGTCTTAGTAAAACGGGTTAATATATTTGAAACCAGATTTCCAGGTGGTACGCCCTCCTGTCTTCTAGCTTGTATCTCAGTGGTATTAGCAATTTTAGAGCATCATCTGGGAGTCAAGTGCAGTGTGTATGTAGGGAATTCAAACAGTGTATTGGTTTGATTATTTAAAACATCTGCTTGGATTTTAAAGGAAACAAGATTTTACTTTTGGCTTTTCTTCTGTAGTTTGCCTTGTGAGAGCTCATGTTTAAGGAAAACAGCTGTTGTGGGGGAAATTTAGAGTGGGTTTGATCACAGAATGAATTGTGATCTGTCGGTTTCCAGTAAGGCTACAGTATGTAGTGATTAGACAGCATTTTTTTTCCTTCCTCACGAAAACTGTCTAGCCAAAACAAAACTAGGAAGAACACATGCGCACAACCTCTGATCTACAGATTTTATTTATGCAAAGATAACTAAGGGGAGCTAGAACATCAGACCGTTGGACTCCTGCTGGGAACCTTTTTTTTTTTTTTTTTTAATAAACTGGCCAACTGCATTTTGAAACAAAGCCCATGGAGTCTTCTTTAGTTTCTGTTCTGTGAGCTATCTCAGGGATAAAATGGAGGATTTAGTCTCTTAATTCTCAGCTCCTCAGTGAGATGTGTGTGTGTCCCAGTCGGGTGGAGTCAGCGTCTTTCATGCCGGCCTGGAATGCTGACTTTCTCTCCTGGAGGGCTCAGAAACAATGGCAGCTTTGCGTAGCCATAGTAATGGAACTGTTCTCTGTAATAGGATTCATTATCAGTAGGAATTTTTCTTAGGCTTTGATAACATGTACCTTAAGAACCTTAGGACATTATTGATGTATTTCATTGGTTGAAAAAAAAAGGAACAAGAAAAACAACAACAGAACAAGATCATCCCCCCCTCCCACCCCATAAAGCAATATGCCAATTGTTGGTATTCATTGACCACCTGAAATAATAAAAATGGAAAGACAATACCAGGCCCACTTTTTGTGCTTGGGAGCAACCTGTGAATCAATGTCTTGGTTTCTAGCTCTGGGCTAAGAGTTCTCCTGGGAGTGGGGGGCAGAACTTTACCAGCTGGTTGATGGCTTGTGCATCCAGCTTTGTACCCTTTCCCCTGGGAAAAGTGGAAGAAGCTGATGGGCCCCTAAAGGGTACTGCTCCTGCCAGTACACGAGCCTCCCCAAGGGAGCTTGTGGAGAGCAGGTCCCCCGAATGGCAGCCCTCTGTTACACAGTGGTGCATGCTGTGAGCAGTCTCACCACTGCCCCAAGAAAAGGGTGCATTGTATTTCTCAGCTTTCTCAAAAGAAATGTTAAGAACAAAACCAACCCCAAACCCATTGAACTGATTCTGACCCATCTCTCAAGACTATCCAGTCAATTCCAACTCATAAGGACCCTGCAGGATAAGGTAGAACTGCCCCTGTGGGTTTCTGAGGCTAACTCTTGACAAGAGAAGAAAGCCTCATCTTTCTCTTGTGTAGAGGCTGTTGGTTTCAAATTGCTGACGTTGGTGGATAGTAGCCCAACACATAACCCACTACCAGGTCTCCCCGATTCTGACTCAGTGATCCTGTATAGGTTTTCTGAGACTATAAGTCTTTCTGGGAGCAATTTGCCTTATCCTGAGCAGTATCTAGTGGGTTTGAACCTCTGACCTGAGATCCAGGTTTTGTTTTCTTGCTTAGCAATATTTGAGGCAGATCATGGAATCAAGAGAAATTGGCTTGTAAGACACCTTAAAAGCCATCCCTTTTTATTCTCTGTCTGATGCTTGGCTGCCCCTTTTTAATGTTGCTGCTAAATGCCTATCAGGTCTGTTTGGATCTTTCCAATTATAGGGAGCTCACTATTCTTTAGGTTTTTCAGATGTTAAAATTTTCCTAGGTTTCTGTGTACAATAAGAAATTCCTTTGTACCTTCCCTTATACTGAGGAGCCTTGGTAGTATGGTGGATTATGTTTTGGGCTGCTAATCAAATCACAAGGTCTGAAGTTCAAAACCATCAAGCCCCCTGGAGAAGAAAGAGGGGCTCTCTGCTCCCATAAAGATTTACAGTCTGGGAAACCCACAGAGGTAGTTAATTCGACTCAGTCCCATAGGGCCCGCTACCAGTCAGAATTGACTCAATGGCAGTGAGTTTGGTTTTCTCAATGACAGTGCCTTTTACTGAAGATCTCTGGAAATACAACCCTTACATGACATATGCATCCCTGACTGACCTCATGGGGTAAATGTATTTATGGCATAGCTCTGGAAAACTTTGCTGGTGACAACATTCGAAGAAATGAACCTGTTTCACACAGAAAGAAGCATTCTTTGATGGTTACTAGAGATAGGAGGAGAATTAAGAAACCAAACTTCCCTGCCCTTTAGTCGATTCTGACATATAGTAACCCTCTAGGACTGGGTAGAACATCTCCTGTGGTTTCAAAAACTAACTTTTAATGGAAATGGAAAGCTTCATCTCTTTTCCCTCAGAGCGGTTGGAAGTTCCTGACCTTGCAGTTAGCTGCCCTATGCCGCCAGGGCTCCAGTGTGTGTAGGGGGATGGGGTTGGGGTTGGGAGTGCAAGGGATAGTAAGGGACAGTAAATTACTGGGTAGAGGATAGTCACAGATAAACCAGGATGAAGGAGATGACAATATACAATAAGGGAAGTCAGTAAAAAAGTAAAATTGTAGATCTTTTAATCAATGAAATGAAACAAATATATATGAATTGTTGAATGGGAACTTAATTTGCTCTGTAAATATTCACCTAGCTCACACACGCAATTTTTTTCCCCCTCAAAAGAAAGGGGCCTACCGTAGATACTCGAATATAAGCCGACCCGAGTATAAGCCGAGGTACCTAATTATTACCTGGGAAGCCAGAAAAACTGATTGACTCGAGTATAAGCCTAGGGTGGAAAATGCAGAAGCTATTGGTGAGTTTTAATAATCAAAACAAATGAAAATAAAATTACTAAAAATTGAGACATCAGTGGGGTAATGTATTTAAATATTTATTTTAAATTAAAAACATAAATAAAAGGACAAGTCATTTAACATTAGTAAACCAGCACAGTAAGTGGAAAATAGGTTCAACAAAAACAATAAGGTATCAACAATGATACCTTAAGAGTACTATTCCCTGAGCTCAATCAGCAACCAAGCTAAAATGGAAAGAGTTAAAATCCTTCAAAACTGGATTCCTCATCATCATCCGTATCCCAATGCAGAGCTTCAGCTGGTATGAGGTCATCATAGACGCTGTCCTCACTGAGATCGCCGTCATCACCATCACTGCTGTCATTTTCATACAAAGCGCAGTCTTCACTGCCATTCACAGCATTACTAATACTACATTTCTGGAAGGCACGTCACACCATGTCTTCTGGAATGTCTTCCTATGCATCTCGAACCCACTTTGCTATTAACTCTATGTCAGGCTTCATGAGATTTCCTCCTTTTGTTAGTCGGGCTTGACTAGATGACATCCATTCATGCCACATCCTTCGCACATGGTCTTTAAAAGGCTTATTCAATGATGCACATCAAAGACGGCTCTGATTGGTTAGATGTGAGTAAACAAACATTCAAAGCCCTGCAGTGTCAGTGGGGCTTTGATTGAACAGCCGAGAAATGGCAATCACCCACGGCTCATCCCATTACCTCAGCAGGGGGTGGTGGGGGGGCCCCAGCAAGATGTTATACCTCGTTGGGGTACCACTGACCCGTGTATAAGCCAAACCCCAGTTTTTCAGCACACTTTTTGTGCTGAAAAACTCAGCTTATACACAAGTATATATGGTAGTCAAATGGTGTTGCTGAAAAAAACCAAGACTCACTGGCATGGAGTCGATGCCAACTCATAGCGATCTCATAGGACAGGGTAGAACTTCCCCTGTGAGTTTCCAAGACTGACTCTTTACGGGAGTAGAAAGCCCTGCCATTCTCCCGAGGAGCGGCTCGTGGGTTCCAGCTGGCAGACCGAGCAGGTCACTGGCCAGCACATTAAATAACAAAGAAATATATAACTGCTAAAATAAAATATGGCACTGTGCTCTGAAAAAACCTTGATGTTTGCTTTTGGAGGTGGGCATGATTGTGCAGTGGGGCAAAGCCGTAGCACCGGGCGTGGGTGGGTGTGCCTCTGACCCGTGGTGAACTGAGAAGTGCGTGTTCCATGTGTGCCTCAGTAGCGTGACTCAGCTGGGGCAGTTTTCTGCCTTCTCTTAGTGTTTAACAGCGTTTTAGGTTTCAAAAGATATCCCAATCTCAAATAGAGGTTAAGGAGAAGAATCATTAAGTGTTATAAGGGACAAAGCCCCTGAAGGACAATCATGCTTGGTGAAGTTGAGAAGTGAAGAAGAGGAAGGTCCTCACTGAGCTGGATTGACCACAGTGGACTCCAACGGAGGAAGGAGAGTTGTGCGGATGGCACAGGGCCGGGCAGGGTTTCATTCTATTGTGCACAGGGTTGCTATGGGCTAGAACCGACTCAATGGCACCAAACGACAACAACAACAAAAGGAAAAGGGACAAAGAGAACACAAAGACACAGACACATCATCTGGACACATCACCCAGGTTCGGGAGGCCATTAATAGGAGGTCTGAGGATTCACACTAACTAAATAAGGCTTGGAACAAAGGGAACCACTCCCAATTCATGATTGGTGGCAGAGCCATGCATCAGGTTACAAATGGGACCACAGAAACAAGAACAAGACCAGGACTGGGACATGTGCATTATGTTAGAAGTTTACAAGATAGTACAGGGCCTTCTGCCCAGTGCATGACTCATGACCACACGATTCCCCTGTACTGTTCCTAGTAGTGTTCTCTAGCAGACACCTCTGGGCAAGCCATTAAGAGAGACTGCCTCTCCTGGACTGGGCTGGATAGAGATGGGGGTAACTCTCTGATGTACTTTGACCGGGAGCAAGATGATCTACATCCTTGGTTAATACCCCAAATTAAACTCTGCTACAGATTCATAGTGACCCTATAGGACTGGGTAGAACTGCCCCTTTGGGTTTCTGATACTGTAACTCCACACTTGAACTTAGTCAAAAGGCGGAGAAGCGATGATACTGTAACTCGTTACAAGAGCAGGAAGCTTCATCTTTCTACCAGAGAGTTAAAATACAGAACAGGAATTAAGACTTCAATCACAAGGGTCACTATGGATTGGAACGGACTTGCCAGCACCCAACATCACCCATGCAATAATTGTGTCTGGCGTTTTGAAGAATTTTCAGACTGTTTTTAAGAGCTGCTGTGGAATTCCAAGCTGCAGACTTTGTGGTTGGCAGTCTAAGGTGGCTCCTTCCTTGGTGAATGATCAGAAGGAACCCAGTAGGGGCTTGGTCTATGTGGGGACTCTGCAGATGGATTTTGGGCTTTCACCTTCATCCATCCATAGCCTTCTGCAAATGGGGTCCTCCAAATTTAAGCTGTGACACAAACGCAGATCACATCTACACATTAGCCACAGCAAGTTCTCCTTCTACTCGAGCTTTTCTCTGATATATCAATCTTGTTGGGACAAATTTGCATTTTTAAAGCTAGCATTACAGTGGAGTTGACATTGCCAGGCTTTTTTCAGGGAAGTAGGCCAATTGACATTCCTGTGTGTGAAGGAGGGAGCCAGCTCTCCCGACCGACCGACTCACAGGAAGCCGATCTTGGGGGGAGTTGGAAGGGTCATCTGCCACACTGACCAGCTGCTCGCAGATTCCTTGTGCTGTGATATGTGCACAACTCCAGAGGAAGGCAAGAACTCACTGTCTTTGGGGCTAGCTCTGCTTCAGCTTTAGAGAGCTGCGCTTCATTCTTTTCTCCTGCCAACTTGAAAGAACCAGTCTCCTGCTAGAAGAATTTAGCTCAGAGAGAGTCATTTTTAGATAATTATGCCCGAGGAGTCGGCTTTGATAGCAGGCAAGGGCTCTAGCTGGAGGGTCATAAAAGGTCACAGTCAGGTTAAAGTCTTTGGCTCCCAGAAAGGAGGATTCCTAATGTCGAAACTGGGACATGCTTACAAAGGACACTTGTACCTGTGGACATGTGAAATTTTACTCAGACTTCAAAGCTTTACAGCGTGTGGAACCATATTGGGATATCCACGGTTGACAACAAGCCAGAGAGTCTCCCTGTTGCTGAGATATCAGACCAGAACGGTGCCTCTCACACCTGGTCGGGAATAGGATTCTTAGATGGCTGTGGACCGGCCATGGGGATTGAGAGAATTGGACACTGCCCATAAAGTGGTATTGAGACTTGAATCTGGGAAGCTAAGTCATCTGCATCAGCTGGAGCTGAGGGCCTCTCCAAAGGGCACCCAATTGGTTAGCTCACAGCAGGGACAGCCACTCAGCCCTGCTGGCCTTTGCCATTTGCCCAGCACAATTGTCAGTAATGAGTATGGAGCCCTGGTGGCACGGTGGCTCAACACCTTGCTGCTAATAGAAAGATGCAATTTGAACCTACCATCCCACTCCATTGGTGGTGGGGGGCGGGGCAGGCATGGAGAGGGGTGGGGACACACAGGAATGGATGGTCTGCTTCCATAAAGACGACATCCTGGAAGCCTTATGGGACAGTTTCTGCCCCATCGAGTTGCTATGAGTCGACAGGACAGCCCCAGGTTTGGTCCAAAATACAAATTAATCTGGGCGAGGGTGGATGTTGGGCTTTTCTGAATGACATCTGCTGACTTTGCAGGGCATTTCAAGCAGAGTTCATAGCTACAGATAGCAAACACAGCCTTAGGGTTTTAAATCTAGAAAACAAGTTTTTACATTCTATTTGGCTGTAATATAAAAAGCCAGTTTATTTATTTTTCTTCTCCTGGCTTTCATCCCCAAATGGTTGTTGATATGTTTCCTCAGAAAGATCTGTAGTGTGTGCAGATCATAGGTTTTAACAGGAAGCCGTTTTTAAGACTGCTTTCTTACCAAGCTGCTGTGCTTTTTGAACACTGTGGGTTGCTGGGTAAGTGATATTAGGGCATTTAGCAAGAGTTGGTTAACCAATGAGACACTCTATGCAAATGGCTGTGCACAGGGGCCGCTTCTGGCTGGAGGCTTCGAAGAGTTTACAGCAGTAAATTATTTCCTTATGGTGGGAGGAGCGGGAGACAAGTTTGGTCACGGGTTTGCATTTCCTTGGAAGCTAGAGGTCCCGCCAAGCCTAGTCTCTGATCCTCATTTCCTCTTCTGGTGTGGCAGAAAGCCGCTTCCAGAGTGCTTGGGAAGAAGGCTGGTGCCCAGGAGGTGGTTGGGGAATATTCGAGGGTTACTCGATACCCCCTCTTCCCTTTCCTTTTCTCTTTTCTGTTCTAAGCCTTTGTGAAAATAGCCCCTGTGATCAAGACCAGGAGCCCTTAATAAAACACTTAAAAATATATTAGGGATCCCTGGGGACCCAGTGGTTGAGTGCTCGGCTGCTCATGGAAAGTGCCGTGTTTTGAACCCACCGGCATTTCTGCAGGAGAGAGGGGTGGCAGCCGGCTCCCATAGGGGACTGGGCGCAGGTATCCACTTTAGCCTGTGCGTTGACTGTGAGCCAGAGTCACTGGTGGGTGCCCAGCGACAACAACAATGAGCTTGTCATGATAAGGGAGTAAAGAAAGTTACTAATTGCTGTTAATTAGAAAGTGAGCTGTCACATTCCGGAGGACAGGTATCAGGTGGTGTTTCCTAATAGGAATGAAATAGTGGTATTTTGGATGAGGCAATTCTTTAGTAAAAGGGTGTTCTGCACTGATACAGTATCCTTGATAACCCCCAAGTGCAAGTAGAGCTCAGATAAGTTTGTGGAACACTGCCCCCACCTTTAGGACCAAGTACCCAGAAGGCCTTTGGGGGGGGCGTGGTTCTGCCCCAGAAGGACCGCGTACTGATCTTTGATAGGTAATTTTCTTTTTTCATGTATCATCCAATTTAATCATTTAATTGTGTTCAGTTGTGCACTCATCACCACAGTCAGTTTCAGAACATTTTCTTCTCATGCTCGTTGTTAGCCTACCCTGCCCCCCTCATGTTTGGTAATTTCTAGAATACAACTTAGAACTATGGCAAACAGTCAAACAGAGGTCCATTTCTAGTAGTGTACAGCTATTGAGATGAAAAAGTTCCCCCGCACCACCAAAAAAGTAGATGTTTCAATGGCAAGACTTTGCTCTAACCAGCTGAAGAGCAGGCTCTATTTTTGAATCTCAGGAAAACCTATTGCCATTCCGTTGGTCGTGACCCAGCATGGCCATGTAGGAGTTCTGAGGTGTTTCTTTAGGTTCTTTAGGAAGCAAATAGTGTTAGCTTTCTCTCACTGAACAGAACAAGAGGCTTTGAACCACCAACCTTGTGGTTAGGAGACCAACAGTTACCCAATAGTGCCGCTAACTTCTGAACCAATATTGGAGCCCTGGTGGCGTAGTGGTTACGATTTGGGCTCTCCTCCCTGAAAGATCACCAGTTTGAAGCCATCAGCCCTTCTTGGGGAGAAAGATGAGGCTTTCTACTCCTGTAAAGATTTACAGTCTCAGAGGCAGTTCACTTTGTCCTCGAGGGACACCATGAATCAGAATCAACGCAATGGCAGTGAGAGTTGGATTTGAAGCCAGTGTGCACTGCCCCTGAGTTTATTCCAACTCACAGGGACCCTAAAGGACAGGGTAGAGCTGCCCCAGTGGGAGCAGAAAGCCTTCCTTTCTCCTTCATAGCGGTTAGTGATTTTGAACTGCTGAGTTTACGTAACTCCAGAGTTGGCAAGGTATTGGAAATATAGCCAGGCTCTTAGACCTCACTTGATGTAGTACCTTTGAATCATTATTGAATGCCCATAGGTTCCTGATGCTAGCAATTCCACTTCTATTATACTAGACTTGACCTGAGGTAAGCTTCATGGTCACTGATAGTGGAGACTAAAATAAAAGCTACCAGTCTCCATATCTTGAAACACGCTGTTGCCATTGGCATGAACGAAGTAAATTAGTGTTTACAGAGGGTAAAGTGTACTGGATAGGGTTGAGTACTGGCAGAAAGACTCCAAACTGGAACTAAAGGTGTATGATGCACCTACTTGTAAGGCTTGATTTTAATATATGTAATATGTTTAGAGTAGTTTGGGGTTTATAGAAACATTTTGAGGAAAATATGAAGGGTTCCCATTCACCCACTCCCCTGTGTACACTGTTTCTTTCCTGAACGCTTTGCATTCCATTTTTTGGAGGGACTATATATTATTAAATAAAATATATAGTCCATAGATTCACTCTTTGGATGGATAACTTAATGTGGTGTTTCCTTAATTCTACAAAAGAGCTTCACTGCCTTCCCCACCCTAACACCAAAGCCCTGTGCTCCACTGAGTCCTCTGTCCACCCTTCCTCACCTGGAATCCCTGGCAAACAATCTTATGTGCTTTTCAAAAGGGACAGACACATATGTATATATGTGAAAGCTTGTTTATGCAGATCTAAATAGGCAGTTCAACTGTGTCCTATATGAGTTGAAATAGACTCCATGACAGTAAGATATTTGGTTTTGTATTTGCACAATTTCTGAGAAATTTTATTAAATACAGATATTCTAGAAACTATTTACAGAGTGGGGACCACAAGGGGGTGACAGTAGGGGGTTTTGGGGTGGAGGGTAACATAGGATATTTGTTTTTCATTGAAGACCTGGCTGTGCAATTTGAAATTATCATGAGCGTGTATTAACTACTTCTTTAATTAAAACAAACAAACAAACAAACCACCTTTCTTTTGTGAATTAGGTGAAGAGGTACTTTGAAAATTTTAAGTCATATTTTCATAAGCCTAAATTAACACATTGTTGGGCAATTCAACACATTGTATAATTGCATCTCCTAGAAGAGCTTTCATTTTGGTATTACTCGTCTCTGGAGCTGATGGTGAAATATGCACGGTTTATATAATTAGGTGGTGAGTTTGGAGGGTGCAGATTCTAACCCATATTGCATTAAAAGAGGAAACTGGCCGACAGTGCATTTGGTTGTCTCACTGGTCTCAATGTGCGGCGGGATATTTTTATTTGCACCATCTGTGATATACATATGTGACTGTAGATAGTGGTTCTCTACATTACCCTGTGCTACAGAGCCCTGGGAACAGAAGGGGGTGTGGGGCTAATGCCACTCATAAGGGGGCAGAAGCTGTCACATCACTCTTGCTTCAGCTGCCCAGCTGACTTTGGGCATTTAGGAAGTACTCACTGGGTTGCTTTGGCACAAGACCCGAAAATTGTTAACAGAAAATGGGCTAAAATTCAGCCATTTCAAGCGTGCAATCTCTTAGGAACACGAAATGCTAAAAAAGCCATAAAATATTTATGTAAACTTTGCAAAGCATTTTACAGCAGACCAATAAGTTAAACACATGAAACAGTTTCAGTTCCTAAAATGCTGGGAATTTGCCTTTGGGGACACCATTTTCTTGTTTAAATTATGAGGCGTACCAAAAAAAACCCCTTCATTTTATTTTTATTTTTGAAGTGGACTTGGAGACATGCCCAAGCTTTTACTCCATTCCCATTGAGCAATGTTTTCCAACTCTCTAAATATAGTTAATATTTATTTTAAGCTATCTATATATATAACCTTAATTTTTCAGAAAGGTTTAAAATGGGTTATTTTTAATTAAAAAATTCTGTATACAATTTAAAGCATACAATTCAGTGCTTGTAGTACATTAACAGAGCAGGTTAACCGTCCCACAATATCATGTTGTCTTCCCTCTGCCCACTCTCACTGGTCCCCTCCATTCTCCTGGAAGCATGGACACCACCAGTTGATTCTGTATGGATGTGCCCATTCCAGGCATTTCCTATAGACCACTCACTGCCACTAGTCAGTGTCCACTCACAGGGACCCTAGTTGGTGTGGTAGAACTGACCCCGTGGGTTCCAGAGAGTGTCATTCTTTACGGAAATAGATAGTCTCACCTTTCTCCTAAGGAGTGACTGGTGGTTTCAAACTACTGACCACGTGGATAGCGGCCTATTCCATAACCCACTCTGCCACCAGGGCTACTGTTTTCACCTAGAAAGAATTAGATGACATGTGATTTTTCTTGGTGACTGACTCCTATCATTTAGCATGGTTTTTTCTTATTTTTCAAAGTTTGCCATGTGGCTTGCAACCTACTTCCTTCCCGTGGAATGGACTATCTTTCATTTTCAGCAGATGTACGCTGGGGTTGTTTCCATTATGGGGCTATTTTAAATAACTTGGGTTTCACCTTTCCTGCACAAGTTTTGTATGGACCTATGTTTTCATTTCTCTTCGGGATTATGCCTGGAGTGGAATTGCTGCTTCTTGAAGAGGCTCCCTGGTGATGATTCCTCCTGGAATCAGTCCAGGAGGAAGACCCAGCTGTCTGCCTCCATGAAGACGGCAGCCCAGAAACCCTACAGGACAGTTCTAGTGCAGGGGCAGTGCATTACCTAACGTGCCTCTGCTAGCCAAAGCCGTTAGCTCCCGCTAAGCCACCTTTCCCTGCGTGGGTCTGGTAAGAAGGTAGGCGAAGCTATTGCAGGATACCCCTGTGAGTAACATGAGTAATGTGAAGCTACTACATGATACCCCTGTCAGTAATGTGAACGGGCTTCCTTGGAGTGCCATTCTGCTATGTTTAAATTGAACTCCCCGAGAAGCAGGAGTGGGGAATCTCATTACCAGAAAGAGCCAGGAGTGGAACACATCATGTGGACCCGAGACCCCAGCACAGGGAACCTCTTGGATCCCAAAGACAGCTATACTATCAGAGGAGGAACAGCAGAACCAGGAGCCAGAGTGTGGAACAGAGGGGTGGACTTTGTAACCCAAGGAGCAAGTAAAGCTGAGATCTTTTGTACAGGAGGCTGGTTTGGATAGTAGGATATGTCTTAGTCTGGGTAGACTAGAGAAACAAATTTTATGGAGACTGTTATGTGTATAAGAAAGATCTTTATATACAAGAACAGTTGGATATTGAAAAGATAGCCCAGCCCAGATCAAGTCCATAAGCCCAATATCAGCCCATATGTCTGATATCAATCTATAAAGTCCTCTTCAGACTCATGAAACACATGCCATGACTTGGAGTGCAGGGCAATCACAGGCCAGCGGGTACAAAGTCTTGTGGATACAGTGGCGGTAGAAGCATCTCAGCCCTGGCAGGGGTCTCCGCGTGGCTCCTCCAGTTCCCAGGGCATG
Source organism: Tenrec ecaudatus (assembly GCF_050624435.1). Classification (NCBI taxonomy): domain Eukaryota; kingdom Metazoa; phylum Chordata; class Mammalia; order Afrosoricida; family Tenrecidae; genus Tenrec; species Tenrec ecaudatus. Next base: position 77,284,271 of record NC_134531.1, on the reverse strand, counting down.
GGGTCTCTCAGCATAGTGCCATGTGTCTTGTCAGTAGAGCTTCTCTCAGGGAGTGAGCAGAGAGAATGTCTCCTGCCTCCAAGGAAGCAATATAGGAGTTCCCAGAATCCTCAGGGGAAGGCCATGCCCACACAGAGGCTTCATTGGCTATGGCATGATTGACAGACTAGGCTCCACCCCTCCATTCTAAATCCTCTCACGTCCCAAATTGACACCAGATTGTGTAACTACCACCGGTACCTCTAGACAAGTACTAGGTAGGTTGGGCTTGCTGATCCATGAAAGTGGAGCTGAGTGATTGCCTTTGGACTGCCATTGAGTTCATGTGGACTCTGAGTGACCTTGTAGGACAGGGAAAAACTGCCCCCGTGGGCTGCAGAGACTGTAACTCTCTACACGGTTAGAAAGCCTTGTCTGTCTCCCTGAGAGGTAACAGGGAGAACATTAATTATTGAGACTTCACATCTTTCGTATCACCTTGGTCACTGTGGGTCGGAACGGATCTGGCGGCAGGCAGCCTCACTCACCAACGTGGTAACCATTCCCTGCCTTTTGAGGAGCTGTCAGGCGGTTCTCAAGAGCATGCTGCAGCATCGCATTCCCACCAGAAGTGTAGTGGGGGCCTTCAAAACATTCATGGCAACAGTGGAATGAAAAGATCATGGAGTTTTTTAATCCCTTTCATACGAGGATTCTAACAGCTTCCACTTTTTTTTCCTTCTATGAGCACATCTACTTTATACTTTGTAATGTGCATTAGGTGCAGGCTGAGAGAGCAGAGCATCATTTTACATGGACAGTTCATGAAACATGGACATGTTTCAGCTCGCCCATGGCAGTCCCCTCCAGTACTGTCGCTGATCTCACTTTCACTCTGCATTTCCCGTCTAATTCCTCCGTTGTGTCTCATGTTGCCCTCTTTCTCATTCCTGGTGATGTGATGTGGTATCATATGATTTGATTTGCATTTCTCCAGTGACTAATGAAGTTGAGCATTTTCTCTCCCATGTATTCATAGGTCATGTGTCTATCTTCTTGGGGAGAAATATTTACTCAGCTCTTTTGTGCAATAAAAAACTGAATTATTTGTCCTGTTGTTGTAAAAAATTCTTTTATATATTCAATATATGAACCTCTTATGAGACACGTGAATTTTTGCAAATAGTTTTTCTCATTCTGTGGGTTACATGACTTTATTGATATCTTTGGTAGCATAAACATTTTTAATGTCGATGAAGTCTTTTGTTTGTGCTTTTCAGATTATATCTAAGAAAACTTTTCCTGATCCAAGATGTTTAAGATTTGCCCTTCTGTCTTCTGAGTGTTTCATAGTTTTAGCCTTTACTTCAAGATGGCTTGTTGGGTAACATGTTCAGGTTCTAACCTCAGGGTCGTTGCTCTGCTGGAGAAAGAGTAGGTGTTCTACTCCCACAAAGAGTTACAATCTCAGAAACAAACAGGGCCTGTTCTACCCTGTCCTATAGGGTTGCTATGAGTGGGAATGAACTCGGTGGCAGCGAGTTTGGAGTGTGTGGGTCTACAATGTAAGGAAGGGGACTGACTTCAGTCTTTTCGGTTTGGATCGCCAATGCTATAGCACCATTTGTTGAAAAAACTATCCTTTCCCCCACTGGTACTCTGGTTGAAAATCAGTCAATTTTAGGTTAATTTCTGGACCCTCCAATTTATTGTAATGTATGCGGGGGGATTATGTATCACACACACGAGCTGGCTGCCACCATCAGATGAGGACTGCTTGGTGACTGATGACTCATCTTTTTGTGTGATCATATGATTAAATATTTACAGAGGTTTCTCTGTAAGTTACACAAGGCTACAGTAGATGCAGTTAGAGGCCCGAGAAATGACTTTGTTTGTGCGAGTCAGAAAATACTGTGGTGTCAGTAACTAGAGACATTCATATACTGCAGCTCTGTGCTTCTGAGTAATGGGATTGTCAAGACGCCACTATCCTCCCTGCCATACAGAGCGGCAAACTGGTTGACTAAGCAATGATTCAAATGGAAAATAGATTTTGGTGGGGTTTTTCAGCATCATTCTTGTTTCTACAAACATGCTGTTCTCTCTTATTCCACATTTGGATTGATGAAAGTGGGTACGATTGCTGACTTTGAAGTAAGACCTGGGTTTGAGCACTGTTGCTACCACTAATCAGCTGTGGCCTGAAGCGACTCTACGTTTTGGAGCTCAAACGGCTCGTTGCTGTTGAGGGGGTAATGATAGCACCCACTGCGTAAGCTGGAGAAATGCTGGCCGGCGGGCAATAGGCAGGGCCGTAGCATTTGGAACACAGAGGTGCTCCATAAGAAAAGCACTGAGAGGGAGTGGAGCGCATCCTGGCCATCAGTCCTGGAGGACGATATCCCCGCTCTGAACAGCCAATGCACAGAGTGGACAATATGGCTGATCCCACTATGAGGCACACCGTCTCTTGATGGCCCAGGGCCCTAAGGGGGACAGCACTGGAGACTCAGGGCTGGGACTGGCCCAGACTGACCCTGTGACACTGAGGCAAACCACTAAAAGCATACGACACAGCAACCGTGGGAGCAGAGCAGGGAGCCCCAGAGGGAGTACAAAGGACAGACTCTGGAGTCAGAGCATGGTACCCCATTGGAACTGACTTAAGGACAAGCCTAGAGATAAAAAATCAGAACTTGATCTATTTACAAGTTTTTCTTTTTAAAATTTTTTTCTTTTAATTAATTTATTCTTCTAAGGGTAAATGATTTCCTTTTTTGTTGTCATAGCTGTGTTCTCATTCATCAACTATCTTGCTATGACTTGATTTTTGGTGTTTATTATTATCTCTACAGATCTATCTAGATAAGATAGACTGAATGAGTAGTCTGGAGGAGAAAACAACAGGACCAATGGTTCTGGGGGACACGGGAGAGGGAGAGGGGGTTAAGGAGGTGGTGCTGACCAACCCAGGGACAGTGGAGCAATAAGTGATCCAAAATCAGTAGCAAGTAGGGTGTGAGTGGCCTGGTAGGGATTCAGCAGGGCAAGGTAACCGAGAGAAATTACTGAAAGCCAAATGAAGGCTGAGCATGATAGTGGGACAAGAGGAAAGTAAAAGGAAATAGAGGAAAGAACTAGGTGACAAAGGGTATTTATAGAGGTCCAAAGACTGGAATGTACATATGTAAATACATTTATATGAGTGTAGAGAAACAGATCTATGTGCATATATTTACAGGTTAAGTACTAAGGCAGCAGATGCACATTGGGCCTCTACTCAAGCACTTACTGAATGCAAGAATACTTTGTTCTATTAAATCGGCATTCTAGGATGCACACCTTCCCAACACAATTGCCGAAGAAAAATGTGTGCATAAGCAAATATGGTGAAGAAAGCTGATGGTGCCCGGCTATCAAAAGATATAGCGTCTGGAGTCTTAAAGGCTTGAAGATAAACAAGCAGCCATCTAGCTGAGAAGCATCAAAGCCCACTTGGAAGAAGCGCATCAGCTTGGCTGACCACGAGGTGTAGAAGGGACCAGTTATTAGACATCAAAGAACTAAAAATCACATCAGTGGGTGCCCACCTTCCTGATACGATCACTGAAGACAAACGTGAACATAAGCAAATGTGGTGAAGAAAGCTAATGGTGCCCGGCTATCAAAAGATATAGCATCTGGGGTCTTAAAGTCTTGAAGATAAACAAGTGGCCATCTAGCTGAGAAGCATCAAAACCCACATGGAAGAAGCACACCAGCCTGGCTGACCACAAGGTGCAGAAGGGACCAGTTATCAGACATGAAAGAACTAAAAATCATATCCCTGGGTGCCCACCTTCCTGATACGATCAATGAAGACAAACGTGTGCATAAGCAAATGTGGTGAAGAAAGCTGATGGTGCCCAGCTATAAAAAGATATAGTTATCTGGGATCTTAAAGGCTTAAAGATAAACAAGTGGCCATCTAGCTTAGAAGCAACAAAGACCACATGGAAGAAGCACACCAGCCTGTGTGACCACGAGCTGTGGAAGGGATCAGGTATCAAGCATCAAGGAACAAAAAATCTTAACATTGAAAATGTGGGTGAGTGCAGAGTGGAGACTCAAAGCCCATTGGCAGCCAACTGGACACCCCTTACTGAAGGTCTGCGTCAGGCTTGTATCTTTTCACCATATCTATTCAATCTGTGTGCTGAGCAGACCGCCAGAGAAGCTGGGCTATGTAAAGAATGTAGCATCAAGACCGGAGGAAGACTCACGAACAACCTGTGGTGACATGCGGATGGTACAACCTTGTTTGCGTAAAGTAACCCGGACTCGGAGCACTTACTAATGAAGATCAGAGAATATAGCTTTAGTATGGAGTACTCCTCACGTAAAGAAAGTAAAAGTCCTCACAGCTGGACCAATAATATGATAAACCGATAACAGGTAGAAGGTTGTCAAGGATATTTTTTTAGCCAACATCCATAACCAACATGCGTGAAAGCAGCAGTCAAGAAGTCAAACAATGTCCAACAAAATTGAACCCATCTGCTGCCGAGGACCTCTTTAAAGTATTACAAAGCAGAGATGTCTCTTTGCGCACTAAGGTGTTGCAGACCCAAGCCGTGGTATTTTAAATTGCACATATGCATGTGAAGGCCGAGCTGTATATAAGAAAGACTGGAAAAGAATCTGTCTTTGGATTATGGTGTTGGGAAAGAATATGAAATATGAGCAAATCTGTGTTGGAAGAAGTACAATTGAGAATGCTCCTTAGAAGTATGGCTAGGAAGACTGACATATTTTAGTAATTTTATCAAGACAGACCAGCCCCTAGAGAAGGAAATCATGCTTGGTGAAGTAGCAGGACAGCGAAATAGAGGAAGTTAAGACCAAGACCCTCAGCAAGACGGACTTAATGCATCAATGTGATGCCTCCCTGTGCTCAAATGCAGTATGTAATATATAGTATATAACAACAGTGTTTCATTGTGTTGTGTAGTCCTTATTGTTGCAGTGAGCTGGAACCAACTTGGCAGCACCTAACTACTACAAGAGTAATATTGATAGCTAACACTGAATTTGTGACACAGTTTTGTGACGAGGACTGTTCTAATGGCAGCGAATATATTCTCAAGTCTAATAATCTCTGATATGTTATTACTTGCTGTTGGTTGTTTCTGACTCAGCAATTCTATGAACAACAGAAGAAACTGTTGCCTGGTCCTGCTCCATCCTCACAATCGTTACTATGTTTGAGTCCCTTGTTGTAGCTACTATGTCCAATCTATTTCATTGAGGATCTTTCCCCTTTCACTGACCCTCTAGAAAACATGATCTCCATCTTCCAGGATTGGTCCAAAGTATGAGACTCACTTTTAAGGAACATCCTGGCTGTACTTTTTCCAAGACAGATTTGATCATTTTTTCTGGCACAACAAAACACACAACCCTGCCATCTTGTCAGTTCTGACTATGACTCTTTTACCATAGCTCATTTTCCTCCCTCAGAGTGGCTGGTGAATTTGAACCATTGCCTCTTGCAGTTAGTAGCGCAACCCCCAGTGCCATCTCGGGGCTCCTTATTAATTCTCCTGCCAGAGAAAAGTTTGGATATACTTAATATTCATTGGCAACATGATAATTCAAATACATCAATTCTTTGATCTTCCTTATTTGTTTTCCAGCGTTTGCAAGTGAGGAGATTGAAAATACCATAGTTTGGGCCAGGTTACACCTTACCCCTCTAAGTGGCGTCTGCTTTTGGGCCACTTTAAAGAGGCCTTTCCTGATTCACTTTTCCTAACAACCATATGAAGTGGATCTTTTCATCCCTCTTGAATAAATGAGGTATTTGAGTCTTAGGGAGGTAATGAGCCCAGTGCCGCACAGCCAGGCCATACCAGAGCTTAGGACTGATCTCAGATAGTCTTCATTTTTATCCTTGCTTTTAACCCCCTAGATCTGTGGTTTATCACTAGGGACATGTTGGGAGACATTGCTGATGTCATGGCTGTTGATACTGGTATTTAGTAGGTAGAAGCCAAGGATGCTGTTAAACATTCTTAAACATTCCGTAGTGCCCAAGGCAAGCTCCCGACTGACTGCCAACAAAAAAGTATCTGACATCTCGCACACAGTGGCAAGGTGACAAACTGACACTGCATGTTTTGTGTTGCAATGCCAGTAAGTAGATGGAGTGTTTTACATTTTAAACTCACACTTTACATATTCCCATTACTAATCTACTAAAGTGTCTTACTAAGTGTGGTTGTTTAAACAGGTTATAAGTAGAGGGTGGTGTGATGGGGTGGTTTAGAGAATTCCACTGCTGATAACAGAGCCTGAGAAGCTTTGTTTTGTAACCCAGTCTTGTGGCAGTCTCTCTCTCTCTTACACACACACACACACACACACACACACACACACACACTTTTGTCTAGAACTCTGTTGTAACCCAAAAGCCAGTGGCCAGCGTCATGTGTGTTTTCAGTCTATGCTTATACTGTTTGAAACTTGGTTCTCCTGGGAAACACTCCTGAAGGTGGAAACGAGCATGCCCTAGATCGCTGAGGAGCCAACTCTTCGGATCATCCTTCTTTTAGGGAAAGAACCGAGAAGCTGGAAATTCCACTGGTAGAAAAAACACCCCAAGCGTGAGGGAGTAGTCAAGAAGAGTTCAGATGAAACCTGCAGTAAAATGGACTAGTTCAAGGACGCTGTGGTTAGAGAACTCTCCCAAGGGGTACACGTGTGATGGAGAAAGAAAGAACCTCAAGAAACCTTACTGCTCATTCTAATAATAAAGCATCACTCCCACTAGTGCCGTGACACTTCTGGCCTGACCAAATAAGGGAAATTGAGGGATGGATCACAGACTTATCAGAGGTCCCCCACAATCCCCACCCCTGAGCAATCATGAACATAGCTCCCCTTTGTTATCATCAGGAGAAAGATGAGGATTTCCATACCTACAAATTCTTTACAGTCTCAAACCCCAGGGCCAAGTCTACCCTGTCCTCCAGGGTTGCTATGAGTTGGAAGCAACTTGCTATCAGTAAGTTTGGTTATTGATTTATTTTTGGCGTGTAGGTATTGTGCATTTCTAAAATAGGCTAAATCCCTCTGCATTGTGCCCCAGACCGATCCATTCCTTAGACACTCATCCGCTCCTCTTTCGGAGCCCACTCTCTGCATTGCATGCATGTCCGTGGGCGATGCTGTGCCTGTGTGGTCCTTTTCCACTGTGGCTGGGCTGCCGCCCCCTGATGCTCTGGAGAGAAGTCGAGTGGGAAGCCAGGCACAAGCAGAGAAGATAACCCTTGTGAATAACTGTCATGGCGATGGGCGAGCTTTAGGAACTGTAACCTGAGAGGATGTGCTCTGGTGGTGGTGAGGCCCAGGCCTTTGGGCTGCTAACCTCAGGTCAGTGAGGGTTCAAACCTGCCTTCTATTCTGTTCCCTAAAGAACCCCTTTATAGGATTGTTCTGATTTGGAATATATTCACTAGCAGGGGATTTGGTTTTTGATAAAAACTCAATGAGGGAAGTTCTTGAATCTGAGCCAAAGGAAATAGAATTGCTGACATATGGGTGAGGCAAACATGCCTTCCAAGTCAACATTTTGGACTTTTTCTTAACTTTATTTTTTCCAAAACTTTCTAGAGTCTGCCATGCAAAGATTTGTTGTATTCATTAAACTCTAAAACATACTGGGAAGGTTAAGACAGTCTTATTTTTTATGCCCCAGTTACAGTGTTAGCGTATTCTGGTTGTTTTCTTATCAATCACAGAGCTGAAGTGAGTTTCATTGGCTCCTTGATTCATTAAAAAAAAACAAAAAACATTTTGAGTGCTTACCTGCCTACAAGGTGGAGCAGGATGTCGTTTTATTTTCTTCCAAAATAGAAACTAAGTGTTAATGTGTTTTTTTTATTATAAGATAACATGCTTGTTGCAGAGTTCAGAAATACATCAATTTTTTTATCTTCCTTATTTGTTTTCCAGCATTTACAAATGAAGAGATTGAAAATACCATAGTTTGGGCCAGGTTACGGCTCTCACTCACTGAAAACTTCAGCTTTCTGCTACCCAAATGCTTAGAATGTAAGTTCTCATAGAGAAGGCCTGGGTGGCGAGCTGCTTCCAGAATCCCCGTGAATCCCAGTGGTTTGCCCTGTAAACTATCATGGTTCAGTGCAGGACTCAGCAGCATTTTGTTTTATTGCACATAAAGTCATGATGGCCCCCTGATGGTAGTGAACCCTTTTAACAATCTGTGGTAATATTACCCAACAATAACTCAGACTTACTGATCTCCTAGTCTATACAGAGTATAGTAGATGTTTTTGCTGGCAGTTATCATCCCTAGTTCACAGCGATGAGACCAATGCTCAGAGGTCAGGGGCTTATAACTCTAGCAAGTGGTACAGCCCGGATTGACAGCTGGCAGGCTGGTTCCAGGGCCCATTCTCTTTACTACTCTACTCTGCTTACAGTGGTGTGAAGAGGGTGTTCCTGGAAGGAGACCACTTCAGGGAGGACTGGAGGTGCACAGCAGTAAGGATTCAATGATAAGGTGACCAGACGTCCCACTTTTGTTGGGACAGTCATGATTTTTAACAATTTGTCCGTGTCCTGTGGCGTTTTTTTTTTTAAATCCCGATTTTTGGAAAGAATGCATGACAAGCTAAGGTATATGGTTTTTGACTGCCATGTGGCTATTTTGCCAAGATATGAGTTTTATCAATGGTATCCCGCTTTACCAATGTTAAAATCTGGTCACTTTATTCAATGACCATCCGAAGAAGTCATTTCACTTTGTGTCCTTTCCTCTCTCCTTAGCCAGCCCTTGCGACCTCTTCTCTCCCTGCCTCAAATATTGAAAGCACACCCTCACCATGCTCACTCTCTCTACCTCACCGCCAGCCTTAACCCATACCTCAAGCCTATTCCTTATCCTCCAGAAATACCCAGTTCACGCATGGACTTAGCTAATACTACTCAGGTATCTACTATGTTATTCGTGTTACCATCAAGTCAGTCTCTCTGCACTCCCCCACGCCTCACCCCCTAAACAAAGTATAACAGGATGAAACACTTCCTGATTCTCTTTATCAGTTGTGGTCCTACCTGTGGATGTAAACGGCTGATATTTGGAAGTTTATTACTAGAGATAGCTCCACTGCACATAGGGTACAATAGCTATCAAATCCCGGTTTGTCACATAGAAGGTGAGAGGGAGGCTGCTAACTGGAAGGTCAGTAGTTTGAAATCAACAACCACTAAGAGAGAGAGGGAGAGGGAGGGGGGGGGGACATTTTCTGCTAGAGAGAGAGACACATTTTCTGCTCATTTAATGATTCAGTGGCTTGGAAACTCACAGGGACAGCTCTTCCCTGTCCTGTAGGGTTGCTGAGTCAGCATCGACTCATTGGCAGTGAGTTTTTGTTTGCTTGATTTTAAAATAATGGATTAAGTAAACTCTAAACCTATCCTGGCTTTTTTTATTTGGGAGAAATCTACTGTCACCCCTAAACTAATTTACTAACTCATGATTAATAATTGTTAGTCTTCAGAAGCAGTCAACTTATGACTTTCTGCAACTATCCTAATTCATTGAACAGAAGAATTGTGCATGTTGTTCATCAACTATTTCATAGCTATAATAAGGACCAGGTGTATCTGGTACCATGGTGTACCTTTATACCGTGTACCTGGCGCCATGGTGCTGAGAGATTAATGAATCTTAGTTGCTGTTGACCACCATATCATTCCTCTTCTCCCACCACGTCCACTGCCCTCTCTTTGTGGGTGCTGTCAAGTTGGTTCCCACGCAGTGGCCCTCTGCACCAGAGTTACGGAAGCCTTACCCAGGCCCCTCCCACCCTCACAGCTGTCATGGGTGAGCCCATTTGTTGGAGCCATGTGTCAGCTCATCTAGTTGAGGGCCTTCCTCTTTTTCACCGTCCTCTACTTTGCCCAGCACGATGCCCTTTTTAGGAACCGATTTTTCCCAATAACATGTTCAAACTATGCAAGGGAAAGTCTTGCCATTCTCATTTCTAAGCAGCATTCAAGACATGTACTTACTCCAAGACAGATACGTGTGTTCTTCTGTCATCCCGCAGTACTTTTAATATTCTTCATCTCTGCACCATAATTCAAAGGCATATCACCTCTCCTTTGGCCTCTCACTACTCCTGGTTCCAGCTTCTCCATGTGTGTGTGAGGGGGTGCAAAAGACCATGGCTTCTGTCATACACTTTATTGCTCAAAATGACCTCTTTGTTCTTTTACAGAAAATTTGCCCAATGTCATAATAACATATCATCTGATTTCTTGATTGAAGCATCTGTGGATCCACGTAAAATGAAGTCTTTGACAACTCCAGTTGTTCTTTGTGCATCACAATTTTGTCTAGGGGTCCACTTGTGAGGATTTTTGTTTTGTTTACACTGAATTATAACCCATACCAAAGGCAGCAGAGTTTTGCTCTTCATCAGTAAATGCTTTTTGAACAGCAATGCAGAAGTCAGTCCTTCAAATCGACAGACAGGTGGTAGCGTACAGAACCCTTTGTTCTCGGGGGGTCTCCCATCCACATACTAACCAGACCCAACTCCTGTCTGCTTCCAAGGTAGACAAGACGGTGTGCACTCAGGGTGGCATGGCCGTAGACCTCTTTGTAGCAGGGGTGGGGTGGGGAAGAAACCTGCACAAGCAAGCTCATGGGAAGCTTCACATGCTCCTGAGCTTAGGGGCCCAGGGGAGTGGGAGAATGCACTGCACAGTGTTGGTGGTCATGTCTGCAGTATATTGTTTTTCCTTAGAGCTGACCACAGGGGAAATCTGCTTACTTTGGAAATTCTAAGAAATATTGAATTCAATATTAAGTCTTTATTGTTTCTGTTTGTTCATATTATAACTCCCTCAGAATGTCCCAGGACCACCTGGGTTTCTAGTCCAACCGCTTTAGTGACCACCGGGGAAAGGTCTGGTGGCGCAGCGGTGACATTGTTGGGCTGGAACTGCCAGGCTGGGAGTAGAAACCACCAGTCGCTCTGTGGGAGAAACATGAGGCGCTCTACTCCGGTAATGAGTCAGTGTTGGAAACCCATAGGGCCGGTTCTGCCCTGCGCTGTAGGGTCGCTATGAGTCTGAGTTGACTCCATAGCTGGGAGAGATTTGGGGGTTTTGAGTTTTGAGGAGCTGCCCCAGCACCCTTTCCGCCCAGTGCCATTTGTAATGATTGCAGTTTCTGCATTTCTAACCATCAAGAATCGGGACTAAATGAAGACCTTCAGGTTTCTAGCTCTTTGGGGTGCTCGCTCACTACGCTGGCTTCTTGCACTTTGCTTTTCCACCCAAACTTAAGGAACTTAGAGCTGGTGGGACGGCAGATCTTTTCTTAGGTGGTTGACAAGAATGTGGCACGCGTGCCGCCGCATTCTCTCGCCATGTCCATGGCAGATAGTACTCAGTGATGATTGTATTCTTCCTGTGGGAAATAATAACCCTTAGAATCCACCTGAACATAGCATTCCAAGCTGCTGCTGCCTGTGGCTTGGGTGAAGCATGTGAGGTGAAACCTATTGAACTATGACTTGTCACCTACCCAGACTCCTTCCATTTCCTGGTGGAGATGCAAGCAGGCAGAGAGGATTTGCCCGTCACCACAAAGAGTTGGAATTAAGCTCCTCGTGTTCTGGGGCCTGGCACCTGTGTTCTTCCCACCAGTTTATCTCCAGTTCACTGTGGGCATAAAAACCCCGGGAGCCACGCCTGTTGGAACTGTGTCAAAGAAGGCGTGGGGGCGGGCGAATCAGGTGCCCTTCCTCCTTTTCTGAGTACGGCACATGGTGTCCGTGTCTGTGTGTGTGCAGCAGTTAGAAGTACTGTGTACACTGCTGTGTGACAGCTATGTGATGTCGCACATAGTGTGATTCTTTGCTGTTTCCAATTGGTGTTGCCCGCTGGGAATTTTTGGATGATAAAGGTATTGGTGGGTTTTCGTGTAGTCCAAGAACTGAGAAGCTACTACAAACCGGGCTCATGTTTCTGCGCATGGCCTCACCTAGCCGGCTCAGTCCTTCCAAAGGCCATCCGTGCCTCAGGCCAGTGGGCGGTGATGTTGCTTACGGGGGTTTGTGTGTGGCTGTGTGGGAAGAACAAAGGAACATGGAGGGACAGGCCAGCTGCAGGTAGTAGCCAGCAGCACGTTGATCCCTTCCCTGGCAAGGACAAAGTGCCGCTATTGAGAAAAGCCTTTGCTAGTCATGATGCTGTTTCTAAGGCAGAGCAGGTGTTCGCTAGGGGGAGGATGCCAGCATCCTGGAGTGAAAGGTTTTCTTTTCTAGTCTGTTTGCAGGAGTGTTTAGGCTTCTACAGAAAGAATAACTGCATGATTACACACCACATTTGCAAAGAGGCATTTACATCCAGTTTCGCACGCACCCCTTTATAAAGTAATGTGTATACACGATGAGACAAAGTTAATTGAGATGGCCGCGCTGACCATAATCCCTTATGTGCTGTATTTTAAATTAAACTCTGGCCTCTGTGCCGGGGTCTATAGCCCCATTTTGGAAAAAGTTTTCTGCTGAGCTAATCTACAGGATTCCTAACTCAAAACTCACTGTCATGGAACCAGGCCCATAGATAGGGCAGAGGTGGACTGCCCCTGTGGGTTTCTGAGAAAGGTCATCTTCACAGGCGGAGAACAGGGTTCAAATTGCTGACCTTGTGGTTAGCAGCCCACTCTGCCCTGAGGGCTTGTAGAGGGTGTGATTAAGTCACCACTTTAGTGGAGCCATGCAACAAGTCCCCCCACCCTTTGTTTCCTTGGGGCTGTGGTCGGCTGAAAACCAAAAAGACACACCGGAAAGCCATTCCTGTGTGCATACCAGCCATCGCAGGAGCATAGAGAGAAACTAAAGGTCATCAGAAGTGGAGCACATTTGAGATCTCTCTCTGAAGTGATGGAAGCTGAGACCAGAGGCACGAGAGGCTCCAGCAAGGGAACATGGGACAGAGCAAAGGGCCCAGGCCGAGACCAGAGGCCGAGGCAAGGAGACTCTGAGACAGAACATGAAGCAGGGTAGAGACTGTGAGGCAGAGCGGCTGGCACGCTTCTTAGTCCGTGAAGGGACCGTGTGGCTGAGGGGCCAAGGACTGGAGAGAGACTTGGCTGCTGACCATACTGTTTACCGATCCTGATTTGTGGTAACCTGTTACCTTCCCTGATGGTCCCTCATGTGAGTTTTGTGTGTGAGTTCTATGTGATCACTGCAGTGCATTATGAAACTCAGCCCAGAAGCAGAGTCCCGGGGGAGGAACACTTGGTGGCAGAGTAGGAAAAGAAAGATGGAGAGTGGAGGCATGTCTGACCTGCCAGAGGCGGTCAGATGTGCCCTCTGCACTGCTTCCCCCACGTGCCAAGAATTCAAACAGGAGAGCAGAACAATGGGAATCAGGGTGTCCCTTTTTCTTGCCCACATCGAGTCCCACTGTAGAGGCAATCCATGCTGTGTGCTGTCTAGTCAGTTCTGACCCATAGCTTAGGGGTTATTATCGACACACACATCCAATAGTAAGGCATGCTGATATTTCCCTTTAAACAATAGGGCAACGCATAGCTAGCTCATCTTTTGTTTAATCCGCCTAGTATACCTGAAGAGCAAGGCCTTTCCGGTATACGTAATAGAAACTCTCCATTCCAAAGACAGTGGATCCAATGGGATGCGGAAATGCCAGATATTTAAACTGGAGTCAGAAGAGGATGTGGAATAAGAGGTGGCTGCTACTGTCCCTTGACTGTTGGCTGAAAGCCGAGCCTACTGGAAAGATGTTTAGCTGGGTTTTGTTGACTGTGCAAAGGCTGCATGGATCATAACGAAGTACGGAGACATCGCGGTGGACAGGACTCCTAGAGCACTCCTTTGTGCTCGTGCGGACGCTGGACGCAGACCCACAGACAGTGGCTCAGGCCGAACAAGAGGACACTGACTGAAACACCAGGAAGGGTCCGTACCATACTCGTATCTGCTCACCAGGCTTACTCAGTCTGCATGCTGAGCTGAGACTTGGAGAGGCTGGACTCTGTGAAGAAGAAAGGGACATCAAGATGGAAGGAAGGCTCACGAACAGCCAGTCGTGTGTGGTGACACAGCCTTGCTCAACGTGAAGAGGACCCGAAGCTCTTACTGGTGATAAAAACAAAAGACCGCGGCTGCCACTATGGACTACACCTCGCCCTAAAGAAAACCGAAATCCTCACAACTGGACCAATAGACTGCGCCGCGACAAAAGGAGAAACAAGTGGAATTTCCAAGGCTTTCTTTGGCTTAGAGCTACAATCAATGCCCATGGAGGCAACCGGAAGAGCCCAAAGGGCAGACTCCACTGGGCAAATCTGCTGCAGGACCTCTTGTTCAGAAGCACAGGTGCCCCTTCGAGGACTCACAAGCCATGGTGTTTGCAGTCAGCTCAGATGCCTGTGAAAGCTGGACGAAGAATAACCAAGACGACAGAACTGATGTATTTGGATTATGTCAGTGCTGAGGAAGAATGTTGAACTGCCAGAAAAACCAACAAATCCCTAGTGAGGATGGAAAACTGTGTACTTGTACTTCGGACTGGTTATTGGGAAGGACCAGTCCCGGAGGAAAGACCTCCTACTTGGTAGAGGGTCAGAGAAAAGAGATGAGGTGAATTGAGAGTGTGGCTACCACAGTGGGCTTCAACATAACAGCAGTGAGGGTGACACAGGACTGGGCAGTGTGTTGTCTGTTGTCTGTAATGTCACTGTGCTTTGGAACCAACTCAGTGGCACCTAACAGTTCACTTAATAAGCCCCTTGTAGCTGAAGAATAAGGTGTGTCTAGTGTTTGCAATGAGCATCCTTACATCCTAAGTCTCTGCCTTTGTATGATATCAAAAGGATACAATTGCAGTATTGTGTGAAATGAGTATAGCTCTTCCTCCAAAGACTGTACATAATTTCTTGTTGAAAAAGAAAGTCTCTTCCTGAAATGCATACAAATTAAATCCATTAACACCCTGTGAGGTAATGACACTGTAAGCAATTCAGAATGCAGCCTGAGCCTGGGAACTTAGCCCTGTGGAGTGGGAGTGCCAGTCTCTGTTTGAGGCATGCTCTCCTTGGGAGTTGACTGCGCTCAGTACCCATTTATAGGTTTTTGGTTTTGTTCTCCTATCCTGATTTCAATAAAAGGCTTAGAGCACTTTAGGGACTAGGTCTGGGCCCTCAGGAGCTAGGAGTCTTCGAGCTGGAGCTCACCTGAGTGTCCATTAGCCTGCAGTCTAAGCTGGCCACCAGGAACTAACTTTTCTAGTTTGCACAGTGTGACATGTTCGAGGTATTTAAAGCTGGTAAGTGGCAGGGGCTGCACTCAAACCCCGATCTTCATTGAATTAAGTGGGTAAGTCAGCAGAGCTATGAGTTTTTCCTAGATGCGAGTATAATATTGCTTCTATAGACGTTGCTTCGAATTTCTGCCTAGTATGTGTTCATATTCAGCTTAAAATCATGTATTTTTTTGCCTTGCTTATTCCCATAATTTGTTCTTGAGTCATCTGGGGGCTAGTTCATAGAGAGTTTTTTAGCGTCGTCTCCTGTTTATTGTAGGGACATACACACACCTCTCACTGTCCAGTAAGGGTTGGACAAGGTTAGTGGTTCAAACTCACTAGCCACTCCTTAGGAGAATGATGAGACCTTCTACTCTGCTAAAGATCGTACAGCCTCAGTAATCCTGTCTCAGGTCACTGTGAGTTGGAATTGACTTGGTGGTGATGGGTTGGTTGGACACACACACACACACACACACACACACACACACACACCTTGAGGAAGGGTTTTGATGCACTTACGTGTCTTATTGGTAATAGCTTCTAGTCATCTAGTGCTTCTGCTGTGTGTGCCTTGTTTGAAAATTAACTCCTACCCCCCCCTTACAAATACAACCTATCTAGAAAGTGGCATTCCAAATATCCTAATTAAAACAATTTTTTTCTGACAGTTTTATTGACATATACTTCACATACCATAAACATTTAAACCTGAGAATTAACTTTGAATTGCATGTCCTACATACTTTTGGGGGAAGGTTCTTTGTGTTTTCATTCATCTATTCTGGGAAGGTTTCTGTCCTTGGACTTAGCTACGAGCATACTGTTTCCTTTGCCTGATGGTCTGGGCAGGCGCCCCCGATAGAGCGCCCTCTCCCCCCGACACGCTCATGAAGCACTGCTCTTGCCTCCTCTGCTTTCTGAATGAGGAGGCTGCCGAGGCCTTTGCCGATGGCCACAAAGTGGCCGAGCCAGTTACAAACCCAGGCAGGCTGAGTTGGAACCAGAGCTTTTACTGCCTCTGCCCTATGATCTTGTGCTTTTAGTAAAAGTTTATTTTGTTTCCCAAAGAAATGGTAAGGATTAGAGCAGCAACTCTGCTCTTCTGCACCCACATCCACTCTCTAGCCTGGACATGCCAAGCCTCAGGGTGGCTGAGGCCTTAGACAACCACTGTGACTATTCTTTCAAGACCAAATGAGATCAGTAAAAGTAGTTACTCTGCATGGGAAAGGAATATTTTGGAGGTAGTTGATGCGCCCCATTGCAGAAGTTCCCCATAGCAAAGTCAACATGAGAAGTTTTGGAAAGGGAAAGACTATTTATTTTCATTGAACACAAGATGAGTCTGTTCCTTTTGGGCTTCCTTCTGTCCGCTCCCATCGTTCCTTCGAAAGGTGAGGGGGTAGAAGCGTAGCTGTTCTCCTCCTAACATGCTCCGTGATGTCAGACAGTACATTTTTTATGCTCATGGGTTTTGACAAGTCTCTATTTTGGGCTCAGCACCCTGTTTTTCTATGGTCTTCCTACCTCTTTGGTCCTTTTTCTACTTTTTGCTTCTTAGTTGATTCCAGAAATCTTTGTTTTGTTCAGGTAAACAGCTCTTTTGTTTGGCTTAATTTTGGGACATCTTCTCTATCCTAATGCTGACCGAGAAATGCAATAGCAGACAAATTCTGGTAAACACTTTGTTCACATACTGTATACCACTGCATATTTTCCATATAACATATGCTTGTCAATTATGTGCACAGACATAGAAGAGCACAAACTCATATAGGAAACACCATGCCAGGGGCTTTGTAGAAGATATGACAGAATAATAATTTATAAATTATCAGGGGCTCATGAGGGAAGGGGAGTGGGGAGGGAGGGAGAAAAAAAGAGGACCTGATGCCAAGGGCTTAAGTGGAGAGCAAATGCTTTGAGAATGATGAGGGCCACCCGTAGAAGGTACGTATTATTTGCGTTATGAAATGCCAAGTGTTGCTGAGTGCTCTGTTGTCCGGTGCCTTGGAAGAAGGGACAGCTCATCCCTTAGAAGGCTGACTTGCAGAAAGAACCCTGTGGCAGGGCTGACTTTAAGAAGTTGTCGTCTGTTCTTTTTCTAGCTGGCCTGCTGCTGTGGCCCTGCCAGCTGCTCCCCGTGCTGTGGCTGCTGCCCCAAGATCCCACAGTCCCGTGGCACCCGCTTCATGTACGCCCTCTACTTCATCCTCATTGCTGTTCTCTGCTGCATCATGATGTCTGAAACTGTGTTCAGAATGATGAGGGAGCATGTGAGTAGGCCCGTCGCCAGTCCTTCTTGCCGATTTGGGACACACTCACTTTGGTAGCTGGTACCCACCCGCCTCAGGAGCCTTTGGGCTGACACACGTGACAGCAGCTATCAAAAATTGGGCATTTAAGTCTACCCAGTTATGCCTTGGAAGGAAAGCCTGGCAATTGATCCACTTCCATCAAAGTAGCCACTGGAAACCCTGTTGGAAACTCTACAAGCACGGCCCCACTCTGACCCAGACAGGGCTGCCACGAGTCTGAGCCCCTCGGCAGGCGCCGGGCCGCCCCGCTCAGCATGGTTTGGGGTCTGTGAGCCTCTGAGGCGTCTCTCAGACTTCACTGTCAAGCAGGCAAACCGGGGCTCGCTCGTTAGAAAGAGGATCGCTGGCATCTGACGCTGTTATCTGACAGCAGAGCATGTTTAAATCTGAGGATTGTGTGCTCTGTCCAAGCACTGTTACTAGCCATTCCCAATTAATGTAGTCTCTTCTTCCAGGCTTTTGTTCTTTTCCCATCACAGGACAACTGCCAGGATCTCAAGGGGCAGGTGTTTCAGAAGTATTTGATTTGGCCCACATGGGAATTCTGGTAAATCTCAGACAGTCCCACGGACAGGGGGAAGTGGGCCGTGGTGAGTTTCACCTCTCTGGTTCGAGTGGTTATCGAGTGGGTGTCTTTCATGGTGAGAGCTGAGTTTCTGGCCTTCCCTTGGGCAGGGTAGGCTGGTATGTGAAACTGATGGAGATACACAGGACCACTTTCTGGGATTTTCTCCTTCTCCATAGTAGATGTCTTGATCCCCAAAGATGATAGCTGGATGTGATGGGCGTGTGGCAGAGCTCAGTGAATGACACCGTTATCCCCTTTTCAGATTCCGAGCCAACTGAAAAGAAGGCTAGAACAGAGGTACAACAATGTGGCTCAGATCTGTAGAGAGATGCACTTCCCACAGTAAACCCGTCCTGTGTACGCAGCCACCAGGCCTGGAGGAGTGGAAGCCATCTTCCCTGAGAACAGTCCTCATCCCAGGGCACAGGGAGAGCAAAGGCTAGGTATAGAAACCCCATTTCTCCTCACACACTCAGCACTCCATCGTCTGAGGGCAGGATGAGTGGGTCCAGGAGCACAATTCTAATAGAGAACTTCAGGAAAGGCAGTTGTGAGCAGGGTTCCTCCTCCGCCTTACACTGAAGCCGACTATTTTACATTGGAGTACACACAAGAACTTCAAAACAACCACTTTGTTGGATGGACTGGATACCTTCTTATCCATTAGTTAAAAGTAGGCCGTTTGCACGGGGAGGAGACGAGCCAGTCAGGATGCAGTGTAGCAACGATGAAACATACAGCTTTTCTCTAGTTCTTTAATGCTTCCTCCACCCCACTATCATGATCCCAATTCTACCTTACAAATCCCGTATACCAGAGGATGTACACGGGTACAGGTAAGAACTGGAAACACAGGAAATCTAGGACAGATAAACCCCTCAGGACCAATAATGAGAGTAGTGATACCAGGACAGTAAGGGGGAGGTGGGGGAGAAAGGGGGAACCGATCACAAAGATCTACATATGACCCTCTCCCTGGGGGATGGACAACAGAAAAATGGCGGAAGGGAAACGCTGGACAGGGTAAGGCATGCCATAATAATAGTAATTTATAAATTATAGGGGGTTCGTGAGGGAGGTGAGGCAGAGAGGGAGGGTAAAAATGAGGAGCTGATACCAAGGGCTCAAGCAGAAGGAAAGTGTTTTGAGAATGATGATGGCAACACATGTAAATATGTGCTTGACACAGTGGATGTATGTACGGATTGTGCTAAGAGTTGTACGAGCCCCCAATAAAATGATTAAGAAACAAACCAAAACAGGGGGTTGGGGGGAAAGTAGGCCCTTGAAAGCTGCTGGGTAATGCTTCGATAATGGTCACTCTTGGCACACTCCTGCACCGGGTGCCCTCTTCTGCCTGACTGCCCGCCTCAGCACAGGGTTTCAGGGCCAGCACTTCAGTTCCCGTGATGGCAGAGCAATGCGATTCCCGTTTCTCTATGACCGAGGAGTAATGTGTGCCATG
Organism: Tenrec ecaudatus; assembly: GCF_050624435.1. NCBI lineage: Eukaryota > Metazoa > Chordata > Mammalia > Afrosoricida > Tenrecidae > Tenrec > Tenrec ecaudatus. The sequence goes on along the minus strand of NC_134531.1, from coordinate 77,264,575 downwards.
TTTTTGTTTCCCATTCACCCGCTGATGCGCATCTGATTGCCACCTTGTGTCTGCTGCGAACAGTGCTGCAGTGAACGTTGCTGCACAGTGTCTGTTGAAATTCATGATTCAGTTATAGCACCAGGAGTGGAATTGCTGGCACATGTACCAAGCCGGTGTTTAACTCCTTGAGGAACAATAGTGATTATTTTTAATAGCTAATATTTATCCGGCGATGTCATGCGCCAGGCGCTATTCTGAGCCTTTTCCCTATATCACATTGTGTAATGACCATTTGCTTACCTGGACAGCAGGTACTATTATTAACCCTGGACTACAAATGAGGAAACTGAGCATGGAGCCCCTTAAGCACCTTGCCTGAGTGATAGTTGCGATTTGAACCCCAACTGAATGAGTTCTTAGCACAGAAAGAGCAAGGATACTGCGATAGTTTATTGTGCCAGCCTGGCCGATAAACACAAGTAGGATTAACTGAAGGGCAGAGGGATAAATGGCTCGGTGAGCCTCGCCTTGCTTGCTCTGTGCCTCAATTTAAAGGGGTACACTGCCTGTGGGATGCCTAGCCTGTGGACTGTGTCGCTGTAAGTTGAGGTCCCTTTAAGACCACACGATTGGAATGTTCATCTCTGGAGCTGGGGACTGACAGTTGATGACAGTTGGAGACCTGCCTTGCTGTTTGCTGCCTGGGTATATATAGCCCAGCTCTCTCTACAGAAGGGGACTGGCAACTGGCGGCTCTGAAGCCTTAAAGGACTGCTAGTGTCTCACTGCTTTATAATTTAACTGTTAATTTCTTGTATTATCTATCTGTATATAATTTAACGGTTCATTTCTTGTGTTATATATCTATCTTTATAAAAATATTTATATATAATTGCTAGCAATCTGGTTTGTCTCTCTTGAGAACCCTGTCCAACACAGATACGAACGGTCCATTAGGAGAACAGAGAGGAGCTACCGTTAGGGTGCAGTGCTGTGACCAGTTCTGGGAATGATGGGAAACCAGGACCCTTGAGCAGGAGGCTGTCGCCCTGGAAACAGGGAGCTGTGTGAGAGGTGAACCCAACAGTGGTGTGTGTGTGTGTGTGTGTGTGTGTGTGTGTGCGTATGTGCGTGCAGGATGACACAACTCTGAGAGCCATTTAGGAGAGGGAGTAAGAAGGAGCCCCAGCACTATAGAGACTCTTTTACACATTTCTGTGGTGGTCCCCTGAATGTACCTATTTAAAAACGGGCTCCCTGCATAGGGAATGAGGTGCATGTGGGAGAAACCATTCCTTTTCCAGTCTTAGGGCCCCCCAGGGAGCTGGCCAGATGGTCACAAAGTCAACTTGTTCCTTGGGCTATAGAATAGAGGCTGACCTCATCCCCGGCCGGAGCTTGAGAGCGGGTGTTGAAAGGTCCCCTTGTGGGGACTCATGCTGGGCTTCTCCCTCTCTTTGTCAGCCTGTGGAAATGTGAGAGGATGTGATTGGAAGAGGAGAAAGAACTGCACACTTGTGATGGCCACCGCGGGAGTGGGGAATTGCTGCCCACCCAGCACTCTCGCCTTTCTCTCACACGGGAGGGGCCTTCTGGCCAGAGTCACGTGGGCCTGTGGTATGTGGGTTAAGAACACCAGGGCAGCTCCCCTCTGTTTTCCTTTGTTTCTACATGGGCCTGTAGTTAAGGCGGAGGAGAAGCAGGGCCAAGCTTTGCCCAGCTCCTTCGCCAGGGAAAACTGTTTAACCAGAGAACGTCAGCTCAGAGGAGCTCTCTAGTGCCGGCCTTCTGCCTTCTGGAGCCATTTTTCCAACTCCAAAGTCTTGGAGCACTTTTATTATGGGTCTTGTTTGTCATTAGCCATAATTCAAGCAGACACCATTTTGCTATCTGATGTCTGGAAAAACTAAAAACCCATTTAAGAATGTGAAATGCAAGGAAGGAAGGGGAAGGGGAGGGGCCTGGGCAGTGTGAAGAGGGGAGGAGCGGCTTAAGCCCCCTGACGGCACCACTGTATCACGGTGGGATCGCTCTGCTTGACGGACATGATAACACATTCTGCTTTGGCAGCCTGGCAAGCTGCTCAAGCACTTTGGGACAGAGGGGCAAGGCAGCCTTTTGTATTTCCTGCACCAGGACTCACAGAAATAAGGATCTCTAAAACCAAAACTGCACCGGGGAAGGAAGGGTGGGTACTGGCACTCAGGCCTTCTTCCCTGAGAGCTCAGCGTCCCAGGCAGCGGTGGGGCAAGCCTTAACTATTCCTGGCCCGCAAATCGCAGATTCAGCTTCTTTATCATACCATCCACTTGGTCCCGCACAATCAAAAAGGCAAAACTCACTGCCACCCAGTGCGTGCCGACACACAGTGACCCTATAGCACAGGGTAGAGCTGCCCCTGTGGGTTTTCGAGACTGCTTGTTGGTGCTGGTTTCAGACTGCTGACCCTGCGGTTAGTAGCCCCATGCATAACGGCTACACCACAGGGCTATGCTGACTCATTGAGATCATGGAATCTTTTGCCTTTTATTTTCTTCAGAAGCCACACACATCAAAAACAAGATGGTGAAATTATTTGTAGTGTACATGGTGTGTGGAAAGAGTTCTAATCAAGGAAGTGTTGTCATCGCTAGTGTCATTGCCAATTAACTTTAAATTTTGAATTGCTTTTTGTATTGAAAAGTGAGACTACCATGATCTTAAATTTGGTGGTGGTCTTTTTCGTTTCATGAAAGCATTTTTGGGAGGCGTGGGGGTGTTTACTCTTACTGCATCTCTTCTGGAAATGAGTTCTGTTTTCTTTACACGTAATTTGTTGCCTGCGAGTTGGGTTATAGTTTTCCTCTGAATGGGTAGCAATCCACATATTGAGATTGCTAACTGTGGATTTGGGCTACTAGAACAAAGGTAGTAATTAAATGCCCCTCAGAAAGTATTGTTAAACTTTCTTCATCAGCATCAAAGTGTGAAGCTATTGTTTCTTGGCATATCGTCCATCTTGGTCTACACTTTAAAAAAATTAATTTTATCAGGGGCTCCTACAACTCATCGCAATCCGTACATACATCAATCATATAAAGCACCTTTGTACATTCATTACCCTCATCATCCTAAAAGCATTTGCTCTCCACGTAAGTCCCTGGCTTCAGCTCCTAATTTTCCCCCTACCTCCCTCCACCCCCTCCCTCATGAACTCTTGATAATTTATAAATTATTATTTTGTCATGTCTTACACTGTCCGATATCTCCCTTCATCCACTTTTCTGTTATCTGTCCCCCAGGGTGGAGGCAGATCCTTGTAGTCAGTTCCCCCTCTCTACCCCACCCTCCCGCGAACCTCCCGGTATCGCCACTCTCATCACTGATCTGAAGGGAGCAACCGTCCTAGATTCCCTGTGTTCCCAGTTCCTATCGGTACCAGTGTACATCCTCTGGTCTAGCCAGATTTGTAAAGTAGAATTGGGATCATGATAGTGGGGGGGGGGAGGAAGCATTTAGGAACTAGAGGAAAGTTGTATGTTTCATCGTTGCTACACTGCACCCTGCCTGGCTCATCTTCTCCCCGTGATCCTTCCATAGGGGCTGTTCAGTTGCCTACAGATGGGCTTTGGGTCCCCACCCCGCACTCCCCCTCATTCACTGTGATATAATTTTTTGTTCTTTGATGATACCTGATACCTGATCCCTTTGATACCTTGTGATCACACAGGCTGGTGTGCTACTTCCATGTGGGCTTTGTTGCTTCTGAGCTAGATGGCCGCTTGTTTGTCTTTAAGCCTTTAAGACCTCAGATGCTATATCTTTTGATAGCCAGGCACCATCAGCTTTCTTCACCACATTTGCTTATGTACCCATTTGTCTTCAGCAATCATATGGGGAGGTGAGCACACAGTGTTATAATTTTTTTGTTCTTTAAAGCCTGATAACTGATCTCTTTGGCACCTCATGATCACGCAGGCATGTGGGCTTTGTTGCTTCTGAGCTAGATGGCCACTTGTTTACCTTTAAGCCTTTAAGACCCCAGATGTTATATCTTTTGATAACCGGGCGCCGTCAGCTTTCTTCACCACATTTGCCTATGCACCTGCTTTGTCTTTAGCAATCATGTTGGGAAGGTGGGCATCATGGAATGCCAATTTAATAGAACAAAGTGCTCTTGCATTGAGGGAGTACTTGAGTGGAGGCCCAATGTCCATCTGCTACCTTAATACTAAACCTATAAATATATGCACAGAGATCTATTGACGACAGTGTTTCCATTTCTTTAACCTTTCCATGAAGAATGCTAAGCTCTCTGATTTACACCATCTTCGGTTGGCACTTTTGGCATCCTCGGGACTCAGATTGGCTGTAGGATGGATGGGGTAAGGTTTCCCAAGTAGTTCTCATAAGACAGACCTTGTTACGCTTGAAGAATGGGCGGGTGCATTAATGTCAGGGCTCAACTTCCCTGGCTTTTTTTTTTCATCAATGCAGTTTTCTTAAAACTTCTGTCTAATAAGCCTCTCTGATCATCCTGTGTCCTTGAAGAAAATGTATAAGGGTTGTCCCTTTGACATGTCCCCCAAACACTTTCCGTAATCTTCTTGGCAGACATCTCTGTTGTCAACTTAACTAGCCCAGCTGATCCATCACGTTGGAAGCCACTGTTTTGATTGGACTTGATTTTTAAAAAGGCAACACACAGAGACTAAGACAAGTGAATAATGGGGAGAACTTGTGTGCAATCATCTGCTCATCACAGAGACATGTTTCCAGAAGTGTCACTTGGAATAACCCCGTGCAGGTATGGACTGATTCCTAATGGCAATCACTCTGCACATGTGTGTGTCTGTACATACTTTCCTTGTATATGTGCATATATATTTATTCCACATATACCAGGGGGCTTCAGAAAGTTTGTGGGATAATGGAATCAGAAGATAAGTGATATTTCTCAAGTATTTTTACTGTTCAAAATTGTCAACAGTAGGAGGAGAAAGTAGAACGAGTAACAATGAAAGCAAAGCTTCCTGCAGATTAGTGTTCCGGACAAAAGGGATGAATTGTCTTAACTCGTGCTATCTATTTTACTTCTTGGGGTTCTGATATCTAGTGCAATAGCTACACAGAAACTCAGGGACAAAAGTCATGATTAAAGGGTTCATTAAGGAAGTCAACAAATTGCCATGCCAGTGAGAAATGATCAGGGTAGTTGTTTACCAGGACAGTTACAGAGTTTCAAGTCTGCCCAAATGGGCACACCACTTTCCTGTAAGCCTTAATCTAATAAAGGTGTTCAGCTCAAGCCCCATAGGTCAGCAAGCCCAGCTCCCTGAATTAAGTGCCTGGAGGCACTCAGCTCCACTTCTGGGAGTCATTAAGCACAGCTTCCTGAATTAAGTGCCTGGAGCAGTGTTTTTCAACCTGTGGTTCTTGACCCCTTTGGGGGTTGAACAACCCTTTCACAGGGGTCGCCTGATTCATAAAAGTAGAAAAATTATAGTTATGAAGTAACAATGGAAATAATTTTATGGTTGGGGGGGTGGGGGTCACCACGACACAAGGAGCTGTATGCAGGGGTCACCGCATTAGGAAGGTTGAGAACCACTGTGGGGCAGGAGCAACGGTGCCGTGAGACCCCGAGAGAAGGGAACATGAACGTGAGGCCACTGTCCTGGCAGTGGAAGATTTCTGAAAAGCCGAACTGTTCCAGGTGATGGGTAACAAGATATGAAATGTGGCCTTGAACGTGGCCTGATAACGTATGATCCCAAACCTTCTTTATCTACTTCATATACTCTGCGAATTATGTAATGTGACTCTTCGAACTCCCACCAAATTGCCTCCCCTCTGCTTGGAGGCACTCCCCTCTGCTAACCAGCCTCCAGTAGAAAGCACTCTTTTTAACCTGCTTCTTGGGCCAGAAAGTCTGTCACTCCCTCTCGTCTAAGCTCTGGCTCTGGCTCTGCTGCTGCTTCTCTGACATTATAGGTGCCAGTGATAGGTGCCATCTGGCTACAGGAGGTTCGTTCACCGAGCAGGGATCTCGGGTCCAGAGGATGCACGCCACTGCTGGCTCTATTTTTTACATGGCAGGACGCCACCCCAGGGAAGCCTGTTCACAATTACTGATAGGTGAGTCCTCTCCGATTCGTCCCCCACCTTCTTACCAGACCCACGTATGGAAAGGCGGTTTGGTGGGAGTTTGAAGAGCCACATTACATAATTCGCAGAGTATATCGAAGTAGATAAAGAAGGTTTGGGATCATACGTATATCCAGCTACGTCCAAGGCCACATTTCATATCTTGTTACCCATCACCTGGAACAGTTCGGCTTCTCAGAAATCTTCCACTGCCAGGACAGCGGCCTCACGGTCACGTTCCCTTCTCTCGGGGTCTCACGGCACCGTTGCTCCTGCCCCACAGAGAGGGAAGGATAGTTACCCTCTTAGATATGAGGGGTTTTCAAAAAGTTTGTGGAAAGAAAGAGAATGAGAAGATAATGGATTTTTTTCCCAGGAACGTTTTGAATCCCCATCCATACGTAGTCAATATTTGCCCAGCTTTCTAGCGTCCCTCTTGCCCTCTTTTTCTTACCAACCCAGCTCAGAGCGTGGCATGCCATCTAAGCTATGGTTTGAGTGGCTTCTCTTTCCTGGTCCCTCAGACACTGCTCTCTCCCTCCTGGACCCTTTGCTCCTCCGGGAAGCTCATTCACTGTGGCTTGGAAGATTCCTACATGTGCAGCTGCTTGTTCCGGCACCACAGTGCCCTGCGTGGACAGTACCAGACTTGATTGTCCCCACTGTCCATTGTGTAGAGTCACTGCTGCCGGCACGCTTAACCCAGGCCGGTCGTAAACATGCATGTTATGTTTCCACTCTGCATGGCTCTGCAGTCAGTCACGTCTTAGCCATCTGCTCCTCGATGTCACGTCCCAGGCTCCGTATTGGACTTAGGCTAATCCTGAATGTCCCCAGCTTCACAGTTATTCCTGCACACAGGACGTAATCTCATGATTGAGAAGGGTGCTATCCATACTTGTGTGTCTCCTCAACGAGACCCCACTTCCTCATGCTGGGGTGACCACGGCCTAGAGACTAAAGAAGCTATTTTTCATGGAATGCCTTTGATTTCACAAAGCTCTGAGTCCATTCCTTTTTTAACCAGTTCACAGTGACGATTGACAGAACTTTAAGCAGTTGTGAGAATTGATAGAGCTTTTGGTCCACAATGTTTGAGACTTTGAAGTTTGGTAGATGAAGCACTTTATTTTGTACTTTTATCTCGGCGTATAAGGGGAATACGAAGGCATGCTTGCATGACTGGTTTGTGGGACAGCTTCTTTATGTGGGTTAGGGAGATGGAATAAAACACACGAAAGAGCTCTTCACTCAAATCTGGTCCACAGTGAAGGATGCAGCCCCATTTCAGGGAGTGCTCTGCCTTGGTTTGAAACTGCAACTAGGATGCGGTGTTGAATGTTATTCAGAGGAAGTAATGATCTATTTTAGGATATAATTCGGGTAAAATGTCAGACCTTTCTACGTGGAAGGGTCCTTCATGGTGATCCTAATTAGCATCTCACTTGACAGGTGAGAGGATGTGGCTATTGGAAGGAAGTGGCTTGTGTGAGGCTGACTCTGGTCAGATCTGGGACTAGGCTGAAGGGCTGGTCATCTGTCCAGAGTCTTTTCTGCTCAAATTCCTGACTCGGTTTGGTTATTAGGCCGATGCCATGACAAGACCCCTGGACAAAATATCCCGACTCCTCAACTTTTCTCCTGGGGGGCAGGTGCTTATCGCGGGACGAGGAGCGTTAATTCCGTCGGTCCTCCTACAGCGTACTTGGCTCCTCTTCCCAATGGCCTCCTTCCTGCTGTGGAGGCCAGGGGCTGTGCTCCAGGGCCGACTGTTAGCCTGAAGCAGGAGAGAGGGACCAGCAGACTCCTAGTATTTGTTATTCAGTGACTGTATATAAAATGGATTGCCCTCCGACCAGGCAGGGTTGGGTGTCGCCATCTTTTCCAAGCCAACAAACACCATCAATGAAAAGGACGGCTTGATCCAGTATACTGTACCACTTGTTTGTCCCCGTATGGAAGAACAGATGTGACTCCAGAGTCTGGCACTTACTTTGAGTGTGGCGCCCACTTGGTGACTGTGGGAAGGAGCTTTGTGCCTGTGACCCAGCATCCGGTGCTGCTGGTAGGAGCCAACTAGAACTCTCTGGTCTTAGCTGGCTTTAGAGTAAGTATTACATTAACAACAGCAAACTATTCAAACGATTGCTGACCCATTTCTTTGATTCTGGCCTTTCCCTGTTTTCCAGCTGAGATAGAAACGTTCACTTTCTGAACAGCAACTAGCAAGTGTTTTGAGAGGTATGCTTTTGAGGCAAGGGTTGGGTTTGCGGTGTTGACTCTCCAACCCTTTGTCGAACACAGGGAAATTGATGCCAAGATGGGGAACCTCGCGACCCTGGGTCTCTGCCTCTGTGTTCTGAGGACACGTGCTTCTGTAGACAGCTTAACCTTTGGTCTAAAGTCCATCATGTGTGAGAAAGCAAGTATCTACAACCTCCCATCCCTGACTCCTCTCTGCTTAGCACACCCTCCCACACACAAGTGAATGCTGGGAGTTGGGGGGGGGGAACCAGTTTTGTACTAGAGGCAGCAGTTTGAACTAATGGATACCCTGCTGAGAACCCTTTCTGAGTCTGAACCAAGGACAAAGATTTGATCCGTGTCTAGTAATGATGAGCTTGCCAACAAATAAGAAACAATAGTGATTGTCCTGGATCTGTGACTCAGAAGCTTTTGGGGGGCTTCAGTTGTTGACTGGATCTCTGTTTCAGGACTGATTTGACCGTGGGAGGGTGGATGATAAGGTTCGTAATGCTTTTCTTTTCAATCATCAAAAGCGTCTGTTATGCAACTGCCCACAGACAAGGCCTTGGCGCCCCTGCAGATAAGAGAACACAGGGGGAGCCTACAGTTGGAAGTAGACAGTCCCCAGATAAACAGAGCCAGGCAGAACCGACAAATGGCACAACACAAAATGAACTAAGATAAGGAAGCCCGAGAAACCTGGGAAGAGGGACAAAGCCTAAAGATTGGGACTAGCCGAATCTCACTCCCTCTGGACGGGGTTGAATGGGAGGCGATCCTATTTTAACTTAGTGAAACTGTAATGTGAGTTCATCCTTTTTGTAACAGTTTCAAATAGCATTATTCATTCAGCTGTGGGCACCAAGCCCTCGTCTAGCATATAGGCCTGTCCTCAGGGAGCTGGGCCTCTCATGCGGTGGTCAGTTTGTAGAGAAGGGACTCCAGACATTGGAACAGACATGCGTGCGCACTTGTCTGAAAGCTGAGACGGTGTGGACTCCTCTAGCTAGTCAGAGACAGTGTGTCTGTTTACCTGTTACCTCTGTGGACTTCTGGGGTCATCTCTAGAACTGGGACTCCCCTCATCGTTGTCTGGAGACAGAGCTGGGGCGAGGGGACTTCAGTGTTTCCCTCCTGCAGCGTTGAGGAGAATCACAAGGGGCTGGATCTTTTGGGGGGTGTGGTTTTGAAGTTTCAGTGAAACGTTCTACAGTTAAAATAAGTCTAAAATGATCTTTTGATGAGCTGGCTTTCATCAGCATGGTTTTATTTTTGGTTTCACAGGCTGTGTTTGTATAACAGATGTGGAATTTTTTTTTCCAGTTAAAGTAATTGAGAGTTCCTGACCCACAGGGAAGAGTGGGAAGTTCACAGCCATATTTTCATTCCCTCCACTGCTCCGCCCAACACAGAGTTTTTGGTTTTGTTTTTACAGCAAGATAAATTCATATTCCTAATTTGCTGCTCTAAAAACAGCATTCAGAAGATCGACTGAGTCTTACTTAAAGCTCAGGTTCTATCTCAGGACAGCACGGAGCGCTCTGGGGTGGAGACCAGGCAACCTGCAAGGCCTGATGCCCTCCCAGCCACGCCATGGGAGCAAGGATGGCCCCTGCCTCCTTAAAGATCTGCAGCTTCAGAAACTCCTGGGGCAGCTCTGCTCTTTCCAGCAGGGTTGCTTTTAGTCTGAATGGATGCCATGACCTTGGCAAAGGGTTTGCCTTCTTTAAAAGCACTCTGGAGAAGGCTGGGCTGAAGGCTAGAGCACAGAGCTGGGAACCCAGAAGACAAACCAGCCAGTCTCTTGATCTGCCTTTGGGATGACAGGGGCGGGTCAGTGGTAGGAGTCTCACCTGCCACGCTGGAGTCTGGGGTCCAGCTTCTGCCCAGAGCACCTCATGGGCAGCCATCCCCTGCGGCTGGAGGCTTGCATATTGCTACGATATTACTGAGCAGGTTTCCTGTGAAGCTTCCAAGTGAAGATAGACTAGCTAGCGAGAAAGGCCCAGAGACCTGCTTCTAAAATCACGCCGTAAAACTGAAAACTGCCTGGAAAACAGAGGTCCAATCGGCCCCAATCCTGGGGATGGTGCAGGGCCAACAGGGTTTTGTTCCTCTTGTTGGCAGCTAACCACTACAACAGCTCTCTGCCACTCCTTTTGGCTTTTGATCTGTGGAGTGAGTTATCACTAGTTGTCATTTGTCTTTGAGATGCTAATTTGTCCTTGTACAGTTAACAGCTCAGCACAGCTTCCTGTTAGATGGAGGGTAGGCAGACTTTTCTTGTAAGGGTCTTGTAAGGGTCCCGCTAGTAAAACATCTTAGGCTTTGGGGGCCTTTTGGTCTCTGTGGCAACCATCGGCCTCTGCTATTGTACCGTGAAAGAACCCTTCGGCAATTTGCCAACAAATGAGAGTGGCAGTGTTCCAATAAAACTTTATTTACATAAACAGGCTGCTGGGTGATACTGACCTGCTAGATCTACCCCTTCAGTGACATTACACTGTTACAGCCATTCATTCTTTTCTTCTCCCAAGAGAAAGCCTCCATGCCCTAACCTTTGTGTTAACGGTGACCAGAATTCTTGCTTCAATTTCAGGTAACTGGTATGTGTGAACCACATCTGGTAAACTCTCAGCCTACTGCCATCAGGTCAATTCCAGTGCACCGGGACCTAATAGGACAGAGTAGAACCACTCCGTAGACTTTTCAAGTCTGCAGCTCACTGTGGGAGGAGAGCCTTACTGCTCGCCTAGGGACACCTTGCAGTTAGTACTGGTTAGCCCGCAGCAGCAGCAGGGATCCTTCCTCAGCTGTTGGGGACTCTCAATTCCACGTCTGAGGTCAAACAGGAGAGGTGCTGGGACCAGAACCTGAAGATCTGTCACTGCCTGGTAACTAGTACTCGGCCTGGGCAACAAGTAGCTAGGATTCTCAGAATCCCGGGCGTATAGCTATGGTGGAATTTTATCTCAATGTGTTGACTTCGGCTCTAAAGTTCCACACGAAACAAAAATTGTAAGTACTTGAAGTAAAGCTAAGTATAGCACACTTGAGTGTGTGTATTTACCACTACACTAGGAAGGAAGATTCAGCAATAGTGTGGATGGAACAAAAGTGGTGGAGGCAACATCTCACCTCCCGACTTCACAAGGAGGGTCACCAACCCAAGACTGGTGCCTCTGAGGCTGAGGCTCCACCCTCCACCCTTCCGTACCCTCCTCCTCCCTCCCACAGCACTCTCTCTTCTTCCTGCTGAGTCCCATAAGGACACACACTCTCCTGATGGTCACAGAGTGCCAGTCCTGCTTCTGAGATGGTGCACTTTATACCACTGACCAGTCCCCAGGGCATATATCATAGTCCTCTATCCCTAATTTGCATGTTCTCCCCAGTCGTCTGATGGGCATTCCAGAGACTGTGGTAGGAGAGCCATAGCAAGTAATCCAGTGCACTGCAGATGGTCATCTGGTTTACTCGCCTGCTTGTCATCCCATAGCCTAGTACAGTACCTGTACATAGTAGATTCTGGATGAGTTAGTGAATGATCAAGCCTTGTGCTATAATATACAGGAAGGTTAAAAATGTGTGGGGAAATTGCATTTTTTCCCATTAAATTTTGAAGACTCCTCCATATGTGTATAATCATATAATGTAATATGTAAACCAAAAAACCGACTCACTGCCATTGAGTCACTGCCAGTGACCCTATAGGACACGGTACAACTGCCCCTGTGGGTTTCCGAGACTGTAACTCTTTATAGGAGTAGAAAGCCTCATCCTGTGGAATGGATGGTGTTTTCAAACTGCTGACTTCGCAGTTAGCGTCCCAATGTGTTACCACTATACCATCCAGGCTCCTAGTGTAATGTGTAATAAAGAAGACATATACAAATTCTAATCGTACTATTTTATACAATCACTTAAGGAAGACAGCAGTACATTTATAATTGAATTTGTATGTAATCCCTCACTACATTGAAGATCTAGATGTTACAGAAGAAAAATAGTTGATTTGGGACTCCTTTAGACTCTGAGGGAACTCCTTTAGACTCTGGTAGCATAATGCATGAGGAATTGGACTGCTAATACAAGGTTGATGGTTTGAGCCCACTAGATACTCCTCAGGAGAAAGATGAGGCTTTCTGCTTCCATGCCTCAGAAACCCCAGCACACAATTCTAGACTACTCTATACGTTGATTCAGTGGCGGTGGGCGGCTGTGGATGTTAGGCTCTCAGATACTTCCTCCTTCTAATAAGTAGTCAGAAGAGAGAGATCTGCCTGTTTAGGTACTTACCTCTCCTACATGAGAAATTCTCAAAATTTCCATGTTCAGGAGAACTCTTTCTATCTGCCTTGTTCATGCCAGACCAGCAGACCCTATGTTTAGTGAGGGACAATCATGATGTTTTCCACCAAATGAAGCGCAGACCTCTTAATTTGTGGTATGTTACCTGTGTGGTTAGAAGCATATTTGTGCCTTGGATTTAGTCTCTCCCCACTCCCACCCCCACCACCACTTGCCCTTCCAAATTACCAAGCATGATGTCCTTCTCCAGTGATTGGTCTCTCCTGACAACACGACCAAAGTAGCTGAGGTAAAGTCTCATCATCCTTGCCTCTAAGGAGAATTCTGGCTGTACTTCTAAGATGTTTGTCCTTTTGACAATCCATGGTACTTCCAGTATTCCTTGCCAGCCAGTTTCATGTAATGCTCTAGGAGTGTGATACGATGGCATGTAAGGAAGCAAACAAATGACAAAGCTTTGCTAGCGCCCCACTTTCTCATCTCTCCCCAGCAGCAGTCTACATGATGGGCACACGGGTCTTGTCTTCTTCCTCTTTAACGCTGTGGGACCCACCCCCCCAAGACTGTGCTGCCACTCTGAGTCTGACCGAGCAGGCACACAGGCTTTCTAGTCCTCCTCTCTAGTCTTCTTGGGGAGAAAAGAGACCCCAAATTCAAGTGCAGTTTGCAAAGATTTGGGTTTTTTCTAAGTCTTCTTCAGCAGGACAAAGAGAAAGACGCATCATCCGCATGAGGGAGACCATGCAGGCCTCCAGGGATTCACAGAAACAAGGCCACTTAAATAGGAGACGGAGAACAAGGGGTGAGGTAGTGCCTGGGCCCTGGCTGAAAGTTCTGTGTATGTGCCAGATCACCCCCAGTTTCCATTGAGTTGATTCCAATTCCTGGTGACACCTAGTGTGTCAGAGGAGAAGGGCGCACCCTTTATGGGGTGTTCTTTTTCTTTATTGCCGTATAGAACACAAACCAGAAAAATCAAACAGACCCACAGCCATTGGGTGATCCCAACTCACCCAGCCTGATCGCCCAGGAGAGAGCCGCCCCTCGTAGGGTTTCCACGGTTATAAATCTTTACGGAAGCAGGTGGTCACAGTTGACTTAAATCACTCAGCATAATGTTTTCTAGGTTCATTCATGTCATAACATGCATCAGGCCCCCATCTCTCTTTATGGAGTCGTATCTTGCACCCCAGGGTTTTCAGTGGTTTGCTTCTGGAAGTTGGAACTCTTTCTGCGGTGACTTGGGCGTACCCCTTCCAACATTTTGGTTATCAGCCAAGCATGCTGACCCCACATCATGCAAATACTCCATATGCTGGATTGTAGCTTCAAAATTATTTGACCTACCTCCCTCTCTTAAAAAAAAAAGAAAAGCAACTGAGATTTTAAAATATATATATGTAGTATTTTTACCAGCATATCTTATTCCAGTGTATCCCTTCCCTTCCCACACAGGTCTGTTGTTCAGTCCCATCAGGGGGTCATACAATCATGAGTGCTATCAACTCCCTTCCCTCCTGCCCCCTCTCCCCACCCCTCTAATTTCCCATACCCTCAGGGGACCATTACTCCCATCACTGTCTCTGAGGGGTCGGCTATCTTGACTACCAGGTACAGACGACCTTAAATATACAAATGAACATGTGCAGCTCTAACATGATTAATGAGTATATCATATAAAGACCCAAATAGTAAGGGGAGGAAATTATAAAAGAACTAAAGGATAGTTATGTGGTTCATCAGTGCCACACCGCACCCTGGATTTATCCTCTGTTCCACATGGCGCTTCTGAGAGGAACCATCCAGTTGTCTTGCTAGTGGACTTTGGGTCTCCACTACATCCACTCCCCGTCATATCAATTTGGTTGCTTCCTTTTTGAACTTCTGATGCCCCTTCCCGTCAACACCTCATGGTCACACAGGCTGAGTGCTTCTTTTATGTGGGCTTTGTCACTTTGCTAGATGGCCGCTTGTTTAACTACAATCCTTTAAGACCCCAGACGCTATATCTTTTGATAGCCAGGCACCATCAGCTTTTGTTACCACATTTGCTTGTGCACACATTTTGTCTTCAGTGATCGTGTCACTCCTGAAAATTTTTGTACTTTTGCGAATAAGTTCCACAATCCAGGATAAAGTATCGGTATTTTCCTTCGAAGTCCTGTGTACCCTCCCCCCTCCAACACACACCTTGGGAAACATGGTATAGGTAAATCAGTTGCCAATGTCTCTGCTGACTTATGTCAATCTCGCATGCTTCAGGTTAGGATTGTGGTCCTGAGCCTTTTGTGATGGTGACTTTTTGGAAGCTGATCACCGTTCTTTCTTCTGAGGTTCCACCTTTGGCTAGTAGTCCAGCAGTGTGTACCACCCAGAAATTCTATATTCTAGTTCAACATGCACTGCCTATGAACTGATTCTGACTCATAGTGACCCTGTCAGACAGAGTAGAACTGCCTCTTTTGGGTTTCTGAGACTTTAAGCCTTTGCTGGAATGGGTAAATTCATCTTTCTCCTATGAAACAGCTGGTGGGTTCAAACTACTGACCTTGTGCTTAGCAGTACAGTTCACCCAGAGCTCTTTATATGCTAGTAACTGCCTTCAAATTAAAGGTGCTCACTTACTTGCTTCTGCATATTAGGGGCTGAGCGTAAACGCTTTACATGTACCATCTAATAACCTCAGCTTTAGGTGGTAGGTGGTAGTAATATTTCATATTTCCATATAAAGGACTTGAGCCTCAGAGAGGATGTGTAACTTGCCCAGATCACCTGGTAAGAGCTGGAGTTAAGATTGGAAGTTGACATGGACTATTTATTTAGTGTTACTTGATAATTTGTGACTTTGCTTTTTTGGGTTGTTTTGCAGATTGGGAGGAAACCCCGTGCTCTCAAAGGCCTGTATAGAAAACAGTACAGTGTGTGGACCGGCTACCACACTTGTCCTTGGATGCTCAGAACCTGACTTAGCAGGCAACACACTCTCTTAGTAGGCACTCCCCTTTTTTGCCCCTAAGTTTTATTATTCTGTTGTGGTTGAGAATAAGTATGGCTAGATGTAGACAAATTCGAGTCTCTCCTGTATAATTTTGTCACACTGATTACATTCTTTGCGTTGGATGGCCGTCCTACCTTCCCTTACTGAGTTGTCTGCCCTCGTGAGCACAAGTCCAGCATAGCATTCCTGTCTGATCTTTCTGGCTGCTGCTGTTAGTTCGATCCCATAGAGATTGTTCTTAAGAGAGCTTAATACTCACTGCAGAACTTTGGCTGACTGGCTAACTTAAATCTGTGTTTGGTTTTAGATAACTTGAGGTATCTTTGGTTTAAGCTTTAAAATTGTAAACCTCAGGGCAATAGTTTCAAGGGTTCAGCCAGCCTCAATGGCTCCAAAATGTCTAGTGTCCACGAGAATTTGAAATTCTGGAACAGCAAATATTTAATCAGAACAAATGTTCCCTGTTAACAGTTCTGCCAGCTTGTTCAACTTGGAGGGTTTTTTCCTTCCCTGAATATATTCACCACTTACTGAGGGCTCAGTGTGCCCAGTCACCCGCAGAGCATAAAGACTGTCTTGGTGCATAGTTGGAACAGGGGTTGTTTGCCTACTTTTATTTTGGATGAACATGCAATGCCACACACTCACCTGTGATGACTTAAAGGCTCAGGGCACATTTAAGTTGGGCTTTGGAAACCCACAGGGGAGTTGGACCTTGTCCTGGAGGGTTGCCACGAATTAGAGTGGACTGGATGGCAGTGAGCGGGGGTTGTGTTTTTTGGGGAGTAAACAAGGAGCCACCACCACTTCTTGGGAGAAAGATGAGACTATCCGCCCTAAATAGGGTCGATGGCAGTGGTTTGGGGTAAACAAGGGAGGGGACAGAAACTCCTGCCTCTCTAAGTACTGCTGTCAAATACAGTCACCTCTCTTCATGCTCATCTCTGAATATTAACATTCTCTTGGGAATGGACCTTAGGCGAGAGGGGGGCCAGCAGTGGTCTGGGGTGATGAGTTGGAGAAGATCCTGGGGGTGAACGGTGAGCTGCTGTCTGAGAAAGGGGCTCACAGGCACACATCATAGTGGGGCAGTGGCTGGACAGAGGGAATGGCGTGGTCAAAGATGGTTTCAGGGCAGAAGGGAGAAGGGAGGGAAGAAAGGAGTTGAATATTATAGAGCAATGAGTTGCACGGGAATGAAACAGCAAGTGTGGTTTCTCCTTCATGAAGAAAGCTTTTACAGATTTAAATTGATTTTCCCTCTTTATCAGCAGCACCTCTCCCATAAAGCACAACTTTCAGGTGAGAGTCTCGAAACTTTCGTTTTGTCCCTCATTACTTCACTCGCTGAAGCATTTAGTCATGTGATTTCACACTCCACTTAAAACTGCAACAAACCCAGACTCCTCGAAGAATCACTTGCTTGGCTTCGCCGTCTGTGTGTGGCGAGCACTTCCTGCCTCGTTGTGGCCAGCCCTCACCGCTGTTGTGTTCTGAACCAAGTTCCAGAAACATTCTCATTGGGATGCTTCCGTGCTTCAAACCCAGTAAGCCGTGAAACAAGCTCCCGATCTGTTTCTGCGTTTCCACTTCTGATCTTGGCCACCTCTCTCCCACTGCAGCCCCAAAGGGAGACCCTTGTCTTGGCATTCTCCTCACCCACAGTCCTGCTAACCTGTGTCCCCCCACAGACAGTTTTCCCTGGGCCTGGTTGGCCTTCGCCATCTGTTTCCAGACGGACCTGCGGCCACAGATCCACCGTCTTTCCAATATATGCCCTATGATCTTGCAGCCAGAAGTATAAAGTGTTAAATAGTCACTTCCTGTGTCTGCAGGATGGTGCGCCAGATGCTTGGCCCTAGGACACAACGGACTTCCTTTAATATACTAGTTAATGCCAGCTACCAAGACACTTCATCGTCTCCCTGAAATTCAGATTTAACCGGCATCCTGTTTTACCTGGAGATCCTCCAGGTGTGGTAGTTTGCTTTGTAGCCCAAACACAACAACGCATCTCTTTTGGTCTCCCTCTGTTCAAACAACACCAATTGTAGTGGCAGGAACCAACTATAAACAGAAGGTTTGGCTTTTAAAAACAGTTTCATTTTTATTAAGTCTTCCGTACACACGCATGTAAATAGAGTTATGCTCAAGAGTCCAGGGGGCGAGGGCAGCTTCGGAGAAGCATTTTCAGGTTTGGATGTGGACATTAGAGTGCTTTTTGCAGGAAAGCACGAGCGGGAATCCTCATTCAGGAAGACGAGCCCTAAGTCAACTCAGCCCTTCTGTATGGGAACCCCAGTGACCTCCCACCTCCGTCCGATTCGTAATGACCCTGTAGGACAGAGGAGAACTGCTCGGTAGGGTTTCTCAGGCTGTAGACAGCTTCCACAGCCTCCTTTTTCTCCCGAGGAGTGACTGCTGGGTTTGATCAACCCACCTTGAGGTCAGCACCCTAGCGGTTAATCGTGGTGCCATGTCGAACCCGTGGTGCGTGTTTATTAGCGCAGCCTCACGGACCGGCAGTGAGAGAAGCACTCGAAGGCCGTCATTACAATCACACCGGTGTACTTCCCTTCAACATGGGGCCTCCATTTCTCTCCTCCGGGCAATGTTACTGTCTTTTAGTGCATAACAGCTACATTGTGAGAAAATGTACAATGTATTTTTGCACATATTTTCAGTTCTCAAGAAGGTTCAATTCTGGTGTCGCTACCTAGTTTGGTTTTGTTGAGAGGCAGTGTTTTTATAGTGGGCGGAATCCTTCTGTTTTGACGTTCATAGAAACATGCTACTGTTGTCCTGGGGTGAGGTCGTAGGGCTTTCGATCACACAGGTTGTTTTCCCGCCTAAAGAACTGGGGGCCCTTTGTGAGCACCAGATCTAGATCTGCGCCGTCTGTTTGCACCACTGGGTTCTGACTTAGCGGCGGGATGGACGGCGCCCGGCTGCACGGCTGTGAGTTGGCTTTAACAGGTGACTCCTTTCCTCTCTTGCTCAGATCCCTTTCTTTGAAGATATTTGCAAAGGCATTCAAGCTGGCGACTCCTG
The DNA here is from genome assembly GCF_050624435.1 of Tenrec ecaudatus. NCBI lineage: Eukaryota > Metazoa > Chordata > Mammalia > Afrosoricida > Tenrecidae > Tenrec > Tenrec ecaudatus. The sequence goes on along the minus strand of NC_134531.1, from coordinate 77,245,860 downwards.
TGAGAAGCTGGTAGGGTACTCTGCGGTGTACAGAGTCTGCTTTGGAATGGCGTGCTTCTTCTTTATCTTCTCCCTGCTGACCTTCAAAGTCAAGAACAGCAAAAGCTGCCGAGCTCATATTCACAATGGGTAAGTCTTGGGTCTTTGTGGCGTTTTTTCCCTCGCCTATATTCCGCGCCAAACAGTGGGCCAGCAGCCCTGCTCTGCACTAGCTCCCTCCCACTGCTTCCTCTGAGTAGACTTGGCACACAGGTGGACCTTGCACCGATTAGCACACTGTGTCCGAAGAGCTGGAGTGCTCGCTTTTCCATACCGCTACAGTAGTGGAAAGGCAGCGGAGACAAAGGGCTCTAGTTCTTGTACTGAGACCTTTCCCGGGTCAATTCCAGCCCTGCAACGAAGTGGTGTGCGGCACAATCAGAGCCATGCCAAGTCTGCCTGATTAAGGAAAAGGGGCCTTCTCCAGACACGTAATTACTTCCCCTCGATTTGGAGAGAACATTACCAAGGGGTGGAATCATGGGTGGACGTGCTTACCTTCTAAGGGGTCTTTTGTCCTCCTTTGAATATAATTTGAATCCATTTTCTCTGCCTCTCCCTTCCAGCTTTTGGTTCTTCAAGCTTCTGCTGCTGGTGGCAATGTGCTCAGGAGCCTTCTTCATTCCTGACCAGGAGTCCTTTCTGAATGGTACAAATAGATGATGGTTGCACCTTGCTTATTTTGTCTTTAACCTATTTTGTACAATTTTTCAAAGGCAAAATCCCAAGTGCCTTTGATACTTTGATTGACGTATTATCTTATATCTTAAAACAAGCCATGTCCCTTAACTGCCCACACTCAATCCACCCCTGTCCACCCCTTCCCTTTCCATCCTTTCCCCTGCCACCTCTT